>NC_069691.1:10296532-10601187 GCF_023699985.2 Odocoileus virginianus | reverse complement strand
GGACATGGAGATACGGGGAGAGTTTAGTCTTCCTTTCAAAAGCATCCATGTGTCGTTTTCACTCCACTCCAAGTCTGTGATTAATACATTGGATACTTCCAGTATTCCTCTGTGGTTCTTTGTTCTTTATAAGCATTAACTCATTTGATTCATACAACATTATTACAACTGTCCCGTGATACTACTATTTGCTTAGCCAATATCCATTTCCTCCCTTTCTTCCATGTAAATAATACCATAATTTTGTTGGGGGAACAGTGTGGCCAGTTAAATTAGTAAAATCCCCAGCCTTCCTTACATGGTAAATGTGATGCAGTTCTGCCCAATGAGATAGAACTTTGAAACAGACTTGCATCATCAAATAATAAGAACAAACCAAGAGAAGACTTTTTTGCTTTTCGTCTTTCTGTTTTCCTCTCTTTCACACTCTGCCTAGAACATGAATATCTGTAGGTGTGGAAACCATCCTGAGACCTTGAGAATAAAAGTTATGTATTTGTTCCATACATTAAGGATGGTGACAAAAAGCTAAGGAAAAAGTTTGATGGCCTCTTGGAGCCATTGTTCCAGCCCTGGACTGTCTAATCCAGCCCTGGACTGCCTACTCCAGCCCTGGACTGCCTACTCCTGACTTTTTGTTACCCTAGAAAAAGAACCACTATTTGAATAAGCCATTGAACTCACATTTGTTTTGTGCAGCTGAATCTATTCTCCACTAATAGAGGTAGAAACTATTTAAATCCCTGTTTCTAGTGAGGAAATAAGGCACAAAGAGATTTAGTAGCTTGGCCAAGGTCTGCCAGGCAGGCAGTGGAGGGACTCGGATAAGCGCCCAAGCCAGTGGCTCCTGGACCTTTGCTTCCGGCGTCCTGATCTGAATGTGCACCCTCTTTCCCTCCCTCTCTCTCCCAGTTTGCTTCCTACAGATCCTCTGGACCTTTGTACATTCTTCAAACCCTGCACCAGTTGTCCTACTTCCCTGATTCCAACAAAGAAAAAGACGAAGTCAGTATCCACAACAGGCTTCCCAGGTTTCAGGCTTAAAATAGAGCAAATTCTTCCAGAAAGAAATTACTCATGATATTTTTTTTTCCTCTGAGAAACACATGAAAGTTTTAAACACAATCCTAAACTAATAGGCTGCAAATCTGTCTTGCAGTGCGCTCATGAGGAATAAACTGCAAACTAATGAAAACCTCTTTCATTTCCATGGGTTAAATCACTGTCTATCATTAAGACAGTAGTTCCAAGACGGCGCCTGGAGAGCTATGGCTTAGTCGTCAATCTTCAGCCATCATGCTCTCAATCTTTTCTCTCCTAGCAAAGTTTCAGTGGATGTGCATAGGCTTTGCTCTTGATATAAATTGTTTTAATTGCTTATTAAAATTGGAAATGTACTACCATGAAAAGCAAGAAGAATACAAATGTTCTGTTAGGAGCCTCTCTTCTGGGAAATCACCCAGCAAGTTGCGTGCCCATGGAGATCAAACTTTATCAAACAGAACACAGAGGGAGAAATGGACAGTACATCTAAGATCTGGAAATAGGATGAATCCACCCACTGACCCTAAGAAATATTCCAGAGAATGGCCATTTGGCTATAGGAACGACAGCTTTTACACTTCAAATTACTTTTCTATTCAAATAGAAATTTTCTGAGCGCTAGGATTAAATTCTAGATGATTTTGTCAGAAAGACCTCAGAGCAGCCTTTCCCAGAGGGTACAGTCAAATTTAGGAAATACTATGCTTTGTAGACATTTATAGTGTATATTAGCATATCAAAGAATTTGAAGGTTTCTGTAATACAGTGACAAGTTGGATATTATTCAATATACTTAAATACATTTGAGGGAAATATTAACTTATGCAGAAAGTCAGAACATCACATCTTTACCTTATCAGGTTAATGCTTACATGGACACTAATAATCCTCTTCCACACACCCCCCCCACCACCACCCCAGTCATAAAGCCCTTAGCTATGTGGGAAGTTTGAATTAATTATACACAGTCAGTTCTCTCTTTTTGCAGATCTGTATTCACAAATCTGCCTATTTGCCAAAATTTACTTGTAACTCCCCAATCGATACTCATGGTGCTTTTGTGATCATTTGCAGACATATGCAGAGAGGCAAAAAAATTGTCTCTCACTGCATGTGTTCACAACTAAGGGGAGAATGGCAAGGCTCTACCTTCTCATTTCAGCTCTCATACTGGAAACAAGTGGCTTTTTCGCAGTATATTTAGTTCCACTTTTTTTTTTTTTTTGGCTGATGAGTTGGCTGATAGCCCCATGTGCAGTGCTGAAGTGTGGTCTAGTGTTCCTAAGACCAAGAAGGCTGTGATGTGCCTAAAGAGAAAATATGTGTCAGATACATTCAGACATGAGTTATAGTACTGATGGCCAATATATGAGCTTGTGTATGTGTGTGTGTGTGTATATATATGTATATAATATGCATATATATAGTGGTACTGGATCAATAATATATCTTAAATATGTGCATGCTAAGTCGCTTCAGTCATGTCCAACTCTGTGACTCCATGGACTGTAGCCTGCCAGTCTCTTCTGTCCTTGGGATTCTCCAGGATTGCCATTTCCTACTCTAGGGTATCTTCCCAACCAGGGATCAAACACCCGTCTCTTTTGTCTCCTGCATCGGAAGATGTGTTCTTTACCACTGGCACCACCTGGGAAGCACATACCTTAAATGAGGTGTCCTTAAATAGCAACACACATAAAACAAGGCTAAGTGTTGATTGATTGACCAAAGTGTTGTGACCAGAGGCTCACACAGATCTGATGCTGCCTTTCTCCTATGAGCAATGTTTCAGTTTCTGCCAACTCAGTGTTCAGGACAACTTTATAGGCCCTGACTACCACAAACAACAAGAATTGATTGTATTTTGTCAAATGTAATTTGAAACATTTCTTTGATACATAAGATAAGAAAACTTTATATATGACGCTTCTCATCCTCAGGACATTTTTATATAAGATGAGCAGGGATAGAAACAAAAAAATATAAAACATTTACAGAGTGTTTGCTTTGGTTCTAGGCACTGTTTTAAACCCTTTATACGAATTATTTCAAAAAATCCTTAGAACAACCTGTGAAGCAGGAACAATTCCTTGTCCATATAGCATCTGAGGAAGCAGACACAGGGATGCTTAGTGACCTGACCACAGGCAGGCAGGCAGGACTCAGCAGAGTGGGGATTTAACCCGCCTGCCTGCTAAATCAGGCTCGTCAACATGTGAACTTGGGCTGTGTGGAGAGGGGAAGGCAGCAAGATGCATTTTGATCCAGAACTCAGATGGAATGCATCAAAAACATTATGTTCAAAATGATACATGCCTGCTTGAGGGTGATGAATAATACTGGAAATGTTTGAACTGAAGAGATTCCACTGGCAGTCATGGCATCAGATGCTGGAGGATATTGTGGTTAAAGGTGCTGCTCTATATGTTCAGGCTCTGCAATTTAAGGTACTTCAATTTAGGGCAGATTTAGATCAGACTAGCTCTGAAGCAATAGCAGGCCCTGTGGATGAAGGGCCACTGGCAAATTCTTCTTAATTGCTGCTACTGCCCTCCCTCAGACACTTGGCCTGCTTGGAAGCTTGGTGGGAGACTCGAGGCAATCAGAGTGAGGGAGGAGGGGTAAAGAGTAAGGAGCAGAAGGGAATGTGCCTTGGAGTTGAGGGTTTGGGAGAGGTGGATAAACATGGAGAAAGAAAACACTTTCTGAAATACTGAAGCTTTTTATAGGTGATTTAGAATCCGTTTCTCTCCCACCCTAGCAACTTCTATCTCTTCTTCAAATTTTAACGAAAGCCTATGTGCTGATTTTCTTCAGGTGTCATCACCGGCCCAGCTGCATGGTTCTCCCTTCTCTGCTGGGCCTCAGCCGGCTGTGCTCACGTCCTGGCTGCTACAATTGCCTGTGACTGGGTTCAGCGAGTGCAGAGAGGGTGAGAGGAGAGAGGGCTCAGAGCAGTTCCTCTCTACCCCTAGGGTCACCAAGTCATCCCAATCTGCCTGGAACTTTCCGGTTTTAGCAGAGTCCCCCATCCCAGGAAACCCTTCAGTTCCAGGCACGCTGGTCCACCCAGCCACCCCACCTACTCCTCTCTACTGGGGCAGCGTGTCTCTGAGTGCCTGCATCCTTCCACGACCACAGCTCTTGTCAGGGGACCACATGCTTCCCTGTGATGTGTCTCCCTGGGTTCTAGTCCCTGCATTTCCTTACCTCATCTTTTTGATCTGCAGCTGGAATCTAGGTGTCACACTCCCCTTTGTCCATTCCCTAAACCCTGCACACACCCTCACCTTCCTTTCATGAACATTTCTATGTGAACTAACAAGAGTGAATTCTATTTCTGTCATCACAATGAAGGAGGCTACTCTCATGACCCTATTCAGAAGTCATATCCCATCTCCTTTCCATCCCCTCTCAGAGGCATCTCTCACACTGGATATGCCCCTACCTTCTGCCTGGAGATGGCAACACTTGTCTGCATGTTATCTCTTTGTGGGTAGAGACTGTGCCTGATACTCCTCACGGCATTTAGCGCAGGGCTGGACACTGTGCCCAGTCACTGGCTGGCAAGCGGGTTTCTGCCCCGCTGCTTTGACTCTGGCACCCCTCTTTATTTTGCAGGTTTGACTTGGTTGAGATGTTTTCTTCCAAATCCCTGATGTGGCACCAAACAAAGATATCAATGAAAGTTTAAAAGGCTCTACTGATGATAGTGGACAGAGTAATGTTCCTCCAAAGGTGTCACATCCTCATACCAACCTGTGAAAATGTTGGGCTTTGTGGCAGAGGAAAATTAATTAGGTTATTAATTAGGTGACCTTGAGATGGGGAAGAGTATTCTGGATAACACAGGTGGGCCTAATGAGATCATGTGGTCCTTCACAGCGAAAGAAACAAGAGGCAGTGTCAGAAGTTGAGTGAGGTGTTAAGATGCCACCCTGCTGGCTTTGAAGATGGAGGAAATGACCACAAGGCAACAGATGTGGATGGCTTCTGGAAACTGGGAAAGCTAAGGAAACAGACTCCTCTCCTCTGGAGCCTCCAGAAAGAAATCTGACTAGTCAACACCTTGATTTCAGCCCACTGAGACCTGTTTCAGACTTCTGACCTCCAGAATTATAAGGTAATTAACTGGTATTATTTTAAGCTACTAAGTTTACGGTGATTTGTTACAGGAGCAGTGGAAAACTAAGAGTCAGGAACCAAAAAGTAATTGTGTTCTTTTAATACAGATATTTGTTTGATTTCATAGATAAATCTTGTAGAATTTAAAAAAAAAACAACTTTGTCATTCAATTCATGTATTCAGCTCCACAGTGTGATTTTTAGATGTATAAATTCATAGTCTTTTTTGGGGGGGCAGTTTAGAAACCTCTGATGAATGTTAGTGTTGGGTCATGGGCTTTGTAGGAAGTTGAAAACTACCTGCTCCTGGTTTTCTGATCCACAGTGGCTACCTTGGATCTCTCTTGCAAACCTTTCCTCTTTGACCTCTATGGTTTGCCCTCCTGTAGTTCATCCACAGTTAGTTGGTGAATTAATTCATTGGCTTACTCCATAAACCTGAGTTTTCAGACTGCAGGATGAAGTCCTGATCATAGTCAGTAAAGCTTAACAGCACACACATTCCACTCATACTTACCTCCTCCATCCAAAGAAATTTTATCTTAGGCTTTCTGGCCAGAGATATTGCTAAACATCCTACAAAAAACAATTATTTGCCCAAAATATCAGTGGTACTGAAGTTGAGAAACCCTGGTCTACATGGTTTACTACTTCCTTTGTTACCTACTTCATTCATCATTAAAAAAAAAAAAAATTGCTAAATAGCTACTGCACTCTTGACCCTACATGAAATTTGATTTTAGAGAACTTATAGCCTTGTTGGTCAGCACTCACATTAACATCCATAGTTAAGAGCAATGGTTAATCACTAAAATGTAAGCTCTATGAGGTCAGGGAGCTACTTTTTTTTTTGACATATCCCTTGTGAATTATCAAAAAAATACTTGTTATTTCAATCAGGTACTTAATACGGAGAGAGATGCACAGGAGTCTAGGGAACCCAGAACTGGTTTGGGTTGTCTTGAACTGGTCTGTCTGGAATTAAGAGAATCAGCATAAGCATCCTGAAGATTGTCCAGACAAAAGAGCGGGATGTGGTGGAGGAGCAGTAGGGATGGTCATGAAAGATAAAGAGAGGTGATTTCAGAGACATCAGTTTGGGTGTCATGATAAGACATGATGCAGTCTCATTGTTACTGACCTTTTCACATATATATTCATGTCGTATCTCCCGCTCCTGTTGTAAGCAGATTGAGAGTTGTGGTGGTGGTGATTTAGTCACTAAGTCATGTCCAACTCTTGCGACCCCAGGGCCTATAGCCTGCCAGGCTCCTCTGTTCATGGGATTCTCCAGGCAAGAATACTGGAGTGGGTTGCCATTTCCTTCTCCAGGGGATCTCCCCGACCAACGAATCGAACCTGGGTCTCCTGCATTGCAGGCAGATTCTTTACTGACTGAGCTACGAGGGAAGATCCGATTGAGAGTTGGGATTTTGTCTAATCCTTTAGCAGAGTATCTCCCTTCTATTCATCTCCCTACTAGGGCCAGAGTAATGTCTTGCACATAGCAGGTGCTTATTAAGTGATTGTTTATTAGCCAGTATAATTCACTATAGGAAGAGATAATAACACCTCTGAATACATTAAGGTACATGTATATTTGCATGTGTAGCTTATTCTATGAAATAAGTGAGTTCTGAAAAAATGTACACTAAATTTTGTAAATTTTAAATTCTAAGAAATAGCCTAAAAAGTAAAGAAATCATAATTTATTGGATAATGCACAATATTTTTGTGATGGTGAAATTTTTTTCCCAGTGTCCTGAATCTGTTTTCTGTGTGTAATTTAGCTGTCTTGTGATTCCAGAACTATAAGCTTTAAAATGGAAAAGAAGCGTGGGCAAGGCCTCAGTAGGCTGTGGGACAATATTCAGCAGCCTAATCCACACCTGTGTCTTGAGTTCCAGAAGGAAAGGAGGCAAAGTTGAGAAAATAATGGTTGACAGTTTTCTGCATTTGAAGAAAACTAACCCACCATTCCAAGAATCTCAATGAACCTAAGCAGGATAAGCACACACATACAAAACCTACCTGGTATTAAAATCAAATAGCAGAAAACAAGTAATAAAGAGTCTTGAGTATTCTGCTTTTAGCTGCGGGTCCTCAATTTTCTTTCATTTGTAAAATGGGTATAATATCTGTCTTGACTTTTTTTTTTTTTAATAGTAGAGCAGGTGTGTAAGGCAAATGACATGTTTTTAAGACCCCCATGACACAGTGATTTTTTTTTTAAGTATTTATTTATTTATATGTTTGTCTGTGCTAGATCTTAGTTGTGGCCCACAGAATCTTCTATCTTTGCTGTGGCATCTTTGCGTTGTGGCACATGAACTCTGAGCTGTGATGTGCAGAAGAATCTAGTTCCCTGACCAGGAATTGAACCCAAGCCCCCTACATTGGGACTGCAGACTCTTAGCCACTGCACCACCTGAGAAGTCTCACTGGTGATTCTTAACAAAGGCTCAGGAAGAGCCTGTACCTTAAGCTCAGCTCGGCCACTTAGGGAATCTCCAGCAGGTTACTTAAGCTCTCTGTACCTTGGTTTTCTCATTGGTAGGACAGGATTAAAACCATCCTACCTATAGGGATGTGAGGGCTAAATGAGGGGATGGCTACAAGATACAGTAGTGTCTGAAAATAGCTAGTGTGGTAGCCCTAAAATGATGTCCTCATCCCCAGTTGCATCTGTAACTTCCCAACCTGTGAACCCTGCTCCAGGCTCCTTGGGTAGAGAAAGTGCTGTGTAAAGGACAGAATCAAGCATCTCCTTGGGAAGGGAAACTGCAAGACCATGGAGAATCTAGTTTCAGTTTGGATTTCCTAAAAAAATGATCTATTTCTGCAACCACCATATGTTTAAAAATAGAGGAGCCTTTTAATAAAAAGACTTCTCTTTTTCCCCTAAAAAGTAGAAAAAAAAATTTAAACTATAATCGAAATGTCAAAATAAAGAATAAAACACTGTCCCCAGAACTTTTATAATCACTTTGGTCCCTGCCAGCTCTTGTGAGCTTCAGAATTGTAGGTTTGATTTGTGTTCTCAGTCAGTATTCATCCATTAGGGTAAAAAGTCCCACATAAACAAACACACAGACAAAAGAGAATCAACATCACTCTTTGCACAAGAAAAAATAATTGACAATTCACTTAAAGGAGATCTGTCCATCATTCTTTCACTAAGATCCATCTTGCTTTGTTTGATTTGGCATCTTAGTAAAGCCTTTTTATCTTAAAAAGACCAGAGTCTAATTCAGCAAGACCTTGCTTAGGGTGTCATTTTGAACCTGTGTCATTTCATATTGTCATGGGGCAAAGAGGTCTGGATCGACATCTTGCCTCCCACTGATTTTACTTACAACATGGAGAATCTCTTCTTGGAGGAATGAAAGTAAGTGCATTATAGGCAACATGTAAATGAGAGGAGATTAGTGCCTTTCCTGGTGAAATACAAATAACTCTACTTTCAAAAATGCCTGTTTGAAATGGACTGCTCGTGACTGTGTACAATTGACACTTGGAGGTATTCCATCTTCCCCTAAAGGATAGGCAAACTGTCTTAGTCAAGGTTCTTTTCATTGCAAGTAATTGACAGAAACTGAAGTTTACTGGAGGGGGAAAAATGCACTTATTGGAACGTTCCTAAGTTTCCTTTCAGAATTCAGGAGGAACTGGGCTTGCCAGGTACCTGCAGCCAGAACCTGAAAGGGAACAGGAATCCAGCCACCTCTTTCCCGGCTCTTTGTGTCTGCTTGCCTGTGCATCTCTGTTCTCTCTCTACTGAGAAGTTTTTTGTTTTGTTTTATTTTTATTATACTTAATTTTTTTCATTGAACTAGAGTGGATTTATAATGTTGTATTAGTTTCAGGAGTACAACAAAGTGATCCAGCTGTGTGTATACACACACACACACACACACACACACACACACACACACATATATATATATATATATTTTCAGATTCTTTTCCATTATAGTTTGCTACAAGATATTGAGTATAGTTCTCTGTGCTATACAGTAGGTCTTTGTTGGTTATCTGTTTGTTATAGTAGTGTGTATCTGCTAACCCCAAACTCCTAATTTATTCCTCCTTACCTTTTCCTTTGGTAACCACAAGTTTTTTTTCTATGTCTGTGAATCTGTTTCTGTTTTTTAAGTAATTTCATTTGGTATCATATTTTAGATTTCACATATAAGTGATATGATTATTGAGGGCAGGAAGAGAAGAGGGCAACAGAGGATGAGATGGTTGGATGGTGTCACTGACTCAGTGGACATAGATTTGAGCAAACCATGGGAGATAGTGACAGGAAAGTCTGGCATGCTGCAGTCCATGGAGACCACAAAGAGTCAAACATGACTGAGTGACTGAATAACAAAAATATGATATTAATTTTTCTCTGACTTAATACACTTAGTATGATGATTTCTAAGTCCATCCATGTTGCTGCAAATGGAATTATTTCATTTTTTTAAAGCTGATTAATACTCAATTGTATTTATGTGCCACATTTTCTTTATCCATTCATCCATTGATGGACACTTAAGTTGCTTTCATGTCTTGGCTGTTGTAAATAGTGCTACTGTGAACATGGAAGTGTGCGTGTGTCATTTCTAATTGGTTTTTGTCTTTTCTGGATGTATGCCCAGGAATGGGCTTGCTGGATTACATGGTAACTCTGTTTTTAGTTTAATGAGCCTCCATACTGCTATTTACTGTGCAGTTTTTCATCATCTCCTTTCACAGGAGAATGTGTCCAGCCTACAGCTCCCTCAGTTACATTCATTTGGTCATGTCCACGGGCTGAAATGAATGGGTTATCTCTGACTCCAAACTCTGAGTTCAGTTCAGTTCAGTCCCTCAGTCGTGACCCCATGGACTGCAGCATGCCAGGCTTCCCCGTCCATCACCAACTCCCAGAGCTTGCTCAAACTCATGTCCATTGAGTGGGTGATGCCATCCAACCATCTCATCCTCTGTTGTCCCCTTCTCCTGCCTTCAATCTTTCCCAGCATCAGGGTCTTTTCCAATGAGTGGGTCTTCGTATCAGGTGGCCAAAGGATTGGAGCTTCAGCTTCAACATCAGTCTTTCTAGTGAATATTCAGGACTGATTTCTTTACGATTGTCTGGTTTGATCTTCTTGCAGTCCAAGGGCCTCTCAAGAGTTACCCTGAGTTACTAGGAGCCACACTTTCTCAATGAGTGCAGATGGGATGCCCTCTGTGGTCTAACAGGCACAGTCAGTGTGGGCACATGGTGTGGTAGGTAGGACACCATGTGGCATAGACACGGATATCTGCCTTCCATTTCTGTGAGGAGTTAGGGGCCATTGACTGGAAAAAACACACAACCTAAAAGTTGAGAATTGTGTTTTATTTTGTGGACAAAACTGAGGACTTAAACCTGGGACATGGCCTGTCGGATAAACTCTGAGGGACTGCTCTGAAGAGGTAAGGGCAGAGCCCGGATGCATAGGAGGTTTCGCCACAAGGACCAGGTAGTTGGAACTTCAAAAGGTTACTACTAAAGAAAACCAGACATCTCAGGTTAGTAAATTTAGTGCTTTTCTGAGTATGGAAGATGCAAGAGTCTGGGCTCACTGAAATCATTCCCTTGATAAGCACCTTAGCTGCCTGGGGCCGGGTCCTGCTCTCTCCCATCCGGAGTCCCCTCAGGGTGCAGCCCTGGGGGCGGCCGCAGTGGGCGTGGCCTGGCAGCAGGCAGCCTGTTTGCTCCATCCTGAGTTCCCTCAGGGCTCCCTGGGTTGGCTGCAACACCCTTTGTTTACTCATAGGGCAGCCAACGTTTGAAGCGCACAGGCAGTTTCCAGAGAGAAGGGGGATAGTTAGCAAATATCTGCACAAACGTTAAAAGACTAGCCCCCCCCCTTTTTTTTAACACAATAATAGCTATAAAAGATAATGTCTACTCAGTGAAGAATTCAACTCTTTTATTCTACCAAAATGTATGCCCCATGGTCAGCACTGGCCCAGCCTGAGAGAGGCCTTGGTGTGGAGAAACGTGACTTGAAAGAGGCCAGACCTACCATCGTAAGGAAAACACAGCTTGCTCTCTCTAGGTCTCCTGACATTCCGCTTCCATGACCAAACAACAGAGTTTTTATAGGATTCTTTCTGCAGTTAGTGGGAATTTGAGTTCAAACTTAAATATTAGTAAAGATAAAATTTTATCTAGAACTTTGCACTGTTTATTTTTTAAAGCATTAAAATTTATAGCTGAGTTGAACTTGGCTTAAAGTGTAACAAAACATGGGTTATTCCCTTGAGATAATACTTTGTGAATATACAAAACAGTTGATAAAGGCTGAAAGCATTTTCCATCTTGATGTGTTGACTTTTATTTATTTATTTATTTTTAAATTTTTATTAGTTGGAGGCCAACCACTCCACAATATTGCAGTGGTTCCTGTCATACATTGACATGAATCAGCCGTGGATATACATGTATTCCCCATCCCGATCCCCCCTCCCACCTCCCTTTCGACCCGATCGCTCTGGGTCTTCCCAGTGCACCAGGCCTGAGCACTTGTCTCATGCATCCAGCCTCGGCTGGTGATCTGTTTCACCCTAGATAATATACATGTTTTGATGCTGTTCTCTTGAAACATCCCACCCTCACCTTCTCTCACAGAGTCCAAAAGTCTGTTCTATACATCTGTGTCTCTTTTTCTCTTTTGCATATAGGGTTATTGTAACCATCTTTCTAAATTCCATATATATGTGTTAGTATACTGTAATGGTCTTTATCTTCCTGGCTTACTTCGCTCTGTATAATGGGCTCCAGTTTCATCCATCTCATTAGAACTGATTCAAATGAATTCTTTTTAATGGCTGAGTAATATTCCATGGTGTATATATACCACAGCTTCCTTATCCATTCGTCTGCTGATGGGCATCTAGGTTGCTTCCATGTCCTGGCTATGATAAACAGTGCTTCAGTGAACATTGGGGTGCACGTGTCTCTTTCAGATCTGGTTTCCTCGGTGTGTATGCCCAGAAGTGGGATTGCTGGGTCATATGGCAGTTCTATTTCCAGTTTTTTAAGAAATCTCCACACTGTTTTCCACAGCGGCTGTACTAGCTTGCATTCCTACCAACAGTGTAAGAGGGTTCCCTTTTCTCCACGCTCTCTCCAGCATTTATTGCTTGTAGACTTTTGGATAGCAGCCATCCTGACTGGCGTGTAATGGTACCTCACTGTGGTTTTGATTTACATTTCTCTGATAATGAGTGATGTTGAGCATCTTTTCATGTGTTTTTTTTGCCATCTGTATGTCTTCCTTGGAGAAATGTCTGTTTAGTTCTTTGGCCCATTTTTTGATTGGATCATTTATTTTTCTGGAATTGAGCTGGAGGAGTTGCTTGTATATTTTTGAGATTAATCCTTTGTCTGTTGCTTCATTTGCTATTATTTTCTCCCAATCTGAATGCTGTCTTTTCACCTTGCTTATGGTTTCCTTTGTTGTGCAAAAGCTTTTAAGTTTCATTAGGCCCCATTTGTTTATTTTTGCTTTTGTTTCTAATATTCTGGGATGTGGGTCATAGAGGATCCTGCTGTAATTTATGTCAGAGAGTGTTTTGCCTATGTTCTCCTCTAGGAGTTTTATAGTTTCTGGTGTTACATTTAGATCTTTACTCCATTTTGAGTTTATTTTTGTGTATGGTGTTAGAAAGTGTTCTAGTTTCATTCTTTTACAGGTGGTTGACCAGTTTTCCCAGCACCACTTGTTAAAGAGGTTGTCTTTTTCCCATTGTATATCCTTGCCTCCTTTGTCGAGGATAAGGTGACCATAGGTTCGTGGATTTATCTCTGGGCTTTCTATTCTGTTCCATTGATCTATATTTCTGTCTTTGTGCCAGTACCATACTGTCTTGATGACTGTGGCTTTGTAGTATAGTCTGAAGTCAGGCAGGTTGATTCCTCCAGTTCCATTCTTCTTTCTCAAGATTACTTTGGCTATTCGAGGTTTTTTGTATTTCCATACAAATTGTGAAATTATTTGTTCTAGTTCTGTGAAAAATACCATTGGTAGCTTGATAGGGAGTGCATTGAATCTATAGATTGCCTTGGGTAGTATAGCCATTTTGACAATATTGATTCTTCCAATCCATGAACACAGTATATTTCTCCATCTGTTTGTGTCCTCTTTGATTTCTTTCATCAGTGATTTATAGTTTTCTATGAATAAGCCTTTTGTTTCTTTAGGTAGATATACTCCTAAGTATTTTATTCTTTTTGCTGCAATGGTGAATGGTATTCGTTCCTTAATTTCTCTTTCTGTTTTCTCATTGTTAGTGTATAGGAATGCAAGAGATTTCTCTGTGTTAATTTTATATCCTGCAACTTTGCTATATTCGTTGATTAGCTCTAGTAATTTTCTGGTAGAGTCTTTAGGGTTTTCTATGTAGAGGATCATGTCATCCTCAAACAGAGAGAGTTTCACTTCTTCTTTTCCTATCTGGATTCCTTTTACTTTTTTTTTCTTCCCTGATTGCTGTGGCAAACACTTCCAAAACTATGTTGAATAGTAGTGGTGAGAGTGGGCACCCCCGTCCTGTTCCTGATTTCAGGGGAAATGCTTTCAACCCTTCACCATTGAGGGTAATGCTTGCTGTGGGTTTGTCATATATAGCTTTTATTATGTTGAGGTATGTTCCTTCCATTCCTGCTTTCTGGAGAGTTTTAATCACAAATGGATGTTGAATTTTGTCAAAGGCTCCTTCTGCATCCATTGAGACAATCATATGGTTTTTATCTTTCAATTTGTTAATGTGGAGCATTACATCACCTGATCTATGGATATTAAAGGATCCTTGCATTCCTGGGATAAAGCCCACCCGGTCATGGTGTATGATTATTTTAAAATGTTGTTGGATTCTGTTTGCTAGAATTTTGTCAAGGATTTTTGCATCTATGTTCATCAGTGATATTGGCCTGTGGTTTTCTTTTTTTGTGGCATATTTGTCTGGTTTTGGAATTAGGGTGATGGTGGCCTCATAGAATGAGTTTGGAAGTTTACCTTCTTCTGCAGTTTTCTGGAAGAGTTTGAGTAAGATAGGTGTTAGCTCTTCTCTAAATTTTTGGTAGAATTCAGCTGTGAAGCCATCTGGTCCTGGGCTTTTGTTTGCTGGAAGATTTCTGATTACAGTTTCGATTTCCTTGCTTGTGATGGCTCTGTAAAGATCTTCTATTTCTTCCTGGTTCAGTTTTGGAAAGTTATACTTTTCTAAGAACTTGTCCATTTCTTCCAAGTTGTCAATTTTATTGGCATAGAGCTGCTGGTAGTAGTCTCTTATGATCCTTTGTATTTCAGTGTTGTCTGTTGTGATCTCTCCATTTTCATTTCTAATTTTGTTAATTTGGTTCTTCTCCCTTTGTTTCTTAATGAGTCTTGCTAATGGTTTGTCAATTTTGTTTATTTTTTCAAAAAACCAGCTTTTAGCTTTGTTGATTTTTGCTATGGTCTCTTTAGTTTCTTTTGCATTTATTTCTGCCCTAATTTTTAAGATTTCTTTCCTTCTACTAACCCTGGGGTTCTTCATTTCTTCCTTCTCTAGTTGCTTTAGGTGTAGAGTTAAGTTATTTATTTGACTTTTTTCTCATTTCTTGAGGTAGGCCTGTAATGCTATGAACCTTCCCCTTAGCACTGCTTTTACAGTGTCCCATAGGTTTTGGGTTGTTGTGTTTTCATTTTCATTCATTTCTATGCATATTTTGATTTCTTTTTTGATTTCTCCTATGATTTTTTGGTTATTCAGAAGCATGTTGTTTAGCCTCCATATGTTTGAATTTTTAACAATTTGTTTCCTGTAATTGAGATCTAATCTTACTGCACTGTGGTCAGAAAAGATGACTGGAATGATTTCAATTTTTTTGAATTTTCCAAGAGTAGATTTATGGCCCAGGAAAGGTTCCGTGTGCACTTGAGAAAAAGGTGAAGTTGATTTTTTTGGGGTGAAACGTCCTATAGATGTCAATAAGGTCTAGCTGGTCCATTGTGTCCTTTAAAGTTTGTGTTTCCTTGTTAATTTTCTGTTTAGTTGATCTATCCATTGTTGTGAGTGGGGTATTAAAGTCTCCCACTATTATTGTGTTACTATTAATTTCCTCTTTCATACTCGTTAGCGTTTGCCTTACATATTGTGGTGCTCCTATGTTGGGTGCATATATAATTGTTATATCTTCTTCTTGGATTGATCCTTTGATCATTATGTAGTGTCCTTCTTTGTCTCTTTTCACAGCCTTTATTTGAAAGTCTATTTTATCTGATATGAGTATTGCGACTCCTGCTTTCTTTTGGTCTCCGTTTGCATGAAATATTTTTTTCCAGTCCTTCACTTTTAGTCTGTATGTGTCCCTTGTTTTGAGGTGGGTCTCTTGTAGACAGCATATATAGGGGTCTTGTTTTTGTATCCATTCAGCCAGCCTTTGTCTTTTGGTTGGGGCATTCAACCCATTTACATTTAAGGTAATTATTGATAGGTATGGTCCCATTGCCATTTACTTTGTTGTTTTGGGTTCACGTTTATACAACCTTTCTGTGTTTCCTGTCTAGAGAAGATCCTTTAGCATTTGTTGAAGAGCTGGTTTGGTGGTGCTGAATTCTCTCAGCTTTTGCTTGTCTGTAAAGCTTTTGAGTTCTCCTTCATATCTGAATGAGATCCTTGCTGGGTACAGTAATCTAGGTTGTAGGTTATTCTCTTTCATTACTCTAAGTATGTCCTGCCATTCCCTTCTGTCCTGAAGGGTTTCTATTGATAAATCAGCTGTTATCCTTATGGGAATCCCTTTGTGTGTTATTTGTTTCTCCCTTGCTGCTTTTAATATTTGTTCTTTGTGTTTGATCTTTGTTAATTTGATTAATATCTGTCTTGGGCTGTTTTGCCTTGGGTTTATCCTGTTTGGGACTCTCTGGATTTCTTGGACTTGGGTGGCTATTTCCTTCCCCATTTTAGGGAAGTTTTCAGCTATTATCTCCTCGAGTAACTTCTCATGGCCTTTCTTTTTGTCTTTTTCTTCTGGGACTTCTATGATTCGAATGTTGGGGCATTTCACATTGTCCCAGAGGTCCCTGAGGTTGTCCTCATTTCTTTTGATTCTTTTTTCTTTTTTCCTCTCTGCTTCATTTATTTCCACCACTTTATCTTCTACCTCACTTATCCTATCTTCTGTCTCCGTTATTCTACTCTTGGTTCCCTCCAGAGTGTTTTTTATCTCATTTATTGC
This sequence comes from Odocoileus virginianus, assembly GCF_023699985.2. Classification (NCBI taxonomy): domain Eukaryota; kingdom Metazoa; phylum Chordata; class Mammalia; order Artiodactyla; family Cervidae; genus Odocoileus; species Odocoileus virginianus. The sequence goes on along the minus strand of NC_069691.1, from coordinate 10,584,770 downwards.
ATTATTCATTTTTAATTGACTCTTTTTTATTTCTTCTAGGTCTTTATTAAACATTTCTTGCATCTTCTCAATCTTTGTCTCCAGGGTATTTATCTGCAACTCCATTTTGTTTTCAAGATTTTGGATCATTTTTATCATCATTATTCTAAATTCTTTTTCAGGTAGATTCCCTATCTCCTCCTCTTTTGTTTGACTTGGTGGGCATTTTTCATGTCCCTTTACCTGTTGGGTATTTCTCTGCCTGTTCATCTTGTTTAGATTGCTGTGTCTGGAGTGGGCTTTCTGTATTCTGGAGGTCTGTGGTTCCTTTTTATTGTGGAGGTTTCACTCAGTGGGTGGGGTTGGATGATTGGTTTGTCAAGGTTTCCTGGTTAGGGAAGCTTTTGTCAGTGTTCTGGTGCATGGAATTGGATTTCTTCTCTCTGGAGTGCAATGGAGTGTCCAGTAATGAGTTTTGCGATGGGTCTATGGGTTTGGTGTGACTTTGTGCAGCCTGTATGTTGACACTCAGGTCTATGTTCCTGCGTTGCTAAAGAATTTGCATGGTATGGCTTGTTCTGGAGCTTATTGGCTCTTGGATGGTGGTTGGTTTTGGTGTAGGTATGGAGGCTTTTGGATGGTCTCTTATTCCTTAATGTTCCGTGTAGTCAGGAGTTTTCTGGTTTTCTCAGGTTTTGGGCTTAATTTTCCTGCCTCTGGATTTCAGTTTTATTCTTCCAGTAGTCTCAAGACTTCTCCAACTATACAGCACTGATAATACAACTTCTAGGTTAATGGTGAAAAGATTCTCCACCGTGAGAGAAAACCAGAGAGGTTCACAGAGTTACATGAAGAATATGAGAGGGAGGAAGGAGATAGAGGTGAGCAGGAGGAGAAAAGGGGGGACTCAAGAGGAGAGAGACAGATCTATGCAGTTATCTATTCCCAAAGTGTTCTCTGTAGCCCAGACACCCACAAAGATTCACAGAATTGGATTGGGAAGAGAAGGGGAAAGGAGGAAATAGAGGTGTTCTGAGGTAGAAAACAGAGAGTCAAAAGTGGTAGAGAGTAATCAACACACTCCTGAATAGAAATGGGAACTGAATATTGGATTCTTAAATGTCCAAAATTTATATCACATGCTGAAAAACAAAGATTAAAAATCTAGCGTAGAGGTTAGACTCTTTGAAATACAATATTTAAAAACAAAAACACAAAAAAAAGTTAGAAATATATATGAAGTTTGGTTTAAAAATAGGGCTTCTCTCTTTTTTTTTTTTTGCAAAGTTATAGTGAAATGAAAATGAAAATTAAGGAATAATAGAGGAGTATTAGAGGACTTTAAAAGGAAATAGGAGAGAAAAACAAGAAAAAGAAAAAAAGAAAAACAAGGAAAAACATTTTTGTTTTTCCCTAATTAAAAAAATCGTAAAAATGTATGAAAATGAAAGTTGAGGAGTAATGGGGGAGTAATAGGGAATTTTAAAAGAAAATAAAAGAGAAAAAATAAAAAAAAAGGAAAGGAAAAAAATTTTTTTAATTAAAAAAAATATACATATATATCTAGGAATTTCTCTGGAGCTGTTGCAGTCAGTGTGGGTTCAGTTCAATTTCAGATAGCTCCTCTTTCCAGCTTACACTTCTCGATATCTATAGGCCCCTTCTGGTGTAGTCGGTGTTACCTTCAGGGATTTTAATCTGTTGCACCGGTCCTTTCTGAAGTGGTTCCCTTTGTTTATTTGGCTTCTGTTTGCCGTCTCTTCGGTGTCTAATTTCCACCCTGACACAGGCGGGCAGAGGTGATCTCTTATTTAGGTTCGCTAGTTCAGTTCAGTCCTGCTACGGGGAGGGCGGGGCGCTGCAGGCAGACACCGCTCTGTGTGGATAGCACTCACCGTGTTCCGGCCACACTGGGTTTGCCCCGCTCATGGGTGTCTGTGCTTTCCCTGTCTACACTGCTCAGGCTCCCGGCTGCTCTATATGGAGCGGGCCGTGCGTTGAGTGCGGTTCCAGTTTTCGGGTACTCCACAAAAGTGCAGATTCGGTTGCGCCTGCATTTTGTGCCTTCCCCGGCCTGAGCAGCTGTGGCAGCAAGGGGCTTGGGCGCACTCTCCCCGAGTATGGCGCGCCTTTTCCCTCCGCGGCCCCAGCGTGCGCAGGTCTGGTGCCTGCGGCTTGTGTTTGTTCTCAGGAGCCCTGCGGCGATGTCAACCATCCGGAATCTCAGGAAGTCTTTAGATAGACACCAGAGGCCTGTTTGCAGTATGGGAGGGGGTGGCTTCTCTGGGGCTGAGTTTGCCCCTTTCCCCTCCCCCCTGCCTCCTACCTCCAGCGGGGATGGGCTGGCTCTTCTCTGGAGTTTCTCAGTCCCTTTGTTTTGCGACCCACTGGCAGTGTGTTCAGGCTGGTTAATTTTCTCCCTTGCTATCCCACAGTTTTAAAGAGCTCCTTCCAATTGCTCTCAGGGCCTTCAGGCCCGGTCCTTACCCTAAGCAATGCCGCCCGCTCCTCTCCGTTTCGCCCCCACTTGCTGGTGGCGGGTGCAGGCGTCTGGGGTACTTTTCTGCTGGGAGTTGCTTTTAGGCACGTAATCTGTGGGCCTTATTTAATTTTTCCTCCCAGTTAGGCTGCCCTCTGAGATTCGAAAACTTCCCCCAGACCCACCAGTGCGAGGGTTTCCTGGTGATTGGAAACTTCCTCTATTAAGACTCCCTTCCCGGGACAGGACTCTGTCCCTAGCTCTTTTGTCTCCCTTTTTATCTTTTATATTTTGTCCTACCTCCCTTCGAAGACAATGGGTTGCTTTTCTGGGCGCCTGATGTCCTCTGCTAGTGATCAGACGTTGTTTTGTGAAATTTGCTCAGCGTTCAATTGTTCTTTCAATGAATTTGTAGGGGAGAAAGTGGTCTCCCCGTCCTATTCCTCCACCATCTTGGCTCCTCCTCCCAATGTGTTGACTTTAAACACATGTGATGATGAATTTAAACCTTCACCACAGTCTTTATCAGAATGTTATTATATATTTTTTTGAAATTATGTATCGTCTGCCCCCCTCCGATCTTTATCTTCAACTCATTCAGAATAAACTGCGTCTTCAATTTCTTTGTAACTTCCCAGTTTCCTATGATGGACTCCAGGTCTCACAAAGTAGCTTTTAGAAATCATTTATATTAAAAGATAATCCATTTGTTTTAGAGACATAGGCTGAATTAGGATAAAATTACATGATATGTGAGATTTGCCTTCAATCCTTCAGTAGAGAAAAGCAATAAGGGTACTAATGAAGCTAATGTGATAAGGTCTATGTAATCCATACATAAAGATGTGCTGTACTATTTTCTCTGATTTTGTGGATATTTAAAATTTTTAGCAATAGCAACACATCTTAATAATACAAAACAACATGATCTAGTCTAGCCATTCTTCTGATGTTAGAATTTTTTTGTAATACTCCTGGCCATGTGTTTGTTGTTGAGCTTCTGCTTAAAAATCATATCAGGACAGAGACTTAAGGTCCACAAGACTAGAATAGTTACAGTCTGGTTAAGAAAAAGTTTGCAGACCTCCATTCTAAAGGATGCAAGATGACAGTAAACAGATCTTCTAAGGCAGTCCATTCATTTTGGGGAAATTGTTGACTATTTCACTGTATTAACATTTATTTACCTGAGTCAACTATTACCTCATACTTCTATGACCAACACTGGCAACAACAACAAAAAAATTGTCATATCAACATTTTCAGAACTCTAGAAATTAGCCAAAGTATTGTAGCAATCCAGGGATAGTTTGAGAGAGACAGCCAAATATCAGTAAAAGCAATGAGCTTTGTCCATTTTAACTTGCTTTATTCCCATTTCCCACTCCATAGTTTCACAGCAGCCTTGAAAACCAGCATGTCTACAATCACATGAAAACCAGAAACTTAGCAGCCTCTGGAAATGACAGAAAGGGGTTGAAGATCCTCCAAAGCCCTTCTTCGGGAGAACTGTCATTATTTGTTCTATCTAGCCGTTCCCTGGAAAACTTCTCTTGAATGGCTTGTCTTTATTTCAGAGCTCTGCTCATTAACAGATTTTCCCTCCAGTGGTATTTGCAGGAAAAGAAAAAAGATATGTGTCAATAGTTTAATGATGAAACTGCCTGAGGTAGTGATAACAGTTGGGGCAAATGGTAAGCTGACAAAAAAAGTTTAAAGCTGCAAGATGAGATATCTATAAAGAGGTTTTGAGATCTCCCACATATTCTGGGGAATCTAGAAGGGCCACACATGTGCGGGGATGTGTGCATGCCCAGGGCTGTGTGTACACTTAGGAAAGACCCGAGAAAGCCTTAAGTACACATATATATGGCTGACCATGAGACCCATCTCAGTGAAGCAGAAGGCAGAGCGGCACATGGAGAGCTGAAGGCACACGGCAGACACCCAGAACATCTCAGCAATGGCTGGGAGACTTACTGGTTGCAGACATTTTAGGAAATCTCTGTCCAAACATTAGCTGACCACTGAAGCAACCCAGTAGAGATTTTGGTGGCTGCAAAGGACAACAACTAGTCTAGAAAAGTCACTAAATGGCAACATCAGCAACAACAATGGTAACAAACTCTGGGGAAGAATAAATTTCCAGAATTGCCACACTATGTTGTTAAAAATATCCATTGTCAACAACAAATTTTGAGACATACAAACTGTCAACTTAGAGGAAAAAAAAATGCACCATATGGGAGCAGTGGGTTTAACTTTTATTCTGGGACCTTTCTAAGGACTACACCTTGGAAGACAGCCTCTCAGTAGCTTTGAGGGAACTGCTCCCCAGAGTTAGGGGAGAAGGCAGTGTATGTATGATTTTTGGCTCGAGAATACATGCTGACAAGCAAACATCTTGAATAAAAGATGGCTGCTAGTCACAAAGAATAGTTACCTCAAGTTAATGACTTTAGTTCTTGTGTATGTATATATGTATGTGCTGCGACTGGACTGGCTTCTTCTAATGGGCCAGTGGTACTCTTACTATTCTGCTATGGTCCAGGAAGTGATTCTCCCTTGTTGTGTCTTCTCATATCTAGAGTCATACTCTTATGATCATTTAACTCTTATACAGAATGGTATATTTAGAGAATCTTTCAGGTCACTTAATCATCATCATTCTTGTTGAATGCTCAGTTACACATTGGGTAATATAAGAAACAATAATCTTGCAAAATAGGCAAAATACAATAATAGTTACATTAATGAGGTCATAAGTAAGAATTTATGTCAAGAACTTCAGAAACTAACCATATCCTTAAAGGATCACTAAGGCTAGAAAGATGATTACTTAAAGCAGAAATCTGATATTTTTAATGTGGGTCATTAAATGCATTATATTCCTTAGTATGACTTAATCGTTTCCAACATAAGGGGGCCTTTAAATTTAAATTACTGGAGCTTCATGTTACCTGTATAAATTCATCCCACAACTGAGGGAGAGTCCCTCCTGATAATTGGGAAGTTGTGATTTTTGTTTTTACCAAAATTTACCTTATTGCTCTGAACAAGCTTCAGTAACTTTTAAAGAAAATTTACTTTTATGGCCAGGGTCAGAGAAAATATGATTGGCTGGCCAAATGAGAGAATCTCACCTAGTAATATTAATAGTGGTTTGAACAGAACTGTGAGTCCCCTTCTCTAAAATAAATTTTCTAACAGTCATCTAATCAGAGGCTTGGAGAAGAGAAATCCACCAAGGTAAACCAGAAGTACTGAATGTAGATAATTAACCACAAACTAACAAATTGAGTTAATTTAAAAAACCTGTATAGGATCATGCCTATGATAGAAATATATATGCTTTATATACAGAAGTCCAAGAAATCAAGAAAACATAAATAATCATTCAGGTCAGGTCCAGCATCTTGGGATAGCTATCTATTAATATTTCTGTTGTCACTTTGTTCTGATGTGAGTGTTGTTTTCCTCTGAGCATTGTTTTAAAGTAAGTTTGAAGTCCACAATTCTCTCTGTTGATCAGTCAGGTGCAGGGGGCCTTTTAAGGTTGCTGTTCTATTGCTCAGTCATGTCCAACTCTTTGTAATCCCATGGACTGCAGCATGCCAGGATTTCCTGTCCTTCACTATCTCCTGGAGTTTGCTCAAATTCATGTCTATTGAATCAGTGATGCCACCCAACCATCTCATCCTATGTCATCCCCTTCTCCTCCTGCCTTCAGTCTTTCCTAGCATCGGTGTCTTTTCCAATGAGTCAGCTCTTTGCATCAGGGGGCCAAAGTATTGGAGCTTTAGCATCAGTCCTTCAGTGAATAGTCAGTGTTGATTTCCTTTAGAACTGACTAGTTTTATCTCCTTGTTGTCCAAGGGACTCTCAAGAGTCTTCTCCAGCACCACAATTTGAAGACATTAATTCTTTGGCGCTCAGCCTTCTTTATGATACAACTCTCACACTCATACATGACTACTGGAAAAACCATAGCTTTGACTATACAGACCTTTGTATGAGCTAGTTAGGAGTACTAATAAGGACCCTTGGGGCTTCACCAGTGGCTCAGTGGTAAAGAATCCACCTGCAATACAGGAGACACAGGTTCAGCCCCAGCATTCTTGCCTGGCGAATCCCATGACCAGAGGAGCCTGGTGGGCTGCAAGCCATAGGATTGAAAATAGTCAGACATGACTGAAGTGAATAAGCACACATGTGCAATCAGGGCCCTTCCATCTATGTAGGAGAGAATGCTTTAAATGGGTCATTTTCAGCATAAATAATCTCCTGGTTGTAGTTCATGGGGCATCTGATCTTCATCCAAAAATAGAATACTGTGATAAGCTTCAGAAACAAGCTTAGAATGTCCTTTTAATAATTTAATTAAACTTTTGCAATAATGTAACATAGCAACAAAGAGCCATCTAGGAAGTGAGTCTTAGGCAGCAACAATGCAAAGACATTTAACAACACTAGAACTTAATATTCATAAAAGTATATTATTCAAAGATAGTTTTTCTCTAAAAATCACTTTCATTTTTATCAGATAGCCAAATTAAGATATTCTCAAAGCAAGTCCAAATGGTGGCCCATAAAACAAATCTTACTAAATTTTAAAGGATGGATAGCATAAAAAGTTTATTCTCCAACCACAGAATAAAATTAGAAATCAAATAGAAGAATATTTGATACATTCACAAACATATGGATATTAAACAACACACTTCCAATAATACATCAAAGAAATCACAAGGGGCATTTTGAAATATCTTGAGATGAATTAAAACTAAAACTCAACAAAACTTACAGGATACTCTAAAATAGTGTTTAGAGAAAATTTTATACCTGTAAACACCTATATATTTTTAAAAGATATCAGTAGCATTCTACCTGAAGAAACACTATTCTAAACACAAATTAACCAGAAGGAAGGGAATAATAAAGATTAGACTGGAAATTCATGAAACAGAATAGGAAAACAGTAGAGAATATTGACAAAGCAAAAATTTGTCTTCAAAAATATAAATAAAATTAATATACCTTTAGTCTTATCAAGCAAAAAATTACACATTACTAAAACTAGGAGTGGAAGAAGGGACATCCCTATGACTTTACAGAAATAAGAATTATTATAAGGGAATACTAGTGTGTGTGTGTGTGTCACACAATCAGGCTGACAAGTCCCAAGATCTGTAGTCACAATCAAGAGACCAGTCGATTGAGTGATATAATTCCGGTCCAAGTCTGAAGGCTTAAGAACCAGGAAAAGCAATGGTGTCCAAATTCTAGAAGGTTCAAGACCCAGAAATAACTATTGTTTCAGCATGAGTCCAAAGGCAGGAAAGGATCAAAGCAATCAGGGAGGGTCAACCTTTTTGTTCTATTTTAAATTGGTTGATACTCAAAAAATGTTCTACAACAACCTACACAATGGGACAAAATGTTTGCAAATCATAAGGGGTTAATACTCAAAATATATAAGGAACTCACACAACTCAATAGCAAAAAAACAAACAATCCAAATAAAAAATGGGCAAAAGAACTGAATAGACATTTCCCAAAGAAGACATGGAAATGGCCAACAGGTATGTGAAAAGGTCTTCAACATTACTAATCATCAGGGAACTGCAAATCAAAACCACAGTTAGATATACATCACACCTGTTGGAATGGCTATCATCAAGATAGCCAAAAAAAAGATGAAATATAACAAGTGTTGGCAAGGATGTGGAGAAAAGGAGACCCTTGAGCACTGTTGGTGGGACTGTAATTTGATGAAGTCACTATGGAAAACAGTATGGCAGTTCCTCAAAAGCTTAAAATAAAACTACCATACAGTCAGTCAATTCCATTTTTAAGTTATTTATCTGAAGGAAATGAAAGCACTAAAGTTGAATACATCTCCATGTTCATTGCAGCAATAATACAAGAGCCCCAACATGGAAACAGCCGAAGAATCCATGCACACATACACACACACACACACACACACACACGGAGAATTTCATTCAGCTGTGAGAAATAAGGAAACCCTGCCATTTGTGACACCACTGGATGGACCTTCAGAGCATTATACTAAGTGAAAGAAGCCAAACAAAGACAAATACTACATGTTATCACCTCTATGTGAATTCTAAAAAAAAAGTCAAACAAAACAGAATAGGAAAGTGGTTGCTTGGGGTGGAGGGTAGGGGGAATAGGGAGAAGTTGATAAAGAGTACAAATTTATGAATATATTCTGAGGATCTAATGTAAAACATATGACTATCAGTGATAACACTGTTACATAAATGAAGTTTGGTAGCAGTAGAATTTAAATGTTCCCATTTAAAAACAAGTGAGACGATGGGTGTCTTAACAAACTAGATGTTGAAAATCCTTCCCCAGTTCAGTTCAGTTCAGTCGCTCAGTCGTGTCTGACTCTTTGCAACCCCATGAATCACAGCACGCCAGGCCTCCCTGTCCATCACCAACTCCCTGAGTTTACTCAAACTCATGTCCAGAGTCAATGATGCCATCCAGCCATCTCATCCTCTTTCATCCCCTTCTCCTCCTGCCCCCAATCCCTCCTAGCATCAGGGTCTTTTCCAATGAGTCAACTCTTCGCATGAGATGGCCAAAGTACTGGAGTTTCAGCTTCAGCATCAGTCCTTCCAATGAACACCCAGGACTGATCTCCTTTAGGGGGACACAGTATGTATCAAATCACCATGTATCAAGTCACCACAGTGTACAATTTAAATATCTTATAATTGTATTTGTCATTTATACACCAAAAATCTCTACAAAGAGTTCAGTCCCATATGACTTCACTTGTAAATTTATGTTTGAAAAGAATGAACACTCATGTCCTCAGAAAGCCAAACACAGAATTATCATATGACTGAGATTTTCCAATCCTATGTATATACTCATAGGAATTGAAGGGAAGAGCTCAAACAAATGCTTGTATGCCATTTGTTTACAATGTTGTTTACAGTGGCCAAAAGGTAGAAATAACCCATGTCTCCATTGACAGATGAATAAACAAAATGTGGTGTATGCATCTAAATGAAGTATTATTCAGCCTTTAAAAGAGATCATGTTCTGATACATGCTACAATATAAATGAATTGTAAAGATATTATCTATGTGAAATAAGCCATTCATAGTAATAAAATAATACAAGGAGGAAATATTTCCCAACTCATTCTACAAGGCGAGGGTTACCCTGGCACCCAAGCCAAAGAAATCACAAGAAAAGTACAGATCAATATTCCTTGCAAATATAGACATAAATCTCCTCAGAAAAACATGAGCAAACCAAATCCAGCAACACTGAAAAAGAATTATGCACCAGGACCAAGTGGAATTTATTTCAGGGATGAAATATGGGTTTTACATACAAAAATCAATATAATACACCATATTAATGGAAGAAGGAACAAAAACTACATGGTCATCTCAATTGATGCAGAAAAAAACATTTGACAAAATCCAACAACTTTTCATGATAAAAACACAAAAAATTAGAAATAGAAAATTTCAAACTGAGAAATCTAAAAAACCCAGAGCTAGCATTATATACTTAATGGTGAAATAATGAAATTTTTTTTCTCTAAGATCAAGAACAGGCCAAGGATGTCCAATCTTGCCACTTCTAGTCATTGTTTTACTGGAGGTCCTAGCCAGTGGAATCAGGCAAGAAAAAGAAATAGGTATCAAAATGGGACAGGAAAATGTATCTCTGCAAATGATGTGATCCTGTATAGAAAATTGTAAGGAACTCCAAAAAATGGTTAAAACTAACAGCAGTGTGGAAAGATCAATATGTAACAACTATTTGTATTTCTGTACACTGGCAATGAACAGTCTGAAAGTGAAATTAAGAAAGTAATTTCACTTATAGCATCAAAAAGAATAAAATATTTAGGAATAATTTTAATAAGAAGAGTGCAAGACTTGTGTACTGAAATATAAAAAACATCATTGAAAGAAATTTAGAAGATCTCTGTAAATTGAAAGACATCTTGTGTTCATGGTTTGAAAGACTTGATATTCTTAAAATGGCAATACCACCCCAAGTTGATCTACAGATTCAGTGCAATATGTTAAAATTCCAGGAACTTTTTTGCTAAAATAGTAATAGAAAAACTCATCCTAAAATTCATATGGAATCTGAAGGAATCCCAGAAGGTTTAAATAGTCATGAAAAATAACAATACTAGAGGTCTCTCACTTCCTGATTTTAAAACTTATTACAGAGCTACAGTAATCAAAACAATGTGGTACTGGAATGAAGACAGGTACACAGATCAATGAAATAGCTTGTATATAAACCCTCACAAATACAATCAAAAGATTTTTTTTAAATAAAAGTATCCATGGCTATCCAATGGAGAAAGGACAGTCTCTTTAACAAATGGTGCTGTGCAAATTGGAAATGGATCCCAATCTCATACTATACACAAAAATTAGTTCAAAATGGATCATAAGGCTAAATGTCAGTGCCCAAACTCTAAAGCTATTAGGGAAAAAAAAACATAGCCATAAATCTTTATAGCTTTTGGTTAGGTAATAGTTTCTTAGACATGACACTGAAAGTACAAGCAACAAAAGAAAAAATAAGTTACATTTTATCAGAGTTGAAAAAGTTTGTACCTCAAAAGACACTATCAAGGAAGTGAAAATACTGCCTGTGGAACTGAAGGAAAAAAAATTTGCAAGTCCCTTATCCCATTTGACAAGGGATTCAGATCCAGAATATATAAAGAATATTTGTACCTCTATGATAGAAAGTCAATCCAATTGAAAATGAGCAAAGGATCTGAATAGACATTGTTACCAAAAAGATATATAAAAAAAGATATATAAAAAAGATATATAAATGTCTAAAAAGCACAAGAAAAATGCACAATGTTATTAGTTGTTGCTCAGTCACTAAGTTGTGTCTAACTCTTTGCAACCACATGGACTGCAGCATGCCAGGCTTTCCTGTCCTTCACTATCTCCTGGAATTTGCTCATATTCATGTCCATTGAGTCTGTGATGCTATCCAACCATCTCGTCCTCTGCTAGCCCATTCTCCTCTTTCCCTCAATCTTTCCCAGTATCAGGATACTTTCCAATGAGTCCACACTTTGCATCAGGAGCCCAAAGTATTGGAGCTCCAGCTTCAGCATCAGTCCTTTCAATGAATATTCGGGATTGATTTCCATTAGGATTGACTGGTTTGATCTCCTTGCTGTCCAAGAGCACTATTGCATAGGAACCTGGAATATTAGATCCATGAATCAAGGCAAATTAGAAGTGGTCAAACAGGAGATGGCAAGAGTGAACGTCTACATTTTGGGAATTGGCGAACTAAAATAGACTGGAATGGGTGAATTTAACTCAGATGACCATTATATCTACTACTCTGGGCAAAAATCCCTTAGAAGAAATGGAGTAGCCACCATAGTCAACAAAAGAGTCCAAAACCATTCAATATCACAATAATCCAAGTCTGTGCCCCAACTAGTAATGCTAAAGAAGCTGAAGTTGATGATTCTAAAGAGACCTACAAGAACTTCTAGAACTAAAACCCCAAAAAGATGTCCTTTTCATTATAGAGGACTGAAATGCAAAAGAACAAGTCAAGAAACACCTGGAGTAACAGGCAAATTTGGCCTTGGAGTACAGAATGAAGCAGGGCAAAGGCTAATAGAGTTTTGCTAAGAGAACACACTGGTCATAGCAAACACCCTCTTCCAACAACACAAGAGAAGACTCTACACATGGACATCACCAGATGGTCAACACAGAAATCAGATTGATTATATGCTTTGCAGCCAAAAATGGAGAAGCTCTATGCAGTCAGCAAAAACAAGACCAGAAGCTGACTGTGACTCAGATCATGAACTCCTTATTGCCAAATTCAGAATGAAATTGAAGAAAGTAGGGAAGACCGCTAGACCATTCAAGTATGACTTAAATCAAATCCCTTATGATTATTCAGTGGAAGTGACAAATAGATTCAAAGGATTAGATGTGACAGACAGAGTGCCTGAAGAACTATGAACAATGGTTCATGACATTTTGTGGGAGAGACGGATCAAGAGCACCCCCAAGAAGAAGAAATGCAAAAAAGCAAAATGGCTGTCTGAGGAGGCCATACAGATAGCTGAGAAAAGAAGCTAAAACCAAAGGAGAAATGGAAAGATACCTATTTGAATGAAGAATTCCAAAGAATAGCACAGAGAGATAAGAAAGACTTCCACAGTAATCAGTGCAAAGAAATAGAGGAAAACAAAGGGAAAGACTAGAGATCTCTTCAAGAAAACTAGAGATACCACAGGAACATTTTATGCAAAGATGAGCACAATAAAGGACAGAAATGGTATGGACCTAACCAAAGCAGAAGATACTAAGAAGAGGTGGCAAGAATACACAGAAGAACTGTACAAAAAAGATCTTCACTACCCAGATAATCACGATGGTATGATCACTCACCTAGAGCCAGATATCTCGGGATGCTAAGTCAAGTGGGCCTTAGGAAGCATCACTATGAACAAACTATGGACAGCTAGTGGAGGTGATGGAATTCTAGTTGAGCTATTTCAAATCCTAAAAGAGGACACTGTGAAAGTACTGCACTACTCAATATGTCAGCACATTTGGAAAACTCAGCAGTGGCCACAGGACTGGAAAACGCCAGTTTTCATTCCAATCCAAAGAAAGACAATGCCAAAGAATGCTCAAACTACTGCACAATTGCATTCATCTGACAGGCCAGTAAAGTAATGCTCAAAATTCTCCAAGCCAGAATTCAGTAGTACATGAACCATGAACTTCGAGATATTCAACCTGTTTTTAGGAAAGTCAGAGGGACCATAGATCAAATTGCCAACATCTGATGGATTATCAAAAAAAGAAGAGAGTTCTAGAAAAACATCTATTTCTGCTTTATTGACTATGCCAAAGCCTTTGACTGTGTGGATCAACAAAAACTGTGGAAAATTCTGAAAGAGATGGGAATACCAGACCACCTGACCTGCCTCTTGAGAAATCTGTATGCAGGTCAGGAAGCAAAATTGTTAGAACTGAACATGGAACAATGGACTGGTTAAAGATAGGGAAAGGAGTACGTCAAGGCTGTATATTGTCACGCTGCTTATTTAACTTACATGCAGAGTACATCATGAGAAATGCTGGCACAAACTGGAATGAAGATTGCCATGAGAAATATCAATAACCTCAGATATGCAGATGAGACTATCCTTATGGCAGAAAGTGAAGAAGAACTAAAGAGCCTCTTGATGAAAGTGAAAGAGGAGAGTGAAAAAGTTGGCTTAAAGCTCAACATTCAGAAAATTAACATCATGGCATCTGGTCCCGTCACTTCATGGCAAGTAGATGGGGAAACAGTGGAAACAGTGAGAGGCTTTATTTTGGGGGCTCCAAAATCACTGCAGATGGTGACTGCTGCCATGAAATTAAAAGATGCTTACTCCTTGAAAGGAAAGTTATGACCAACCTAGACAGCATATTAAAACAAATGCCAACATATTGAAACATATGCCAATAAAAGTCTGTCTAGTCAAAGCTATGGTTTTTTCAGTAGTCATGTATGGACGTGACAGTTGGACTATAAAGAAAGCTGAGTGCCAGAGAATTAATGCTTTTTAACTGTGGTGTTAGAGAAGACTCTTGAGTCCCTTGGACTCAAGGAGATCCAACCAGTCCATCCTAAAGGAGATCAGTCCTGAATATTCATTGGAAGGACTGATGTTGAAGCTGAAACTCAAATACTTTGGCCACCTGATGTGAAGAACTGACTCATTTGAAAAGACCCTGATGCTGGGAAAGATTGAAGGCATGAGGAGAAGGGGATGACAGAGGATGAGATGGTTGGATGGCATCAATGACTCAATGGACATGAGTTTGAGTAAACTCTGTAAGTTGGTGATGAACAGGGAGGCCTGCTGTAGTCTGTGGGGTCGCAGAGTCAGACATGACTGAGCAACTGAACTGAACTGGACTGACCTGTCCATGAGACTCTCAAGAGTCTTCTCCAGCACCACAATTTGAAAGCATCAAATCTTTGATGCTCAGCCTTCTTTATGGTTCAACCCTCACATCTGTACATGACTACTGGAAAAAACCATAGCTTTGACTATACATACCTTTGTCAACAATGTGATGTCTCTGCTTTTTAATATGCTCTCTAGGTTTTTTGTTTGTTTGTTTTTAATTTATTTATTTTAATTGGAGCCCAATTACTTTACAATATTGTGGTGGTTTTTGCCATATATTCACATGAATCAGCCATGGGTGTACATGTGTCCCCCATCCTGAATCCCCCTCCCACCTCCATCCCCATCCCATCCCTCAGGGTCATCCCAGCGCACCAGCCCTGAGCTGGTCTCATGCATCGAACCTGGACTGGCGATCTGTTTCACATATGATAATATACATGTTTCAATGCTATTCTGTCAAATCATCCCACCCTCGCCTTCTCCCACAGAGTCCAAAAGTCTGTTCTTTACATCTGTGTCTCTTTTGCTGTCTCACATATAGGGTCATTGTTACCATCTTTCTAAATTCCATATATATACATTAATATACTGTATTTGTGTTTTTCTTTCTGACTTACTTCACTCTGTATAATAGGCTCCAGTTTCTTCCACCTCATTAGAACTGATTCAAATGCATTCTTTTTTAATAGCTGAGTAATATTCCATTGTGTATATGCTTTCTTATCCATTCATCTGCCAATAGACATCTAGATTGCTTCCATGTCCTGGCTATTAGTAAACAGTTCTGCAATGAACATTGGGGTACACGTGTCTGTTTCAATACTGGTTTCCTTGGTATGTATGCCCAGCAGTGGGCTTGCTGTGTCATATGGCAGTTCTATTTCTGATTTTTTAAGGAATCTCCACACTGTTCTCCATAGTAGCTGTACTAGTTTGCATTCCCACCAACTGTGTAAGAGTGTTCCTTTTTCTCCACACCCTCACCAGCATTTATTGTTTGTAGACTTTTGGATAGCAGCCATTCTGACTGGTGTGAGATGGTACCACATTGTGGTTTTGATTTGCATTTCTCTGATAATGAGTGATGTTGAGCATCTTTTCATGTGTTTGTTGGCCATCTGTATGTCTTCTTTGGAGAGATGTCTGTTTAGTTCTTTCACCCATTTTTTGACTGGATCACTTATTTTTCTGGAGTTGAGTTGCAGGAGTTGCTTGTATGTTTTTGAGATTAATTCTTTGTCAGTTGCTTCATTTGCTATTATTTTCTCCCATTATGAAGGCTGTCTTTTCACCTGGCTTATGGTTTCCTTTATTGTGCAAAAGCTTTTAAGTTTAATTAACTCCCATTTGTTTATTTTTGCTTTTATTTCCATTACTCTGGGAGGTGGGTCATAGAGGATCCTGCTGTGATTTATGCAAGAGAGAGTTCTCCCTATGTTTTCCTCTAGGAGTTTTATAGTTTCTGGTCTTACATTTAGATCTTTAATCCATTTTGAGTTTATTTTTGTATATGGTGTTAGAAAGTTTTCAAGTTTCATTCTTTTACACGTGGTGACCAGTTTTCCCAACACCACTTGTTAAAGAGATTGTCTTTTCTCCATTGTATATTCTTGCTTCCTTTGTCAAAGATAAGGTGTCCATAGGTGTGTGGATTTATCTCTGGGCTTTCTATTCTGTTCCATTGATCTATATTTCTGTCTTTGTGCCAGTACCATACTGTCCTGATGACTGCAGCTTTGTAGTATAGCCTGAAGTCAGGCAGGTTGATTTCTCCAAGTCCATTTTTCTTTCTCAAGATTTCTTTGGCTATTCAAGGTTTTTTGTATTTCCATACAAATTGTGAAATTATTTGTTCTAGTTCTGTGAAAAATACCGTTGGTAGCTTGATAGGGATTGCATTGAATCTATAGATTGCTTTGTGTTAGTATACTCATTTTCACTCTATTGATTATTCTGATCCATGAACGTGGTATGTTTCTCCATCTATTTGTATCATCTTTGATTTCTTTCATCAGTGTTTTGTAGTTTTCTATATATAGGTCTTTTGTTTCTTTAGGTAGCTTTATTCCTAACTATTTTATTCTCTTTGTTGCAATGGTAAATGGAATTGTTTCCTTAATTTCTCTTTCTGTTTTCTCATTGTTAGTGATTAGGAATGCAAGGGATTTGTGTGTATTAATTTTATATCCTGCAACTTTACTAGTATTCATTGATTAGCTCTAGTAATTTTTTGGTGGAGTCTTTAGGGTTTTCTACGTAGAGGATCATGTCATCTGCAAACAGTGAGAATTTTACTTCTTCTTTTCCAATCTGGATTCCTTTTATTTCTTTGTCTTCTCTGATTGCTGTGGCTAAAACTTCCAAAACTATGTTGAATAGTAGTGGTGAGAGTGGGCATCCTTGTCTTGTTCCTGACTTTAGGGGAAATGCTTTCAATTTTTCACCATTGAGGATAATATTTGCTATGGGTTTATCATATAGTTTTTATTATATTGAGGTATATTCCTTCTGTGCCTGCTTTCTGGAGGGTTTTTTTTATCATAAATGGATGTTGAATTTTTCTCAAGGCTTTCCCTGCATCTATTGAGATAATCATATGGTTTTTATCTTTCAATTTGTTAATGTGGTGTATCACCTTGATTGATTTGCAAATATTGAAGAATCCTCGCATCCCTGGGATAAAGCCCACGTGGTCATGATGTATGATCTTTTAAATATGTTGTCGGATTCTATTTGCTAGAATTTTGTTAAGGATTTTTGCATCTATGTTCATCAGTGTTATTGGCTTGTAATTTTGCTTTTTTGTGAATCTTTGACTGGTTTTGGTATTAGGGTGATGGTGGCCTCATAGAATGAGTTTGGAAGTTTACCTTTCTCTGCAACTTTCTGGAAGAGTTTGAGTAAGATAGGTGTTAACCCTGCTCTGAATTTTTGGTAAAATTCAGCTGTGAAGCCATCTGGTCCTGGGCTTTTGTTTGCTGGAAAATTTCTGATTACAGTTTCAATTTCTGTGCTTGTGATGGGTCTGTTAAGATTTTCTATTTCTTCCTGGTTCAGATTTGGAAAGTTATACTTTTGTAAGAATTTGTCCGTTTCTTCCAAGTTGTCCATTTTATTGGCATATGGTTGCTGATAGTAGTCTTATCATCCTTTGTGTTTCTGTGTTGTCTGTTGTGATTTCTCCATTTTCATTTCTTATTTTGTTGATTCTTCTTTCTTTTTTCCTTGATCAATCTGGCTAATGGTTTGTCTGTTTTATTTGTCTTCTAAGGGAACCAGTTTTTAGCTTTGTTGATTTTAGCTTTAGCTTTGTTGCTGTGGTCTCCTTTTTTTTTTTTTTTGCATTTATTTCTGCCCTAATTTTTATGATTTCTTTCCTTCTACTAACCCTGGGGTTCTTCATTTCTTCTTTCTCTAGTTGCTTTAGGTTAGGTTATTTATTTGATTTTTCTCCTGTTTCTTGAGGTAGGCTTGTATTGCTATGAACCTTCCCCTTAGGACTACTTTTACTGAATCCCATAGGTTTTGGGTTGTTGTATTTTCATTTTCATTTGTTTCTATGCATATTTTTATGTATTTTTTGATTTCTTCTGTGATTTGTTGGTTATTCAGAAGCATGTTGTTTAGCCTCCATAGTTTGTATTTTTAATAGTTTTTTTTCTGTAGTTTACGTCTAATCTTACTGTATTATGATCAGAAAAGTAGCTTGAGATGATTTCAATTTTTTGAATTTACCAAGGCTAGATTTACTGCCCAGGATGTGATCTATCCTGGATAATGTTCTGTGTGCACTTGAAAAAAAGGTGAAATTCATTGTTTTGGGGTGACATGTCCTATAGATATCAATTAGGTCTAACTGGTCCATTGTATCATTTAAAGTTTGTGTTTCCTTGTTAATTTTCTGTTTAGTTGATCTATCCATAGGTGTGAGTGGAGTATTAAAGTCTCCCACTATTATTGTGTTACTGTTCATTTCTCCTTTCATACTTATTAGCATTTGCCTTACATATTGCATTGCTCCTATGTTGGGTGCATATATAGTTGTTATATCTTCTTGGATTGATCCTTTGATCATTATGTAGTGTCCTTCTTTGTCTCTTTTCATGGCCTTTATTTCAAAGTCTATTTTATCTGATATGAGTATTGCTACTCCTGCTTTCTTTTGGTCTCCATTTGCATGAAATATCTTTTTCCAGCCCTTCACTTTCAGTCTGTATGTGCCCCTTGTTTTGAGGTGGGTCTCTTGTAGACAATAATATGCTATCTAGGTTTGTTACAGCTTTTCTTTCAAGGAGCAAGCATCTTTTAACTTTTTGACTGCAGTCACTGTCTGCAGTGATTTTGGAGCCCAAGAAAATAAAGTCTGTCACTGTTTCCACTTTTTCCCCTTCTCTTTGCCATGAAATGATGGGATCAGATGCCATTATCTTTGTGTTTTGAGTGCTGAGTTTTAAGCCAGCTTTTCCACTCTCCTCTTTCACCCTCAACAAGAGGCTCTTTAGTTATTTGCTTTCTGCCATTAGAGTGGTATCATTTGCATATCTGAGGCTATAGATATTTCTCTCAGCAATCTTGATCCCAGCTTGTGATTCATCCAGCCTGGCATTTCACATGATGTACTCTGCATATAAGTTAAATAAGCAGGATAACAATATATAGACTTGATGTACTCCTTTTCCAATTTTGAACCAGTCCATTTTTTCATGTTGGGTTCTGTTGCTTCTTGACCTGCATACAGGTCTCTTAGGAGACAGATAAGGTGATCTGAGATTCCCATCTCTTTAAAACTTTTCCACAGTTTGTTGTCATCCACATAGTCAAAGGCTTTAGCGTAGTCAATGAAGCAGAAGTAGATGTTTTTCTAGAATTACCTGCTTTATCTATGATCCAACTAATGTTGGCAATTTGATCTCTGGTTCCTCCATTTTTTCTAAACCCAGCCTTTATATCTGGGATTTCTTGGTTCACATACTATTAAGCCAGGCTTGAAGGATTTTGAGCATTATCTTGCTGGCATGTGAAATGGGCACAATTGTACAGTAGTTTGAACATTCTTCGACATTGCTCTTCTTTGGGATTGGAATGAAAATTGACCTTTCCAGTCCTCTGATCACTGCTGAGTTTTCCAAATTTGCTGACATATTGAGTGCAGTGCTTTAACAGCATCATCTTTTAGGATTTGAAATAACTCTGCTGGTTTTCCATCACCTCCACTAGCTTTGTTTGTAGTGATGCTTCCTAAGGCCCACTTGACTTCACATCCAGGATGTCTGACTCTAGCTGAGTGACCACACCATTATGGTTATCTGGGCCATTATGGCCTTCTGGATATAGTTCTTCTGTATATTCTTTCCACCTCTTCTTAATATCTTCTACTTCTGTTAGGTCTGTACTTTACATATAAATCAACTTTTAATACCTGATGCTAAGTCAAAAAATGCAGATGCAAAAGGTCACAAATTGTATGACTCCATTTTTATGAAAAGTCCAATGTAAGTACGTTCATAGACACAAAAAGTAGGCTAAAGAATCAGGAGAGAGGAAGTTTGGGGCAAATGAGGAGAGACCATAAATCATTTTCTTTTGGGGGTGATGCAAACATGCTAGAATTAGATGCTGCTGCTGATTATACAACTTTCTGAACACACTAGAGACAAATATGCATTATTTACTATTCATTAAATTACAAACCCTGTCTCTCTACTGGGCATATCATTCTTCTCCCAGTAGGCAACTTTGTAGTTTAAGTGGCATATTTCAGTGTTGGAAATTTGAGAAGTCATGGTCTGAATATACCCTCCAAGAAAAACACATTCCATAGGAGGTAGGAAAAAAGCATATCACTCACTTGGAAAGAATATTTATGCAAAGACTAAGAAATTTTCCCTTCTTTAAGTCTATGAGAACTATTTGGAACTAATTCTAAAGAGACATGTTAAGGTTCCGGGCATCTGTGTACTGAGGCACATAGACATCATTCATAGTACTTGAGAATTCTCATTTCCATATATAGCAAGCCAGGGAAATAAAGACAGCTTTGATTGATTTTTCTAGGAAAAGAATGCAATATGGTGTAAGCACATTTCTTGTTTTCCTTTTCCTGAAGAGAATGGTTCTGAGAAAACTGCAATAAGTTAGAATCCTGGGAGCTGCTTTTCAACTTCTCCTATGGGGAGCCCCAGGGCTCATTGGAATGGAGGGATTCCTGCAGCCTCTTACCTGTGCTTTTTGAGATATAAGCTATTTCTTTCAGTTTTTCCAGTAATCGCTTTTTTCCACTACAAATTTAACAGATAAGCCTTCTCCAGTGAATTGCCATGTAGCTCACTGAGATAAAAATTAAAAACTGTGGAAACAGTATTAGATCTTGAATGTAATATACCCCAAACAGAATCATTGATTTCTAACCCTTCCAAACCTGTTCTTCCCCTAGTTCTCTTCATCTCAGTAAATGGCATCACAAACCATCTAATTACTTAAGCTCAAAACCCAGGAGACTTCCTTATTCCTCCCTTCTTTTCACCTTCATCATCCAACCCATCATCAAGTCTTATTGGCTCTGTAACTCCAAAACATTGCTTTAACTCATTTACTTCTCTCTAAACCCACTGCTACTCTCCAAGTCCAGCCATTATTTTCCCTAATGAGGACCACTGCATAGCCTCCTAACTGATCCTTCGTGTTCCACAGTCACCCTACCACAAGCCATTCTCTCCTGAGCTACTAGATTGGTCTCAGCAGGAAATTCACTCTCCTATAAAAACCTGTCTCCTGACAAGTATCCCACTGGATGTGAAATAAAATCCAAGCCACTTACAAAGCCCTGTTCTCTCAGACCCCTACCTCCCCCTCTGACCTCCTCCTATTCTTGCTTCACTCACTAGACCACAGTGATCTTTTCCTCTAACAGGCATGTTCACCCCCACTTTAGACAGCTGCATGTCTGAAACATTCTGGTCATTTCAGGACCTAGCTTAAGAATCACTGCTTCAGAGTATCTTGAGCGATGACTCATCTCACATATTTCCCCTTACACTATTGTGTTTTAATCATAGTGCTTTATCTATGATTATCTATGTTTATCTATGATTATCTAGTGTGTTCTTTATTTAAAATGTTTGTTCATTTTTATCATCTCTGAAAATAAGCCCCACACCAGGTATATGCCCAGATGAGATTACTAAGGAGGATATTGAACATTTTGACAGTTTCTTCTGTCACCATGGAGACAGAGACTATTAATGTTTTTCAAGCAGATTTACCACTTAAAAGGTGTTGGGTTGCTAATAATAACATCCTAATATGTTATTGTAGTTGATATTATGATTAGGGAAATAGACTCAGAACATCCCTAAATTGCTGGTCATGTGGTGAGCCTGCTATGACAAGAAAGCAGCTGGTGCCTGAGAGAAAGCCTCATTCACTTGGATGGGCCAGTCTGTAGTAGCATTGACCCAAATGCAAAGGCTGAGTCCAGGATGAGCAACATACTACTGGAGACCAAGCATCTCAAAGTTCTTGCCAGACTGGGCTGTACCAGCTTGCAGACCATGGTGTGGAGTCAGAGCAGTTCATGAAGTATTGGCTGAGTACCTAGAGTGCACCAGATACCCTGCTACACATGGAAATACAGGCCTAGCTAAGACATAAGGCCGGTGATGCTGAATTATGGTTCACTTATTAAAATCCAGTGCTCATCTCTTATCATTTTTGAAGGTTAATTTCAAACCACTTTAATAATTTTACAAACACTAATTCATTTATTCTGTATGAAATTTCTGTGGTTATTAAATCTTATCATCCCCATTTTTTAAAATTCAGCAATTTATGCTACAGAGGGATCAAGTGACTAGGCCAAGGGGACATACCTGGGAAGTGGTAAGCCTTGCTCAGTGTCACCAGCATCTGCATCTGACTCAATGCCCTGACTCTGCCCTGTGGATTCAAATTTTGCACCTCCCCGTAGATCTGATCTTGCTCCTCTTGAAGTTGATCTCCTTGACTTGATGTACATCTAACTTCTTTCTCTGCTTGTTGCTTTTGTCAACATCTCAACCCTCCCTCAATGGGAGTCTGAACCAACTCGTTTTCTGATTTATGAAATATCACCCCCCACACACACAACTCCCAAGTCCAAGTTGTACAACAGAAGCTGCCTGTGGGCTCTGAAGACTCTCCAGATGGGTTGGTTGTTTTGCATTTATCAGTTCAACAAAAAACAGGGACACTGTGATTCCCACACAGACATCTTGGAAAATGCATTCATATAGGAAACAAAGCCTCCACAACCACAGATAAGGATATTGAGTCTGCAAATAAGCAGCAATATAAATGCAAGACTGTTATATTTTCCAATGACTTAATTTGCCAAGGGGACACGAACAATGAACAACAGAGGTGAGAGCAGCACTGCAAATAGACAACACACTTTAAAATGTGGGCCTCTCGCGGGGAAGTCGTAATTGTCATTTTCAATTTTTTAACGCTCTTCCACCCTATTGCCCTCTAGTCTTTTCAATAAGGCATTTCTGGGTATGCATGGGTATGCGTGTGTGTTTTCTTTTTACATCCGAAGGAAATGGCTTTGTACAATTGTTTTTGTTATAAATAGGAAAGTCCATCCACTAGTGATTACGAGCTCCACAATGAGTCATAAATATTAAATTTTGCTTGGAGCTTTTGGCATTCTGCAATGTCGTTTCTCAGACAGTGTGCATATAACCTTAGTTCTTATCAGTTGATGAACCAAAGGTTAAGACCACAGTGACAGTTCATCCCTAGGTCCTTCTGTATAATAACCTCTTACTTTCCAAGGGGCAAGCACTCAGAACACTCCCTTTTCCCTTATGTTTTGCTGAGAGGCCCAAAATAGGGGGGTTATGGACTCACATGTACTTTTCCCTGTTGCCCGTCCCTCTGCTTGTCCTCACATTCCAGCCAGACTCTTGCCATCCCTCTCTTCCGTTTTCTGATCACTTGACCTCAAGCACATCCTGCATTCTCCTGGGGCTCCTTCTGAGGAATCACTGCCCTGACCTTTATTCCTGTTCCCTGGCATCCTGTACTGTCACCGCCGCTGCCGCCCCCGCCCGGAGCTTTGTAACTGTCTGACCATGAATCTCTATCACCACGTGTCACCTGCCATGATTCTCTCTGCTTCCCGGACTGTCAGACCACTCCCGTAGTGTTCCTGATTTGCTCTTCACCTCTGCACCTCATGTCTCCAGCTGGCGGCGGAAACTGCTTGCTGCCTTATGTCTTGCTGTTTGGAAGTAAGAGAAGGGGATCTTTCATTGCAGTCATGTGAGCATCTGAATATCGAGTTCTAGTTGTTTTATTTTGCATCCTTCTCTTACCCTAAACACTTAGGTATCCCTGAGGTGCCTCAGGGTGGTTCAAATATAGCCTCATTTCATACCTTGAACCAGTGACCTCCTCAACTCACACCATACTGTTAACTCCAGTGCAGCCTGTAATCTGTGCCACCCAGTCATCTTCTGCAAGGCATCCAACATACCTGTCTAGGTCTGAACTCTAATCCAAGTTTTTTCCTCAGCCCCAAGGAAGTGTCACAGCACTTAGCACTGTGTCACTCCCATTGGCCAACTTGGGACTGAGTTGAAAATGTACAGGGTAAGAAATGGTTCTGATAGCAGGGACAAGGAAAGCTGGATCTAGAGTGGAGTAGCCAGTGCCGAGAGGCCAGAAAACAAGGGGACTCAGGGCTTACTCCACCAGGCCATGGAGGATATTGGAGAAACAACTAGACTGGATATCAAACAGAAAACTGAAGGGCCAGACCACAGTAGGTCAAAGGCTTGGAAAGCCAAGAGACTATATGGCCCAAGGGCAAAGCCAATTGGAGGTCTGAAGCCAACTCACATGGTTGCAAGGAGGATCTATCAAAAAAAGCAAGAAAATCCCCACACGGGAATAGCACCAGGATAAGAACAGCAACAGCAGTAGCAAGGCAGGGTCTGGAGACAGAGGCAGTCATCTTCTTCAGACTGAACCATCTCTAGTCCCTTGCTCAGTTGAAAGCTGATTGCAAGTCAGCATGGCCCAAAGACATGAGGGGAATATCAGAAGATAGCAAAGGGCAGGAGAAAGGCAGTATTTAATTTCTTTAGAATATCATGACATCAAGGGGGATAGACAGTGCTGTGTGTACATTTTTCAGAAACTCCACAAGCTCATGAGCAGCTTCGGTTCTGGAAAGTTCTTAAGCCCCAGGGACTTCCCAAACTGTCCTAAAGTCCACTTGTCTATACACCCAAAGGCACGATGTTCGTGGGACTACTGATATCATCTGCTGGTGGTGAACAGGGTAGATAAAGTTTTTCCCTGGCTTGCCTCCATAAGATTACAAAGTTGAAAATCTCTAAATAGACATGCATCTTTATAATCAAAAGCAGAGAATAGATGAACAAAAACCTTGCATGGAAAATGAGTAATTTGGGTCTTCTGTTCCTCTTAAAGCCCTCATCTGCCCGAACCACCATCGTTCAGTCCTCTACATGCTAATTAAATTCAACAAGCATTTACTGAGGGCTCCTAGAAAGCCAGGGACAGTGCTAAGCAGCAGCAGAGATAAAGAAGAATGTCAATGCCTACTTTTGAAGAGCTTTTAATTTAGTCAGGGAATCAGTCAACTAATAACAAATAATCATAACTTCCAGATACCCCAGTAGAATATAAGAGTCTTGAAGGATGACTTGGTTTGCCAATTTGAGAAAAGGTCTGTCTGAGGAAGCAATTGAAACAATGCATGAAAAGTGCATGGAACAGAGGCTTTGGATAAAGGTGGCTGATTGAGTGCATGCATTTCATTTCACTGCCTTCTGAAGCCCTCTAAAATTTCACAGAGATTTTTAAGGCATATATTCACAAGAATAAAATAATATGGGAGAGGAGACAACAGTCACAAAACTTTGGAATCTGGGAAGCAAATAAGGAAAGTAAAGAATGCTAAATCCTAAGCTGGCAATGGGAAAGCCAAAAAGAAAACTGATTTATTCCACAGAATATACCAAAGTCTCCAAAACTAATTACCCCAGGTATCTCCAGCTGCTGCTGCTAAGTCGCTTCAGTCGTGTCTGACTCTGTGCGACCCCATAGACGGCAGCCCACCAGGTTCCTCTGTCCCTGGGATTCTCCAGGCAAGAATACTGGAGTGGATTGCCATTTCCTTCTCTGGTATCTCCAGAAGTAGGCCTTGTTGGTGGTGCTGAAAGCTAGAGATAAACCTGGTTAAGAAGGGTGAGGTCCTGACCCCTCTGCCCACTCTGTCCAGTTAAGGACTAACTCTTGCCCACCTTCTTCCTAGTAAACAGAAACCAGAGAATGTTTAACTAGAGGATACTAGAGATAGTCAAGTGTGAAAGTATGATATGTAAACAGGAGGAATGAATGAATATTATGTTGAAAAACCAAGCCTTCTTCTCTCAGTTAATTTCTAAAACACTGTCAGAGGGAAGGTCACCGCAGGGTCATAGTGAGGCATTGGAGGGCTTTTCTGTGAAATCTTTCCAGTCCAAAGGAAATGAAGAGAGTGCTATGGTACCTCTCTAGTCCTGTCCCCATACAGGGAGAGTCACACTGTACTAACTTCATACCTGTGCCCAGATTCCAGCCAGGTTATACTGCTTCGTTCTGAAAACATGAGCACTCCAAGGTCTCTGCCCAAAGAAAGGAAAACACACGTCCTCACAAATATACTTGGGGGTGTTCATAGCAACATTATTTACAGTAAAAGAAAAAGGGAAAACAACACAAATATCCATCAGTGAATGAATGGATAAATAAAATGTGGTATATCCATACAATGGAGCAGTATTCAGCAATAAACAGGAATGAAGTACTGATACATGCCAGTGTGGATGAACCTTGAAAACATTGTGCAAAGCAAGGGAAGCCAGTCACAGAAAGCCACATAATGTATAATTGCATTTATGTGAAATGCCCTGAATGGATAAATCCATAGAAACAAAGTAGATTAGAAGTTTTTAGGGACTGGAGGGAGATGGGAATAAGAAGTGATTGATAATGGGTACAGGGTTTCTTCCTGAGATAATATAAATGTCCTATTATTTGATAGTGATGATGATTGTACAACTCTGTGAATAGACTAAAAACTACTGGATCATACCCTTTAAAAGGGTACATGTATAGTACATGAATTATGTCTCAAAAAAAACTGTTATAATAAACACATCTGCGTATCACCTACATGCACAAAACCAAAATTCACCAGACATCCGAGGAGGGATGTAACACAGAACTGTCCATTGAAAATATAATACAAGCTACATATATACTTTTACATTTTTTAGTAGCCACATTAAAATATGTAAAAATTTAAAAATTAGTTTTCATAATATATTTTATTTGCCCCTAATATTATCATTTCAACATGTAACAAATATAAAAATATTAATAATGTATATTAAATACATCCTTTCTTTCATTCAACTTTCTCAAAATCCAGAGTGTTTGTTATACTTACAGTACATCTTAGTTTGAACTAACCAAATTTCAGTTACCCAATAATCCGTATATCTAGTGGCTACTGTATTAGAGAACATGAATCAAAAATGAATGATCTGGACCAAAATAAACACAAAGGAAAGCAAAAACCAAGCCTTTTTTTTTTTTTTTTAGAGAAAACAAATTACAGGGAGAAAAAATTTTTAGAAATAAGCTATCAGAGAATTCCCTGGTCATCCAGAGGTTAGGAGTTGATGCTCTCACTGTAAGGGGGCCTGGGCTCAATCCCTGAGGGGGGACTAAGATTCTGCAAGATAACCTGTATGACATAGCCAAAAAAGAGAAAGAAATAAGCTATTATTAATATGCTCAGGGAATAAGAAAAGATTTGGACTCATTAACAAGAGCAGAACACTTAAAAAAAAAGAACAGAGGACAAAATAAAGACTATTAGAAATTAAAAATATGATAGCATAAACTAAAAATTAAATAGAGATATTCAAAGATAAAATTAAGGAAATTTCCCTTGGAGTAGAGCGAAAGGACAAAGAACTAGAAAATGAGAAAACTAGTCACAGAGAAGGGAGAAAATAATCAAAGGAATAGTTGAGAAATATTTCCAGAACTAAATAACTAGCTTCCTGATTGAAAAGATCCAGTGATTACCCAGAACAATAGATGAAAGTAGACTCACAATGAGACACATCAATTGTGAAATTTTGGAACACTTGAAATTCAAAATGTTAGAGCGCTTTTTCCCTGATGGCTCAGACAGTAAAGAATCTGCCTGAAATGCAGCAGACCTGGGTTCGATCCCTAGGTCAGAATGATCCCCTGGCAAAGGGAATGCTTATCCAGTCCAGTATTCTTGCCTGAAAAATTCCATGGACAGAGGAGTCTGGCTGGCTACAGAGTCAGACATGACTGAACAACTAACAACACTTTGAAATGAAAAGGAGATACTACAAGCTATCAAAAAGATAAAATAAAGGTCACAAATAAAAAACCAAGACTTCAGATGGTTTGGGGACTTCTCAACAGCAATGTTGGAGGCTAGAAGACAATGGATTCAGTTCAGTTCAGTCACTTAGTCGTGTCCGACTCTGTGACCTCATGAACCACAGCATGCCAAGCCTCCCTGTCCATCACCAACTCACAGAGTTTACCCAAACTCATGAGTCAGCGATGCCATCTAACCATCTCCTCTGTTGTCCCCTTCTCCTCTGGCCTTCAATCTTATCCAACATCAGGGTCATTTCAAATGAGTCAGCTCTTCTCATCAAGTGGCCAAAATACTTCAACATCAGCAGCTTTAACATCAGTCCTTCCAATGAACACCCAGGACTGATTTCCTTTAGGATGGACTGGTTGGATCTCCTTGCAGTCCAAGGGACTCTCAAGAGTCTTCTCCAACACCACAGTTCAGAAGCATCAATTCTTCTGTGCTCAACTTTCTTTATAGTCTAACTCTCACATTCATACATGACTACTGGAAAAACCATAGCCTTGACTAGGCGGACCTTTGTTGGCAAAGTAATGTCTCTGCTTTTTAATATGCCGTGTAGGTTGGTCATAACTTTCCTTCCAAGGAGTAAGCGTCTTTTAATTTCATGGCTGCAGTCACCATCTGCAGTGATTTTGGAGCCCAGAAAAAGATTTGGGGAATGATTTCCAACCCCGAATTCTACGTGTGTGTATTTAATCATTCTCTTTATTACTTGTGTGTGTGTTGTGCTCAGTTGTGTCCAACTCTTTGCAACCCCATTGACTGTAGCCCAGCAGGCTCTTCTGTCCATGGAAATTTCCAGGAAAGAATACTGGAGTGTGTTGCCATTTCCTCCTCCAGGGTTCCAGACCCAGGGATCAAACCCACATATCTTGAGTTCTTCTTCATTGGCAGGCAGATTCTTTACCACTGCACCACCTGGAAAGCCATTTATTAGTTGAGATTTAACCCTCTATTTATGAGTTGTCATTTAACCTTTGATTTTTTAGGTGAGACTGAGGGTTAAATGACATTTCAAGTACACAGTGCCTCAAAAAACTTAACATACCTGCCTCTTTTTCTATCAGGCATCTGAAAGATGAATGCTATCAAAGTTAATTGGAAAATCAAATTTATGCATACTCATATATACATAAAAAAGAAAGACTTAAAATTCCGAGATCATGATAAGAAGTTTAAGAAAGATCTCAGAGTAGCAAATATATACCAGACAGAGAGAGAAATCTGTCCAGATTAGAGCACGTGAAAAGGTCCCATGAAAGTCTTCTTTAAGACGAAACTGGTAGAATCACCAGTATATCTGAATGTCTTGAGAAGGAATTTGAAGAACTGGTGGTGAGTTTGGGATGAATTAATGATAAACAATAAAAAATTAAGACAGAAGACAATTACCAGTCCAAAACTTACCCCCTTACCCACCAAAAAAATATATGAAGTGGAACATAGATAAAATAAGAATGGCCATAAGATTGTGATTATTGTAGTTGGGCACTGGATACCTAGAAGTGTATCATGTTTGTCTGAGTTTTTTTGTTTTTAATATTAGATCTGGCAAATTTGGCCTTGGAGTACAAAACGAAGTGGGGCAAAGGCTAACAGAGTTTTGCCAAGAAAACTCACTGGTCATAGGAAACACCTTTTTCCAACAAGATAAGAAAAGACTCTACACATGGACATCACCAGTTGGTCAATAGCAACATCAGGTTGATTATATTCTTTGCTTCTTCTTGGAGAAGCTCTATATAGTCAGAAAAAACAAGACCAGGAGCTGACTGTGACTCAGATCATGAACACCTTGTTGCCAAATTCAGACTTAAACTGTAGAAAGTAGGGAAACCACTAGACCATCCAGGTACAACCTAAATCAAATCCCCTGTACAGCAGAAGTGGCAAACAGATTCAGGGGATTAGATCTGACAGACAGAGTGCCGTAAGAACTGTGGATGGATGTTTGTGACATAGTACAGGAGGCAGTGATCAAGACCATCCCCAAGAAAAAGAAATGCAAAAAGGCAAAATGTTTGACTGAGGAGGCCTTACAAATAGCTGAGAAAAAAAGAGAAGTGAAAGGCAAGGGGAAAAAGAAAGATATACCCATGTGAATGCAGAATTCCAAAGAATAGCACAGAGAGATAAGAAAGCCTTCCTCAGTGATCAGTGCAAAAAATAGAGGAAAACAACAGAAAGGGAAGGACTAGAGATCTCTTCAATAAAATTAGAGATACCAAGTTAACATTTCATGCCAAGATGGACAGAATAAAGGACAGAAATGTTATGAACTTAACCAAAACAGAAGACATTAAGAAGAAGTGGCAAGAATACAAAGAACTATACAAAAAAGAACTTCATGACACAGATAACCATGATGTTGTGATCACTCACCTAGAACCAGACATCCTGGAATGGGAAGTCAAGTGGGCCTTAGGAAGCATCACTATGAACAAAGCTAGTGGAGATGATGGAATTCCAGTTGAGCTATTTCAAATCCTAAAAGATGATGCTGTAAAAGTGCTGCACTCAATATGCCAGCAAATTTGGAAAACTTATCAGTGGCCACAGGACTGGAAAAGGTCAGTTTTCATTCCAATCCCAAAGAGAGGCAATGCCAAAGAGTGTTCAAACTACCACACAATTACAGTCATCTCACATGCTAACAAAGTAATGCTCAAAATTCTCCAAGCCAGGCTTCAATAGTACATGAACTGTGAACGTCCAGATGTTCAAGCTAGATTTAGAAAAGGTAGAGGAACCAGAGATCAAATTGCCAACATCTGTTAGCTCATCAAACAAGCAAGAGAGTTCCAGAAAACATCTACTTCTGCTTTATTGACTAAGCCAAAGCCTTTGACTGTGTGGATCGTAGCAAATACCAGACCACATTACCTGCCTCCTGAGAAATCTGTATACAGGTCAAGAAGCAACAGTTAGAACTGGACATGGAACAACAGACTTGTTCCAAATAGGGAAAGGAGTACATCAAGGTTTTATATGGTCACCCTGCTTATTTAACTTATTTGCAGAGTATATCATGTGAAATGCTGGGCTGGATGAGCCACAAGCTGGAATCAAGATTTCTAGGGGAAATATCAATAACCTCAGATACACAGATGATAACACCCTTGTGGCAGAAGGTGAAGAGGAACTAAAGAGCCTCTTGATGAAAGTGAGAGAGGAAAGTGAAAATGTTGGCTTAAAACTCAACATTCAGAAAAGTAGGATCATGACATCCAGTCCCATCACTTCATGGCAAATAGATGGGGAAACAATGGAAACAGTGAGAGATTATTTTCTTGGGCTCCAAATTCACTGCAAATGGTGACTGCTGCCATGAAATTAAAAGACGCTTGCTCCTTGGAAGAAAAGCTATGACCAACCAAGACCACATATTAAAAAGCAGAGACATTACTTTGCCAACAAAAGTCCAGATAGTCAAAGCTATGGTTTTCCCAATAATCATGTATGGATGTGAGAGCTGATCTATAAAGAAAGCTGTGTCGAAGAATTGATGCTTTTGAACTGTGGTGTTGGAGAAGACTCTTGAGAGTCCCTTGGACTGCAAGGAGATCCAACCAGTCCATCCTAAAGGAGATAAGTCCTGAATATTCATTGGAAGGACTGATTCTAAAGAAGAAACTCCAATAATTTGGCCACCTGATGAGAAGAACTGACTCATTGGAAAAGACCCTGATGCTGGGAAAGATTGAAGGCAGGAGGAGAAGGTGATGATAGAGAATGAGATAGTTGGATGGCATTACTGACTTGATGGACATGAGTTTGAGCAAGCTCCAGGAGTTGTTTATGGACAGGGAAGCCTGGCATGCTGCAGTCCATGGGGTTGCAAAGAGTTGGACACAACTGAGTGACTGAACTGAATTGATACTGTGTTCAGTAAACTGCGTGGCTCAGGTGTAAAACATTTATTAAACATAGTAATATTAGTGTTGGCTATTGATATGATCAAAATTATATAACCTTCTCGGGAAGGGGAGAAAATGAAAAGCATAAAGAGTGACTCATAAAAAGGAGATAATTCTTAATCTTCAGGGTCGGGGTGGGGATAGGTTTCAGTCAGTTGTCTTTAAACTTTAACTTGTTTAATGTCATTTGCTTGTTGTTCAGTTGCCCAGTCATGTCTGATTCTTTGAGAACCCTGTCTCTCACCATCTCCCGTGAGAATCCTATCCCTCATCATCTCCCGAAGTTTGCCCAAGTTTATGTACAATGCATCGGTGATGTCTTCCAGCCGTCTCATCCTTTGATGCACTTTTCTCCTTCTGCCCTCAATGCTTCCCAGCATCAGGAATTTTTACAGATTCAGCTGTTCGTATCAGATGACCAAAATACTGGAGTTTCATCATCAGTATCAGTCCTTCTAATGAGTATCCAGGGTTGATTTCCCTCATGATTGACTGGTTTGATCTTCTTGCTGTCCAAAGAACTTTCAGGAATCTTCTCCAGAACCACAGTTCGGTGCTCCACCTGCTTTACAGTCCAGCTCTCACAACTGTATGTGACCCCTGGCAAGACCATAACCTTGACTACAAGGACCTTTGTCGGCAGAGTAACGTCTCTGCTTTTCAACACATTGTCTAGTTTTGTCATAGCTTTCCTGCCAAGAAGCAACCATCTTCTGATTTCATGGCTGCAATCACCATCCTCAGTGATTTTAAAGCCCAAGAAGGGCAAGTCTGACACTACTCCACCTTTTCCCCCCTCTACTTGCCTTGAAATAATGGGGCTGAATGCCATAATCTTAGGGTTTTGGGTATTTAGTTTTAAGCTGGCTCTTTCACTCTCCTCCTTCACCCTCATCAAGAGGCTCTTTAGGTTCCTCTTCACTTTCTGCCATTAGAGTGGTGTCATCTGCATATCTGAGGTTGTTGTTCTCCCTTCTATCCTGATTCCAGCTTGAAACTCATCCAGTCTTGCATTTCTCATGATGTGCTCAGTGTATAGATTGAACAGATAGAGTGCCAGCAGACAGCCCTGTCATACTCCTTTTTCAGTCTTGAACCAATCAGTTGTTCCCTACAGGGTTCTGACTGTTGCTTCTTGACCTGCATACAGGTTTCTCAGGAGACAGGTAAGATGCTCTGATATTCCCATCACTTTAAGAGCTTTCCACAGTTTATTATGATCCACATAGTCAAAGGCTTTGGCACAGTCAATGAAACAGAGGTATATGTTTTTCTGGAATTCCCTGGCTTTCTCTGTGATCCAGTGAATGTTGGCAATTTGATCTCTGGTTCCTCTTCCTTTTTTAAAACCCAGCTTGGACATCTGGAAATCCTTGGTTCACAAAATGCTGAAGACTAACATGCCAGATTTTGCTTGTTGCTCTTGATCTATTCAGTGCCATTCCCTTGCATAATAAATTTCTCAAACTCCCTTGCCAGCTAGCTCATGGCTAGACTCAGTCAATGGAAGGCAGCAGGATGAAGAAAGAAGATAGGGCGTCCCTCCTCCAATTTTCCTGTGCAGCTAGAAAGATCTCTGATAGTGGCTGCCTCTTCTCCATGGTTTCTGTGTCCCAAGCCAGACTAACATCTCTTTCCATGGCCCTAGCTCTCATATTGGGAATCTAAATCAGTAACAAATGATTTCTCCAATCATCCTTTTAGAAAGAATGCTTGAAAAAGCTTTACTTTATCAATGAAAATTTTAGTCATCGCTTTCTTTCCCTTTTGGGTTTTTCAAATTTTTATTCTACTTCCTTGACATGCTTTTATATAAATGTAATGTTGAGAGTCCTTTACTAATCATTGTACCAAACAACTGTAAAACAAAATCTATATGTAAAATTTTCAAATTGGTTTAATTTCCTATGACCTTAAGTTATGTGATCAAATTATTTCTGGAGTAAGTTGTTATTGCAATTATTATTGGTAAATATTTGGTCTTAACCATTTTATAAAATTTAATAAGTAATTAAAATATAGGAAGTAGAATTTTAGTGCAAGTGCCTTTCAATGAGATAGTTTTCTTTTTTCTAATTAGTACATGCATCTATGGATGAAAATGGCTTATTGCCAAAATCAAATAAGGGTCATCACTAATTCTATAATTGTAAGCCCTGATAAACCATGTGCACACAGTATGATATGAATATTATTTTTTCTTTTAAAAATCAATGTCACTTGATTTTTTAAAATTCCTGGTTATAAACTGAAATCCACATAGTGCTCTATCATCAAATTTTTTTAAAGATGATATATATGATGTATCAGTTGACAATTTAATTGGATTCTTCTTTGATTTTGTGGAATGTGAAAAATTGGAAGACAACTTGAATCACAAAAATTTTTTATGAGTTAGACATTTGAGTCATTAACTTTTTATATTTTAGAAAATATTGTCTTTATCCAAGCTTAGAAAGTTGTTATTAATTATACTTGCTACTGTTCAATTTAA
Source organism: Odocoileus virginianus (assembly GCF_023699985.2). NCBI lineage: Eukaryota > Metazoa > Chordata > Mammalia > Artiodactyla > Cervidae > Odocoileus > Odocoileus virginianus. Next base: position 10,550,416 of record NC_069691.1, on the reverse strand, counting down.
AGGTATCATGCTTAGCATAAGAAAGAATTGAGGAAAAGCATAATATTGTGAACCATAGTATACTTTGCAGTTGTATTATTTTCTGATAAAATACTATTATTTAATCACAATTAAATATACATTCATCAAAACCCTAGAACTACAGATTTTGCTTATTCAGGTTATCAGAATTCTCTACCATATAACTTAGTTAGGAAAGCTGATTCTTAATTTCTACCCATCAGCCATATAAAATCTATTTTCCATCAAAAAAAGTTTGATTCTATTTTTCACTTGAAATAAGCATATTATTATATAGTTCAGAGAATACTTTTCTAGTACATATAAAATAATAGACCACATCTTGCAAAATACATTATTAAAAATATTCAGGATTAAATTATTATAAATCTAATATAATTAATACACCCATTCTACAATATGTTTTTAAGATAGTAAATCAATGCCCTGTACTCATTTTCTACCTAATGAAAATATAAAATGTTTCTAAGATTGTGTTTTTATGAAGCAAGAAGTACGATTAAAAAGGCATGAAATTTAGTAAATATATTTTGATGCTTGGCTTTTAGGAGTAATAATCACATTTTAGATATCACAAATAACTCTACATATTCATGAGACATTACAGTCAAACTTTACTTAGGTACTTAATGAAAAAGCATATTCTGCTAAAAATTGAATAATTGGCTAGCATTTTTTGTTAATCCAAAATGAAAATACTAAGTATTTTATGAGATAAAATATTTATTATTTTTGAAATAATTATTTTGAAACATATTTTTTATAAAATAGTAATTAATATTAAATGACACACCAGAATTTTAAAGTGATCACACACAAGTTTCATCCATGGGTTTTACCCACTGTATCTGAAGCATTCGGACAGTAGTGAGAAATATCCTAGTTTTATTTATTTATTTATTAAAAACATTTTTGATCGTACCACATGACATGCAGAATGTTAGTTCCCCAACCAGGGATCCAATCCATGCTCCCTGCATTGGAAACATGAGTCTTAACCACTGGACTGCCAGGCAAGGCATTACGTTATACTTAAAAGGATCTAACACACCAATCTATACTCAATATGCCAGCAAATTTGAAAACTCAGCAGTGATCTCAGGACTGGAAAATCCAATCCCAAAGAAGGGCAATGCCAAAGAATGTTCAAACTACAGTACAGTACAGTACAGCAACTACAGTTGCTCTCATTTCACATGCTAACAAGACAATGCTCAAAATCCTTCAATCTAAGCTTCAACAGCGTGTGAACTGAGAAATTCTGTATATACAAGTGGGATTTAGAAAAGGCACAGAGGAGCCAGAGATCAAGTTGCCAACATCTGCTGGATCATAGAAAAAGCAAGAGATTTCCAGAAAAACATATACTTCTGATTCACTGATGATGCTAAAACCTTTGTGTGGATCACAACAAGCTGTGGAAAATTCTTAGAGACAGGAATACCAGATCACCTTAGCTGCCTCCTGAGAAACCTGTATGCTGGTCAAGAAGCAACAGTTTGAACAGGACATGGAACAACAGACTGGTTCCAAATCGGGAAAGGAGTTCATCAAGGCTGTATGTTGTCACCCTGCTTATTTAACTCTTATGCAGAGTATATCATGTGAAATGCTAGGCTGGATGAAGCACAAGCTGGAATCTAGATTGCAGGGAGAAACAGAGTAACTTCAGATATGCAGATGACATCACCCTTATGGCAGAAAGCAAAGAACTAAAAAGCCTCTTGATGAAAGTGAAAGAGGAGAGTGAAAAAACTGGCTTAAAACTCAGCATTCAAAAAACTAAGATCATGGCATCTGTCCCATCAAGTGATGGCAAATAGATGGCGAAACCATGGAAACAGTGACAGACTTTAATTTCTTGGGCTCCAAAATCACTGCAGATGGTGACTGCAGCCATGAAATTAAAAGATGCTTACTCCTTGGAAGAAAAGGAGTGACAAACCTAGACAGTGTGTTAAAAATATAAAACACGGAGACATCACTTTGCCAACAAAGATCTATATAGTCAAAACTATGGCTTTTCCAGTAGTTATGTATGGATGTGAGAGTTAGACCATAAAGAAGGCTGAGCACTAAAGAATTAATGCTTTCCAAACTGTGGTGCTAGAGAAGACTCTTGCAAATCCCCTGGACTGCAAGGAGATCAAACCAGTCAATCGTAAAGGAAATCAATCCTGAATACTCATTGGAAAGACTGATGCTGAAGCTGGAGCTCCAGTACTTTGGCCACCTGAAGTGAAGAGAGGACTCATTGGAAAAGACCCTGATGCTGGGGGAGATTGAGGGCAGGAGGAGAAGGGGACGACAGAGAGTGAGATGGTTGGATGGCATCACCAACTCAATGGATGTGAGTTTGAGCAAGCTCCAGGAGATGGTGAAGGACCGGGAAGCTGGTGTGCTGCAGTCCGTGGAGTCACAGAGAGAAACACATCTTAGCAACTAAACACCAGCACCTGTCTATACTGCTTCAGTTGTTGAAAGATGCTTTTTGTTCTCAGCTAGCTGTATGTGAGAGTCAGTTTGCTGAGTAGCTAAAATGAATTTGTATTTTGATAATTTTTGAAGCTGTTTCTGTGTTCAGTATTTTCTACTTTGCTTTGCTCTTGTGGGAACTTCCCTCAGTGTTATGAAGCCTCCCTAGTCAGGGACTTAAATAAATCTGTCATTACTGACATACTCTATCACATATCTGAATTCTGAATATGCCAGCAAGAACAAACATACCCACTTTCCAAGAATAAGCTTCACCCCAAACAGCATTTCAGTATATATAAGAAAGGCTGTCCTACCAGGTAATGGGGGCTCGATCCATCATTAACAAGCCTTCTCCTTTAGATGGCACTGTTGAGATTTCTACCCACCACGAAAGATTTTTTCAATGAATGAAGAGAAATGCCTTTGTTTTGTCAACTGAGAGAAAAACTATTGTGGCCTTAGACTTAATTTCAGCTACTGAAATTTCAGGAAGGTTGTGTCTATGGATATTGAAAATCTAAAATTGAATATCTAAATCTTTGCCTGAAAAAGCCTTGGAAGATCTTTGTTTGCCCCAACTTGAGGAATGCTGCTGCTGCTGCTAAGTCGCTTCAGTCGTGTCCGACTCTGTGCAACCCCATAGACGGCAGCCCACCAGGCTCCTCTGTCCCTGGGATTCTCCAGGCAAGAACGCTGGAGTTGGTTGCCATTTCCTTCTCCAATGCATGCATGCTGGCCTAATCCATTTTCTCCTTGCTGTGTTTAGATTCAGCTAATGGTCATCTGTGTGACTTTTGCGGTTTGTATGGGTGTAATATACTTATTAACTTGCCCAAGGATTCCTCTATGAGATTTCTATCCCAGAGGAACCTGGGAAGGTTTGCCTCCAGAAATGACTGTGAACAGCTAGGTTTTCAGACTTGGTCTAATCTCTCTTCAAAGACCTGCTCCAGTCTCTACAGTGGTTCAGGAAAGGGTGGGCCTTTTAAGCTCCTGTGGTCACAGCCACTTCCTGATTAGTGCATGAGCTGAAAATTGCCCATTGTGAAGTGCCAGGATAACACTTCCTGCATCACACAATTAGCAAACTCTCAGGGGAGATCATTGCAATGTTTTCACCTCATCTTGTTCACTATTCTGTGGACTTCACGTATATAATCAGAAAACATTAGTTTTAATAGTGTTAGTGTAAGTTGTTTTCATTATTTTGTAATCTTGATCATAATTTTCAAACAGAATTTCATTAATGAAATATGAAAATTAATGAAATTTCATTAATTTCATTAATGAAAGTCAGAATTTCATTAATGACATATCCTACATTTTATGTCTTCAATTTTAAACAGGAACATTTAACATATTTCCATTCATTCATTCAGCAAATATCTGTTTAATACTTGTGTGCCAGGCTGTCATAGTAACTGAAGTGGATGCAAAGATGAAAACAGACAGGATTGTAAACTATAGAGGTGGAGACTAGATTAGTGGTTGCCAGGGGACACGGACAAGGGCAAGGAGGTGCATGCCACTAAGAAGGGGTAACACAGGAGAGTTCCTCTGTGGTGATGCAACAGCTCTGAGTCCAAAGGTAGATGAAAAAAAGATGTCGACAAGTTTTTTCTTAAAGGGCCAGAGAGTCAATATTTTAAGGAAGTTATGCTTGGAGAATCAATCAATCAATCTCCAATGCTTGGAGAATTCAATGCTTGATTGAATCAATCAATCAATCAATCAATCAATCATCAAAGTGTTTGTCTTGTAGATGGTTCACTTTGAAAAACTTGAAGGACTTTTATAGCTATGACAGAACCTCCAGATCTGAACCTACTATTTTAGGATGAAACTGGAGGCCCTAGCACCAGAGCAAAGGGATATATATACAAGTTTATGAGGAATATGTAGGGGAAAGAAAAGAAGGGAGAACAGAAAGAGGGTGATTCCCACATGCCCAGCAGAAGTGGACCCTGAAAAAACTGGCACAGTAGGAAAAGCCATGATTTTACGTTAGAGTTGACAAAATATGACTCAGGGGCAAATCTGACCCATTACTTGCTTTTATAAGTAACGTTTTTTTGGAACACAGCTCCATCTGTTCACTTATGTATTGTCTATGCCTGTATTAGCACCACCACAGCAGAGTAAAGTACAGTTGGCTCTCAGGCATCTTAGGTATCCATAGGTTTGAATCCATATCCTTGGATTCAAACAACCCTGAATTGAAAATATCTTTTCAAAAAAATCCAGAAAGCTCTGAGAAGCAAAACTTGAATCTGCTGTGTACCAACAACTATCTGCATTGCATCTACATTTATTCAGTTCAGTTCAGTCGTTCAGTCATGTCTGGCTCTTTGCAGCCCCATGAGCTGCAGCACGCCAGGCCTCCCTGTCTGACCCAAACTCCCGGAGTCTAACCAAGCTCATGTCCATTGAGTCAGTGATGCCATCCAACCATCTCATCCTCTGTCGTCCCCTTCTCCTCCTGCCCCCAATCCTTCCCAGCATCAGGGTCTTTTCAAATGAGTCAGTTCTTCACATGAGGTGGCCAAAGTATTGGAGTTTCAGCTTCAGCATCAGTCCTTCCAATAAACACCCAGGACTGATCTCCTTTAGGATAGACTGGTTGGATCTCCTTGCAGTCCAAGGGACTCTCAAGAGTCTTCTCCAACACCACAGTTCAAAAGCATCAGTTCTTCAGTGCTCAGCCCTCTTTATAGTCCAGCTCTCACATCCATACATGACTACTGGAAAAACCATAACCTTGACTAGATGGACCTTTGTTGGCAAAGTAATGTCTCTGCTTTTTTTTTTTTGTCTCTGCTTTTTAATATGCTGTGTAGGTTGGTCATAACTTTCCATCCAAGGAATAAGTGTCTTTTAATTTCATGGCTGCAGTCACCATCTGCAGTGATTTTGGAGCCCAAGAAAGTAAAGTCTGACACTGTTTCCACTGTTTCCCCATCTATTTCCCATGAGGTGATGGGACCAGATGCGATGATCTTAGTTTTCTGAATGTTGAGCTTTAAACCAACTTTTTCACTCTCCTCTTTCACTTTCATCAAGAGGCTCCTTAGTTCTTCTCCACTTTCTGCACAAGAGTGGTATCATCTGCATATCTGAGGTTATTGATATTTCTCCCAACAATCTTGATTCCAGCTGTGCTTCATCCAGCCCAGTATTTCTCATGATGTTCTCTGCATATAAGTTAAATAAGCAGGGTGATAATACACAGCCTTGACTTACTCCTTTCCCTATTTGGAACCAATCTGTTGTTCCACATCCAGTTCTAACTGTTGCTTGCTGACCTGCATACAGGTTTCTCAAGAGGCAGGTCAGGTGGTCTGGTATTCCCATCTCTTTCAGAATTTTCCACAGTTTATTGTGATCCACACAGTCAAAGGCTTTGACATAGTCAAGAAAGCAGAAATAGATGTTTTTCTGAAACTCTCTTGCTTTTTCAATGATCCATCAGATGTTGGCAATCTGATCTCTGGTTCCTCTGCCTTTTCTAAAACCAGCTTGAACATCTGGAAGTTCACGGTTCACGTATTGCTGAAGCCTGGCTTGGAGAATTTTGAGCATTACTTTACTAGCGTGTGAGATGAATGCAATTGTGTGGTAGTTTGTGCATTTTTTGGCATTGCCTTTCTTTGGGATTGGAATGAAAACTGACCTTTTCCAGTCCTGTGGCCACTGCTGAGTTTTCCAAATTTGCTGGCATATTGAGTGCAGCACTTTCACAGCATCATCTTTCAGGATTTGAAATAGCTCAATTGGAATTCCATCACCTCCACTAGCTTTGTTCATAGTGATGCTTCCTAAGGCCCACTTGTCTTCACATTCCAGGATGTCTGGCTCTGGGCCATGAAGATCTTTTTTGTACAGTTCTTCTGTGTATTCTTGCCACCTCTTTTTAATATCTTCTGCTTCTGTCAGGTCTATAACATTTCTGTCCTTTATTGAGCCCATCTTTGCATGAAATGTTCCCCTGGTATCTCTAATTTTCTTGAAGCTATCTCTAGTCTTTCCAATTCTCTTGTTTTATTAGATATTATAAGTCATCCAGAGATGCTAAAGTATATGGAAGGATGTGCTTAGATTACATGAAAATACTAAACTATCTTATATAAGGGACTTGAGCATCCAAGAATTTTATTGTCTGCATGGTGTCCTGGGACCAATCCACCTAGGATACCAAGGAACCATTGTAATTGTAACTGAGACAGTATGGGCCTCAAAGCCTAAAATATTTACTGGACTTTACAAAAAAGTTTCCTGACCCCTATTTTACATTGATTTTGGACTCTGTGGCTTTCTTTCTGTCATTGTGTTAATATTCCCCTCTCAGGTATCATAAGCATAACTTGGGAGTTATTAATAGATTGAGTTCATCATGCAGCAGAGTTCTCTACAGATGTTAACAAAATTTTGTGTAACTTCTATATGAAATAGAGAATGAAAAAATAAATCTATGATTCGATTGAAAAAAAGTTTTGGAAGAGAAAATGTAGCCTAAAGTCATATAAAATATGGATACACTCACAAAATAAAATACATATTTTTGTATACTTACTGAACAGTGGCTATGATGGTTAGGGTATAGGGTATTATCACTTTCTGATTTTCACATTTCGGAATTTATTTGGATTTTGTGTCAAGGGTGTTATTTAGTAATCAGAGGGGAAGAAAAGCTCCTGAGAAAATAAACAAGTAAGAACATAAAATATTGCCACTCCAGGTAGATTCAGAAAAGAGGATATTACTTCTAATTAGTCAGAAGGAAGCAGACTGCATAATAAGGTAATGTTAAATCCTAAAAGCAATGCATTGGCAACAAGGCAACTGTGTGTGTTAGAATGGAAGGAGAAAGGTAGAGTGGGCAGAGATTCTATGCTATCAGGCCAGAGGGGAGGGAATATCACTAAAGTCACCCAAGGAAAACTAAAGAAAAAAAAATTTCAAGATATGAGATTTTAAAATATTTTGAAGTATCAGGCAATTGTTATACAATATTGAGCATGAGTAAAATTTGATGAATTTATTTAATTGTTAATTTATGAAATAAAGATGGCAGCTTATTCATTTTAATGAACTGACCTTGCTTCCAAGACAATATGCACAGCATGTAATGTAAGTGGTGACTTATTGTTCTCTTGACTAAATTATCCTCCTCAATACCTCTCTGAGTAGAGTTTCTTACAATGCCCATAACAGATTATGATTAAAGCCGAGAGACTTGTTTCTTAAACCACTATTGATTTTTGTGTATGCTGCATTCACTTTTGTTGCCAATCTTAGCAAGCATTTTTTTTCTATAAGAAAAACTTGTTCTACTCTTTTATTAACCTATGAGATTGGCTTTGAGTTCAAATTAGTTACTAAATTACAGTCATAAATCAAAATTTCAGTTAGTTACATTGATTGCAATTGTCTTCAGTGGGGAACTCACCAGGTAACAACTGTAAATTTGGTCATAAAAGGTTGTAACCTTGCACATATTTCCATGGCAATAAATTAATGGACTGAAAATACTGAACTGATTAGTAATGTATGTAGAAAGGGACTATTCTATAAAAGAAGTAGTTATTTTAATCTAGGTGAATTTCTTGATTTTAGGTAATAATGATTTTTTTTTAATTTATTTTTAACCACACACCTTTAAAACTGGTAAGCTGTGAGCTTTGGAAATATATACAAATATATGTGTGTCAAACAGAATTTCTTAAATTTAAAGCGAGACTGGCTAAAATTTAATATTACACTATATATGAAGAAAAGTAGTAGAAGAGAAAGAAAATTAATTGGCCAAGAAATCAGAAAATCTCTCCTAGTTACATAATCTTAGGCAAAACATTTAATTTTCTGAACTTAAGTTTCTTACTGGAAAATAACTGAAAGATATAGTCCTCATTCTTCCTCACATGTGTGAGGGACAAGACAGTAGTATATGTGGAACTTCTCTGCAAATGTCAAGCTACTAATGTCAAGTGTCAAGTTGTTTCTGTTACATGCATTGTGCTGAGTGATATTCAAAACAACTGTAGAAAAGAAAATTTCATGCTATTTTCTAAAATACAGACACATAAAATTTCAGAGCTAGGAACCATCTTTGATATCATAGAGTTTGCTGTCTTAACTATTTGAAAACATTCCCCCACTCTTTGCCTCCAAGACACCCTGTCTTGATGTTCTTCCTACTGTTCTGACCATTCTTCTTCAGGCTTCATTGCCTGCACATCCTCCAAGTTTAGGCTTTTTAATATTAGAGTTCCTCCAGGCTCATCTCTAGCCTTTGTTTTCTTTTTATGTTATATTTTTTCCCTGAGCCATCTCACTTACTTCCAGAGCTTCTATCTCCACCGATATGTAACTGTCCTCTAAGATTCTATTTCAAGTCACTCCTCTCCCCAGTTCTACACAACTAGCCAGTTGCCTACTTGACACTTCTGTTGGAGGTTTCAATAAAATCTTTCTAAAACTGACCTCATATTCTGTTTTCTTTCCTGCCTCCCCCCAAACTTGGCCCTCTTCCAAAGTGCTTACCTCAGCACATTTCACGCCCATGTAACCTGTTCCACAAATGAGAACCTTGGGTATCATTGCTGTCATTTCTCTTTCTGTCACTTCCCATACCCAAGAATGTACTTCAGTCCTATAGATTTTGCCTTTAAAACATATCTTGGGTCTATCTACATCTCTCCATCTAAATAACTAGGTAACTTTGGGAAATACTGAGTTCAACCAAATCTATAGACAAAAATTTCTTACTTGTGAATGCCCCAGATACTCTATTCAGTTAATATCTATTAAAAATCTCTTCACTAATCTGCTTTCCCCTGTTTTAGAAACGGACATTTTGGGCCACAGAGTAAGGGTATTTCCCTGGCATTTCCTTTAACAACTGTATGTAAATTTTAGCCTCTCACTCTGACCAGATACATACATGACTATCTCTGGTCCAGGCCACCAACCACAGGGTCTTGGCTGGGACCCAGTCAGTCCACATTGATGAGCCACCATAATTCCAAGTATCAGAGAAAAGATATGGGAAGGGAGCCTGCTATCTGTACCTTCCTCCTCAGAAGAACTTTGAACTTCTCATGTGAATTGGGCCATCTCTTCCTAGTACCAGCTTTGCATCCCAAGGACCAAGAAGAGGGGGAGTATTGATCAAGGGAAAGCAGTTTTAACACTGTAGTTTGTAAAACTGGGTGGGTACTTTGATGGTTCTGTTCTGAATAGTGAGGTCTGCCCCTGTGACCTGCTGTTTCCACCCTTCAACATGGGAGAGGCTGGCATTCTGTGTTTTCTTAAATCCTATTTCATCTCTGCCTTGACAGCTGTCTGGTTCTTTACCTCCAGGATTGTGAGGAGCCTTAAGTGAAATAAAGGAGTTTGCATAGTTTGTGGGATGGAATAAGTGTTCCATAAAGGGGAACTATTATTATGACGGATTATTTTAATCTCCCTGATTACCTTTAAGCACCATAAGGACAGGGACCGAGTCTTACGTTTCTTTGCATTCTCCTAGTGATTAGCATAGCGTCTGGCTCATAGTTGGCTTAATAAATATTTATTGAAGAAATGAGGTTGCTTATTTCACAGGTTTTTTTGTCAGTCGATGGCCTTATGTTCCTTGGATCCCATTCAGCTAAAGAAATCATTGTAATGTGAAGTAAATATTTGTTATTCTTAATACAAATTCCTCTGAAAACCACCCCAAAGGAAGCAGAAGAAGTGGAGTTTGAAAATTCCTCTTAATTATGGGGGATGGGGAAACAGTGGAAACAGTGTCAGACTTTATTTTTTGGGGCTCCAAAATCACTGCAGATGGTGATTGCAGTCATGAAATTAAAAGACGCTTACTCCTTGAAAGGAAGGTTATGACCAACCTACACAGCATATTAAAAAGCAGAGACAAAAAAAAAAAAAAAAAAAGCAGAGACATTACTTTGCCAACAAAGGTCCATCTAGTCAAGGTTATGGTTTTTCCAGTAGTCATGTATGGATGTGAGAGCTGGACAATAAAGAGGGCTGAGCACTGAAGAATTGATGCTTTTGAACTGTGGTTGGAGAAGACTCTTGAGAGTCCCTTGGACTGCAAGGAGATCCAACCAGTCCATCCTAAAGGAGATCAGTCCTGGGTGTTCATTGGAAGGACTGATGCTGAAGCTGAAACTCCAATACTTTGGCCACCTCATGGGAAGAGTTGACTCATTGGAAAAGACCCTGATGCTGGGAGGGATTGGGGGCAGGAGGAGATGGGGACGACAGAGGATGAGATGGTTGGATGGCATCACCGGCTCAATGGACATGAGTTTGAGTAAACTCTGGGAGTTGGTGATGGACAGGGAGGCCTGGTGAGCTGGGATTCACGGGGTTTCAAAGAGTCAGAAACGACTGAGCGACTGAACTGAACTGAACTGAAATGACTGAGCGACTGAACTGAACTGAACTGAAATGATGGCTACTATCTTGGAAGAGTAATGCCAAAACAATCAGACAGCTCCTTAGAAAGCAACCTATTTGTCTACATTGTAACATAAACTTGAAGTTAGTGCCTGGATGGAGTTTCAGTGAAACAGTTTCAACTCCAGCATCATCCAAAGAGGACTGGTACTTCTCCAGGCTACTTTTCGTTGCTGGTAAGTGATGCCTTGACAATAATATGTCATCTGATTGGCATGAAAATCACAATCAGGATTGTGGATATGGAGCCCAGGGCAAGCCTACTGTCAGCTAGCTCAGTTGTCAAGCTGGGAATAGAGACTGGAATGGCACAAGAGAAGTCTGATCCTTTGAAATAGGTTAGGGCTAGGAAACTCTCTCCTGAACTCTTCCCAGCACTATCCAGTAGAGTATTTTACAATGATAGAAATGCTGTACATCTGTGCTGTACAATAGAGTAGCCACTATCTACATGTGACTATTACAACTGAAGAACTGGACTTTTCATTTTATTTCATATTAGTAGACCTCATTTAAAAATTTTTTTGAAGTATAGTTGATTTGCGATGTTGTGTTGATTTCTTGTAGAAAGCAAAATGATTCAGTAATACAGATATTTTTCATATTCTTTTCCATTATGGTTTATCACAGAGTATTAAATATAGCTGCTTGTGATTTATCATAGGACCTTGTTGTTTATATATTCTATACATGATAGTTTGTATCTACTAATTCCAAACTCCCAATCCCTTTCTCACCACTCCCAATGTGGCAACCACAAATCTGTACTCTGTATCTATGAGTCTGTTTCTGTTTTGTAGATGTGTTCCTTTGTCTCATATTTTAGATTCTAAAGTGATACCATATGGTATTTGTCTTTCTTTCTCTGGCTTACTTTGCTCAGTATAATAATCTCTAGGTCCAACCATGTTTTTGCAAATGGCCTTATTTTGTTATTTTTTATGGCTGAGTAATATTCCACTTGAAATATTCATGGACTTCCAGTGGTGCAATTGTAAAGCACCGCCTGCTAGTGCAAAGACTTAAGACACACATTTTGATTTTTCCCTGTTTGGGAAGATCCTGAGTGGGGCTTTGGGCAACCATATATTTATTGCCAAAATTACAACAGAGGACCTAGCTAAACTTATCAAAGTTATTGGCACAACAAGGATATAAGCAAGTGAAAAGACAGCCCTCAGATTGGAAAAAATAGCAAACGGAAACAACAGACAAAGGGTTAATCTCCCAAAAATATACAAGCAACTCCTCCAGCTCAACTCCAGAAAAATAAATGACCCAATCAAAAAATGGGCCAAAGAACTCAACAGACATTTCTCCAAGCAATGAGGTACCATTATACGCCAGTCAGGATGGCTGCTACCAAAAGTCTACAAGCAATAAATGCTGGAGAGGGTGTGGAGAAAAGGGAACCCTCTTACACTGTTGGTGGGAATGCAAACTAGTACAGCCACTATGGAAAACAGTGTGGAGATTTCTTAAAAAGCTGGAAATAGAACTGCCGTATGACCCAGCAATCCCACTTCTGGGCATACACACCAAGGAAACCAGATCTGAAAGAGACACATGCACCCCAATGTTCATCGCAGCACTGTTTATAATAGCCAGGACATGGAAGCAACCCAGATGCCCATCAGCAGACGAATGGATGAGGAAGCTGTGGTACATATACACCATGGAATATTACTCAGCCATTAAAAAGAATTCATTTGAATCAGTTCTAATGAGATGGATGAAACTGGAGCCCATTATACAGAGCGAAGTAAGCCAGAAAGATAAAGACCATTACAGTATACTAACACATATATATGGACTTTAGAAAGATGGTAACGATAACTCTATATGCAAAACAGAAAAAGAGACTCAGATGTATGGAACAGACTTGTGGACTCTGGGAGAAGGCGAGGGTGGGATGTTTCAGGAGAACAGCATGGAAACATGTATATTATCTAGGGTGAAACAGATCACCAGCCCAGGTTGGGTGCATGAGTCAAGTGCTCGGGCCTGGTGCACTGGGAAGACCCATCGGGTGGAGAGGGAGGTGGGAGGGGGGACTGGGATGGGGAGTACATGTAAATCCATGGCTAATTCATATCAATGTATAACAAAAACTACTGTAATGATGTAAAGTAATTAGCCTCCAACTAATAAAAATTTTAAAAAAAAAGTTAAAAAAAAAATAAAATAAAAAAATAAAAGACGCTTACTCCTTGAAAGGAAGGTTATGACCAACCTACACAGCATATTAAAAAGCAGAGACAAAAAAAAAAAAAAAAGCAGAGACATTACTTTGCCAACAAAGGTCCATCTAGTCAAGGTTATGGTTTTTCCAGTAGTCATGTATGGATGTGAGAGCTGGACAATAAAGAGGGCTGAGCACTGAAGAATTGATGCTTTTGAACTGTGGTTGGAGAAGACTCTTGAGAGTCCCTTGGACTGCAAGGAGATCCAACCAGTCCATCCTAAAGGAGATCAGTCCTGGGTGTTTATTGGAAGGACTGATGCTGAAGCTGAAACTCCAATACTTTGGCCACCTCATGGGAAGAGTTGACTCATTGGAAAAGACCCTGATGCTGGGAGGGATTGGGGGCAGGAGGAGACGGGGACGACAGAGGATGAGATGGTTGGATGGCATCACCGGCTCAATGGACATGAGTTTGAGTAAACTCTGGGAGTTGGTGATGGACAGGGAGGCCTGGTGAGCTGGGATTCACGGGGTTTCAAAGAGTCAGAAACGACTGAGCGACTGAACTGAACTGAACTGAAATGACTGAGCGACTGAACTGAACTGAACTGAAATGATGGCTACTATCTTGGAAGAGTAATGCCAAAACAATCAGACAGCTCCTTAGAAAGCAACCTATTTGTCTACATTGTAACATAAACTTGAAGTTAGTGCCTGGATGGAGTTTCAGTGAAACAGTTTCAACTCCAGCATCATCCAAAGAGGACTGGTACTTCTCCAGGCTACTTTTCGTTGCTGGTAAGTGATGCCTTGACAATAATATGTCATCTGATTGGCATGAAAATCACAATCAGGATTGTGGATATGGAGCCCAGGGCAAGCCTACTGTCAGCTAGCTCAGTTGTCAAGCTGGGAATAGAGACTGGAATGGCACAAGAGAAGTCTGATCCTTTGAAATAGGTTAGGGCTAGGAAACTCTCTCCTGAACTCTTCCCAGCACTATCCAGTAGAGTATTTTACAATGATAGAAATGTTGTACATCTGTGCTGTACGATAGAGTAGCCACTATCTACATGTGACTATTACAACTGAAGAACTGGACTTTTCATTTTATTTCATATTAGTAGACCTCATTTAAAAATTTTTTTGAAGTATAGTTGATTTGCGATGTTGTGTTGATTTCTTATAGAAAGCAAAATGATTCAGTAATACAGATATTTTTCATATTCTTTTCCATTATGGTTTATCACAGAGTATTAAATATAGCTGCTTGTGATTTATCATAGGACCTTGTTGTTTATATATTCTATACATGATAGTTTGTATCTACTAATTCCAAACTCCCAATCCCTTTCTCACCACTCCCAATGTGGCAACCACAAATCTGTACTCTGTATCTATGAGTCTGTTTCTGTTTTGTAGATGTGTTCCTTTGTCTCATATTTTAGATTCTAAAGTGATACCATATGGTATTTGTCTTTCTTTCTCTGGCTTACTTTGCTCAGTATAATAATCTCTAGGTCCAACCATGTTTTTACAAATGGCCTTATTTTGTTATTTTTTATGGCTGAGTAATATTCCACTGTGGAATATTCCATGGGACTTCCCAGGTGGTGCAATTGGTAAAGAACCTGCCTGCCAGTGCAAGAGACTTAAGACACACATGTTTGATCCCTGTGTTGGGAAGATCCCCTGGAGGAGGGCTTGGCAACCCACTCCAGTATTCTTGCCTGGAGAATTCCACAGACAGAGGAGCCTGGCAGGCTACAGTCCATTGGATTGCAAAGAATTGGACACAACTGAAGTGATAGCACGCACGCAAATATTCTTTTGTGTATATATACTGCATCTTCTTTAGTCATTCATCTGTTGATGGATATTTAGGTTAGTTCAGTATACTGGCTTATATGCAGAGTATATCATGAGATGTGCCGGGCTGGATGAAGCACAAGCTGGAATCAAGATTGCTGGGAGAAATATCAAAAGCCTCAGATATGCAGATGACACCACCCTTATGCAGAAAGTGAAGAGAAATTAAACAGTCTCTTGATGAAGGTGAAAGAGGAGAGTAAAAAAGCTGGCTTAAAGCTCAACATTCAAAAAACTAGGATCATGGCATCCAGTCCCATCACTTCATGGCAAATAAATGGGGAAACAATGGAAACAGTGACAGACTTTACTTTCTTGGGCTCCAAAGTCACTGCAGATGGTGATTGCAGCCATGAAATTAAAAGACGCTTACTCCTTGGAAGAAAAGCTATGACAAACTTAGACAGCATATTAAAAAACAGAGACCTCACTTTGCCAACAAGGTCTGTATAGTCAAAGCTATAGTTTTTCCAATAATCATGTTTGGATGCAAGACTTGGACCATAAAGAGGGCTGAACACCAAAGAATTGACACTTTTGAACTGTGGTGTTGGAGAAGACTCTTGAGAGTCCCTCAGACTGCAGAGAGATCAAACCAGTAAATCCTAAAGGAAATCAACCCTGAATATTCATTGGAAGGACTGATGCTGAAGCTAAAGTTGGAATACTTTGGCCACCTGATGCAAAGAGCCAACTCATTAGAAAAGACCCTAATGCTGGGAAAGATTGAAGGCAGGAGGAGATGGGGACAACAGAGGACAAGATGGTTGGATGGCATCACCGACTCAGTAGACATGAGTTTGAGCAAGCTCCGGGAGATGGTGAAGGACATCTGGGAAGCCTGGCGAGTCGCAGTCCATGGGGTCACAAAGAGTGAGACACCACTGAGTGACTGAACAGAAACAAACATTCTGGCTGTTGTAAATAGTGCTGCTATGAACATTGGGGTGCATTTTTTTTTGAACTATAGTTTAGTTCCAGGAGTGGCCTTGCTGGATCACATGGCAACTCTATTTTTAGTATTTTTCAGAACCTCCATACTGTTCTCCCTAGTGACTGCACCAATTTACATTCCCACCAACAATGCAAGAGAGTTCCCTTTTCTCTACACTTTCTCCAGTATTTGTTATTTGTAGACTTTTAAATTATGGCTATTTTGACTGGTAGGCAGTGGTACCTCACTATAGTTTTGATTTGCATTTCTCTAATATTAATTAACTTTAAATAGTCACATGAGGGTAGTAGCTGTCAACTTGGACAGTGCAACCCTAAGCTATGGAATGCAATCCTAGAATGGATAGTTAAACTAATGATGTCTCTTTCTCTTATGCAAGGACTTCAGTTTCATAACCTGAAAAATGAAAGAAAACTAATCTGTTAAGTCACAAGATTTTTATGAGGATCAAAAGAAGTAAGAAATGTGAAAGTACACAGTGATGATAAAAATAGAATCCTCTACCAATGCAAGACTTTTTAATGTAGTAGGTACTACATGGTATGATAGATAATAAACAGACAGGTAGATAGATAGGCAGACAAGCACATACATAGGAAGAGAGGGCAAAAAGATGGTTGCCACTTTATAAATTCTGTATTTCCTACAAGATGACTTCTTGCTTCCTGGAATCCTTCTTTTAAACATGGGAAGGGAAGGAATGTGAGTTCAGATTCTTCTGAACTGGTATTTTGAGAAGCATATTTTGAGAAGGGAGTTGACCCTGCAGCTGGAAGTTCTCTAAAATCCTAATAAGAGTTATTCTGTGCCCTATGGTTAGCTATGCGATCTGATGGCCAATTTCTGGGAATAGAGAAGGACCCTTTCAGAAACCTCACAGTAGCATGTTACACAAGGAAATGGAAGAGGGAAAGGAGTGTGGGGTGGAAAGAACCTGGGCTGGGGCTAGTGTGATAGTTACAAGAGGTGCAGTAGAAATGAAGGAAATTTGGTCTGGAGCCAACTGGCGAAACAGAGGCAGAATGGGTACGTGGAAGCTTAGTGACAATGTTAGAAACCTGGAATACCCAGAAACTAAAGCAGGAGCTCTCACTCCTGAAAAAATGTGCACTTTCATTTCGTGAGTGCTTACTGTGCACTTGAACTGCATGGATCAACAAAGCAAAGATCCACGTCCTACTCATACCCCAGTAATCCGGTAAGGAAAAATCTTACAGCATTTTATCCAGGGCAGTTGCCCAATATGGAAGGGTGGCTGCTGAAGTGAAATGTGACTACTGACCTTCTGAAATGCAACTGAAGTATAAGACATACCAAGTTTCAAAGACTTAGTACAAAAGATCATGTAATATACCACCTTAATATTTTTTAATATTGATTACACAGTGAAGTAACATTTTCAATATATTGCATTAATTATATTACCAAAATTAATTGCACCTGTTTCTTTTAACCTTTTTAACCATGTGCTATGGAAAAATTACAATTATATACATATATCTGGGGTTTTTTTTTGGGGGGGTGTGTTAGTTCTAGAAGGTCTTGTAGGTCTTCATACAACTGTTCAACTTCAGCTTCTTCAGCATTACTGGTCAGGGCATAAACTTGGATTACTGTGATATTGAATGGTTTGCCTTGGAAATGAACAGAGATCATTCTGTTGTTTTTGAGATTGCATCCAAGTACTGCATTTTGGACTCTTTTCTTGACTATAATGGCTACTCCATTTCTTCTAAGGGATTCCTGCCTACAGGAGTAGATATAATGGTCATCTGAGTTAAATTCACCCATTCCAGTCCATCTTAGTTTGCTGATTCCTAGAATGTCGATTTCACTCTTGCCATCTCCTGTTTGACCACTTCCCCCCAATTTGCCTTCATTCATGGACCTGACACTCCAGGTTCCAATGCAGTATTGCTCTTTACAGCATCAAATCTTGTGTCTATCACCAGTCCCATCCACAACTGGGTGTTTTTTCTTGCTTTGGCTCCATCCCTTCATTCTTTCAGTGGAGTTATTTCTCCACTGATCTCCAGTAGCATATTGGGCACCTACCAACCTGGGGAGTTCCTCTTTCAGTGTCCTGTCTTTTTACCTTTTCATACTGTTCGTGGGTTTCTCAAGGCAAGAATACTGAAGTGGTTTGCCATTCCCTTCTCCAGTGGACCACATTCTGTCAGACCTCTCCACCATGACCCACCCGTCTTGGGTGGCCCCACACAGCATGGCTTAGTTTCATTGAGTTAGACAAGGCTGTGGTCCTGTGAGCAGATTGGCTAGTTTTCTGTGATTGTGGTTCCAGTCCGTCTGCCCTCTGATGCCCTCTCCCAGTGCCTACCGTCTTACTTGGGTTTCTCTTACCTTGGATGTGGGGTATCTCTTCACGGCTGCTCCAGCAAAGCACAGCCGCTGCTCCTTACCTTGGACGTGGGGTAGCTCCGCTCAGCCGCACTTCTGCGGTGTTCTGCTAAGAGAACACACTGGTCATAGCAAACAGCCTCTTCCAACAACACAAGAGAAGACTCTACATATGGACATCACCAGGTGGTCGACACAGAAATCAGATTGATATTCTTTGTAGCAAAAGATGGAGAAGCTGTATACAGTCAGCAAAAACAAGACTGGGAGCTGACTGTGGTTCAGATCATGAACTCCTTATTGCCAAATTCAGACTGAAATTGAAGAAAGTGGCGAAAACCTCTAGACCATTCAGGTATGACCTAAATCAAATCCCTTATGACTATACAGTGGAAGTAAGAAATGGATTTAAGGGACTAGATCTGATAGAGTGCCTGATGAACTATGGATGGAGGTTCGTGACATTGTACAGGAAACAGGGATCAAGACCATCCCCAAGAAAAAGAAATGCAAAAAAGCAAAATGGCTGTCTGAGGAGGCCTTACAAATAGCTGTGAGAAGAAGGGAAGCGAAAAGCAAAGGAGAAAAGGAAAGATATATCCATTTGAATGCAGAGTTCCAAAGAATAGCAAGGAGAGATAAAAAAGCCTTCTTCAGTGATCACTGCAAAGAAATAGAGGAAAACAACAGAATGGGCAAGACTAGAGATCTCTTCAAGAAAATCAGAGATACAAGGGAAGATTTCATGCAATGATGGGCTCCATAAAGGACAGAAATGGTAGGGACCTAACAGAAGCAGAAAATATTGAGAAGAGGTGGCAAGAATACCCATAAGAACTGTACAAAAAAGATCTTCATGACCCAGATAATCATGATGGTGTGATCACTCACAGTCACCTAGAGCCAGACATCCTGGAATGTGAAGTCAAGTGGGCCTTAGGAAGCATCACTATGAACAAAGCTAGTGGAGGTGATGGAATTCCAGTGGAGCTATTTCAAATCCTGAAAGATGATGCTGTGAAAGTACTGCACTCAATATGCCAGCAAATTTGGAAAACTCAGCAGTGGCCACAGGACTGGAGAAGGTCAGTTTTCATTCCAATCCCAAAGAATTCTCAAACTACCACACAATTGCATTCATCTCACATGCTAGTAAAGTAATGCTTAAAATTCTCCAAGCCAGGCTTCAGTAATACATGCACTGTGAACTTCCAGATGTTCAAGCCGGTTTTAGAAAAGGCAGAAGAACCAGAGATCAGATTGCCAACATCTGCTGGATCATTGAAAAAGCAAGAGAGTTTCAGAAAAACATCTATTATCTGCTTTCTTGACTATGCCATAGCCTTTGACTGTGTGGATCACAGTAAACTATGGAAAATTCTGAAAGAGATGGGAATACCAGACCACCTGACCTGCCTCTTGAGAACCTGTATGCAGGTCAGCAAGCAACAGTTAGAACTGGACATGGAACAACAGACTGGTTCCAAATAGGAAAATGAGTACCTCAAGGCTCTATTTTTGTCACCCTGCTTATTTAACTTATATGCAGAGAACATCATGAGAAATGCTGGGCTGGAGAAAGCCCAAGCTGGAATCAAGATTGCTGGGAGAAATCTCAATAACCTCAGATATGCAGATGACACCACCCTTGTGGCAGAAAGTGAAGAAAAACTAAAGCGCCTCTTGATGAAAGTGAAAGAGGAGAGTGAAAAAGTTGGTTTAAAGCTCAACATTCAGAAAACTAAGATCATGACACCTGGTCCCATCACTTCATGGGAAATAGATGGGGTAACAGTGGAAATAGTGGCTGACTTTATTTTTCTGGGCTGGAAAATCACTGCAGATGGTGACTGCAGCCATGAAATTAAAGACACTTACTCCTTAGAAGGAAAGTTATGACCAACCTAGACAGCATATTGAATAGCAGAGACAGAACTTTGTCAACAAAGGTCCATCTAGTCAAGGCTATGGTTTTTCCAGCGGTCAAGTATGGATGTGAGAGTTGGACTTTAAAGAAACCTGAGCGCCAAAGAATTGATGCTTTTGAACTGTGGTGTTGGAGAAGACTCTCGAGAGTCCCTTGGACTGCAAGGAGATCCACCCAGTCCATCCTAAAGGAGATCAGTCCTGGGTGTTCACTGGAAAGACTGATGTTGAAGCTGAAATTCCAATACTTTGGCCACCTGATGCTAAGAGCTTACTCATTTGAGAAGACCCTGATGCTGGGAAAGATTGAGGGCAGGAGGAGAAGGGGACAACAGAGGATGAGATGGTTGGATTGCATCACCGACTCAATGGACATGGGTTTGGGTGGACTCTGGGAGTTGGTGATGGACAGGGAGGCCTGGTGTGCTGTGGTTCATGGGGTCACAAGGAATCAGACACAACTGAGCAACTGAACTAAAAGAGCTCACACTATATTTTTATTGAGTAGTATTGATTTGGAGTCAGCCCAGCTGAGAGTGGTCTGAGGCTCACCTGAACTCTTACTGTGAATATTTGCCCATAATGTTGGGTACCAATATACTTGTGAGAAGAAGGATGAGCCCTGAAAAACATCTGCAGCAGGAGTTGTCAAGTGGAGCCTCTCTGAGAAAGAGATTTAATAAATGCCATCAAAAGACACACATTTCATGAAGAAGTATATTCTTGCTGCAAAAGAACCCTCTCAGTCAAGTCTTTCCAGCTTGACTTGATTCCCTATAATCTCTGAAATGGTATCTTTCCTAATGTCCCTTCCCCTAAGGCTAAACAGTCTCTTTGATCCATTGAAACATATATATATATATATACACACACACATACATATTATCTTTATACTTGAAATGTATGTATTCACACATGCAACTCACACAGATTGCATAGCCTTCATTTATAGACCATTTGGGAAAAAGCAAGCCTTAGAGAATACTTGACACTTCTTGCTTGCTTGTTCCTGTAAGAATCTACATACAATTTTATCTTCTCTCAGGAGGTTTCAGCTCCAGTGAAAGCTCTTGTGACTGGAGATCATTAGATAAAATAAAGGATCTCTGGGACTTCTGGTTTTTGAAGACAGCTTCATGTGTTTACTCTCATCTTACAGCATTCTATATTCATATATGTCTGCAAACTGACTGGAGATACTACTAACAATGGCCATTGTGCAGGAAGCAATGATACAAACCTTCTTACCATCTTTACTCATGTGCTTATGGGATAGATGATTCTTTTATCAGGAGCTACTAACATAATCTTTTCTTTAACCATGGAATTCTTGAGGTCTAAAGAACTACTTCAGTGACCAAGTTAATCATTTTGGAACATGGCACTCTATGTACAATTTCACATTTTTGTGTTATGTCCAAAGAAGAACACCTGCATTTACAGAAGGCAGTCACCAAACCAATTTCATTTACAAAGAGAGGTTATGCATTCACACTCCTAACGTGTTGATGTTAAGTGGACAAGGGCTCTGGGTCAAGTAGTGCTGTATCTCTAAATGCACTGTTTAAATACAAAGAAATATTTTCCATTTTTCATCTTTGGAAGGAAGACTTCTCAAACTCAGATGCTATATTTTAATTTCCAATCATTCACTAGTGTTAACTACTTAATATTTTCCAGTCCACATTATAAACATTTCCAAAAAGAGAGAACTTTCATAGTTATTACAGTTACCTGTTGGTACAGATTGAATTGTGAGCACCCACTCCAAAATTCATATGTTGAAGCCCTAACAGCAATGCAGTGATATTTGGAGATGGGGACTTTGGAAAGTAATTAAGGTTAGATGACATCATAAGGGTGGGGTTCTTCACATGGCATGAGTGTCCTTTTAAGAAAAGACCCAGAGAGAGTGGCACTCCTTATATTTGTGAAGACCAGGTCATGGAAACATACAGAAAGATGGCAGCCAACTACAAGCCAGGAAGAGTCCTCCCCAGGAATTGAATTGGCCAGACCCCTGATACTGGACTTCCTAGCCTTCAAAACTGGAGAAGATAAATTTCTGTTGTTTAAGCCACTCAGCCAATAGAATCTTGTTGGTCTCTCCATCCTCTTATCATTCTTCTTGTTTCTCTGAGTGGGTAATCATCATCTGTGTTTCCTTCTGTACTGTATCAGAAAGAGATTTCCATGACAAACCTTGCCAACTAAAGGAATTCCAAGAATATTCAGGCAAATGGCTACTTTTGCTACTAAAGATTCTTGTCATTCTTTCTCCTGAAATCAAACTGTTAAGTAAATAAGAAAGCCTGAAAAAGAATCTATTTGTTCTTTCTGCTGTAACAAACCACCACAAACTAAGTACTTAAAACAACACAAATTTATTCTTACATGTCAGATGTCCAAAATTAGTTTTAAAGGATTAAAATCAAGGTGCTGGCAGGGTTGGTTCCTTCTGGAGTCTGGTTCTTACCTATTCCAGCTTCTGGAGGTTGCCTGCATTCCTTGGTATTACTTATCTTTCCTGGGCTTGCAGCCACGTAACTCTCACCTCTCATTTCCATCATTACACTTCCTACTTCTGTAGTCAAACCTCCTCTGCCCACCTTTTATAAGAAAACTTATGACTACCTGGATCATTCAGGACAATCTCGCCATCACCAGATTAATCACATCTGCAAAATACCATTTGCCGTATAAGGTAATATTCATGGATTCTGGCGACTAGGATCTGGATACTCTAGGCTTTCCTGGGGGCTCAGTGGTAAAGAATACACCCTCTAATACATGAAACACAGGTTAAATCTGGGTCATGAAGATCCCCTGCAGAAGGAAATGGCAACCCTCTCTATATTCTTGACTGGGAAATCCCATGGACAGAGGAGTCTGGTGGGCTACATTTCATGGGGTCACAAAAGAGTCAGTCAGTCATGAGTTAACAACTAAACAACAACTCTCTGGGAGCCATTTTTCAGCCTGCCACAAATAAATACCACCCCTTAATGGATATTATTACATAGCTTCTAACTTCCCATTTGATGATACAATTGTTGATCCATTTCTCTCTGTGCTATATAGCGAAGGTGGCAATTTGACAGAATTTGAAACTAGTGGCATGGACAGTTTCCAGAGCAAATGATATTTTTTACAGGAGTAATCTAATTTTCTCATGTACCAGGGTTTAATTTTTTAACAACCAGGCAAGGTGGCAAAAGCTGTCATTCTTTCTCTTGCAAAATGCAACCAATTATCCTCATTTGTGGGTGAAATGACTTCTTGTTAGTAAAAAGGTGCAAATTATCTTAATAAATTGGATAATTTTGCAAGTTGAGAAATATCATGCCATTTGAGATGTTTTGATATTCATATGAGAATGATAACATTGACTCAGGCAAACTTTAGCAGATGACTAGGAAAGGAGCCTGAGACTGTCTGAATATAAAGTATGCCCATGGCTTTGAACATAACAGGCAAGCAATAAATATTTGTTTCATATAAAACTGGGGAGAAGTGTGTGACTCAGAAGTTTTCTAATGAATCTAGGCCTCTCATTTTATAGATGAAAAAACCGAAGTGCAGAAAGTAGTCTAAGATCACAGACCTATAAAGGCCCCTTGGGTATTTTTAAACTTTTGGAAATGTGATACATGGCTAGATGTGCAGCTATAGGCATGAGCATGTTATTTTGCTGTTTGGATTGGAGATTTTGCCTGTTACAACCATCCTCCTTAGGTGCCTCCAATGTAAGCTCTCTCACACACTTCCATGTTATCACCTGCTCTGTCCTCCTTCACATGTACCCTGACTCCTGTAGAGGAAAGGAGGGCAGGCCGCAGACAGACCATGGGGAATGCAGGAAAGAGCAGCCTGGCCAAGGAGAGGAGGGCAGCCTGCTCACGTGTTTCACAGGTCCTGGCCAGTACTCTCAATCAAGAGTGAACTTGGCCAGCCAGCCACCTCCTTCTAAAAACAAGATCAGAGACACTTCTGTCTGTGATGGGCCTGGATCTCATTTGCTAGTCTATAGCATCACTAACAAAAGCAGAGCCACAGACTGCTTCCCAAGCCAGTGCTTTGCAAAGGCAATCTGCATTTCTTGAGGTTCCTGGTTTACTAATAAATGAAGAGCTCTGAAAGCAGAATCACAGAAATTGTAGCATATCCTATAGGCTGACATCAAAGTAACAGCTTAATATTTTTAAAGGGTTATAATATTCTTGTTTTCATGGGATAACTATGGGATATATCTTATATATATATGAAATTAAAATATATAATTGTAAGAGTCTTAACTTCACAAGGTTACTATAGCATATGTTACATAGGATATAATATTACATTACATGTAATATAACATTATAATATAGTGAATTTTTTGTTGACTTCAGGCAGTATATTCTGGAAGAGACATTTATTTTATTTTACTTCATTTTACTGTTATTCATTCTAAGTATTATTTTTATTTCTTTTAAAATTTTATTGGAGTATAGTTGATTTACAATGTATTAGTTTTGGGTGTAAAACAAAGTGATTCAGTATATTCATTCTTTTTTAGATTCTTTTCTCATATAGGTTATCACAGAATATTGAGCTCCCTGTGCTACACAGAGGTCCTTGTTGGTTACCTATCTTATATATAGTAATGTGTGTGCGTTCATGTCCAGCTCCTGATTTATCCTACTCTCCCCCACCCCCACCCCTACTTTTCCCCTTTGGTAACCGTAAGTTTTTTTTTTATATCTGTAAGTATGTTTCTGTTTTGTAAATAAATTCATTTGTTTCTTTTCTTTTCCCTTTTTTTTTTGATTAGACTCCATATATGAGTGATATTATATGATATTTGTCTTTCTCTGTCTGACTTATGTCACTTGCTGTGATAGTCTCCAGGCCCATCCATGTTGCTGCAGATGGCATTCTTTCATTCTTTTTAATGGCTTAGTAACATTGCATACATGTACCACATCTTCTTTATCCATTTCTCTGATAATGGACATTTAGGTTGCTTCCATGTCTTGGCTATTGTAAATAGTGCCTCAGTGAACATTGGAGTGCATGTATCCTTTCTGATTATGGTTTTCTCCAGATATATGCCCATGGGAGTGGGTTTGCTAGATCATATGGTAGTTCTATTTTTAGATTTTTAAGGAACCTCTGTACTGTTCCCTATAGTGGTTGTACGAATTTATATTCCCACCAACAGTGTAGAAGGGTTCCTTTTTCTCTACACCCTCTTCAGCGTTTATAGTTTGTAGACTTTGTAGACTTTTTGACAATGGTCATTCTCATTCTCATTGTAGTTTTGACTTGCACTTCTCTGATAATTAATTATGTTGAGCATATTTTCATGTGCTTTTTGGCCATCTGTATGTCTTCTCTGAAAAAATGTCTATTTAGATATTCTGCCCATTTAAGTTTTTCTTTTATTTTTAATTGGAGGATAATTGCTTTACAGTACTACATTCGTTTCTTCCATACATCAACATGAATCAGTCATAGATATACTTATGTCCCCTCCCTCTTCAACCTACCTCTAACCTCCCAACCCTTCTACCCATTTTTTTATTTGTTTGGTGTGTGTGTGTGTGTGTGTGTGTGTGTGTGTGTTTTAACATAGAGCTGCATGAACTATTTGTATATTTTGGAGAGGAATCCCTTGTCAGTCATTTGCAAATATTTTCTCTGATTCTGTGGGTTATCTTTTCATTTTGTTTATAGTTTCCCTTCCTGTGCAGAAGCTTTTAACTTTAATAGGGGCCCATTTTTTTTCAGTTTTGTTTCTATTTTCATTAGGAGGTGGATCAAAAAAGTATTGCTGTGGTTTATGTCAAAGAGTGTTCTGCCAATGTCTTCCTCTGAAAGTTTTATAGTGTCCAGTCTTACATTTATGTTTTTGATCCATTTGAGTTAGTTTTTGTGTATGGTGTTAAAGAGTATTCTAATTTCATTCTTTTACATGTTGCTGTTCAGTTTTCCTAGCACCACTTATTGAAGAAACTGTATTTTCCCTGTTGTACATTCTTGCCTCCTTTATTTTAGATTAATTGACCAGAAGTGCATGAGTTTACTTCTGGGCTTTCTGTCCTGTTCCATTGACCTGTATTTGTATTTTTACACCAGCTGTTTTGGTACCATACTGACAGAGCATTAAAAAGCAGAGACTTTACTTTGCCGACAAAGGTCTGTATAGTCAAATCTATAGTTTTTCCAGTAGTCATATATGAGTGTGAGAGCTGGACCATAAAGAGGTTGAGCACTGAAGAATTGATGCTTTTGAGCTGTGGTGTTAGAGAAGACTCTTGAGAGCCTCTTGGACTGCAAGGAGATCCAACCAGTCTATCCTAAAGGAGATCAATCCTGGGTGTTATTGGAAGGACTGATGCTGAAGCTGAAACTCCAATACTTTGACCACCTGATGCAAAGAGCTGACTCATTGGAAAAGACCCTGATACTGGTAAAGATCAAAGGTGGAAGGAGAAGGGTATGACAGAAGATGAAATGGTTGAATGGCATTATTGACTCCATGGACATGAGTTTGAGCAAGCTCCAGGAGTTGGTGAGGGACAGGGAATCCTGGTGTGCTGCTATCCATGAAGTCACAAAGTCACAACACAACTGAGTGACTGAACTGATCTGAACTGTTACTGTTTTGATGACTGTAACTTTTAGTATAGTCTGAAGTCAGGGAACCTGATTACACCAGCTCCAGTTTTCTTTCTCAGGATTGCTTTGTCTATTTGAGATCTTTTTTGTTTCCATGCAAGTTCTGGGATTTGTTTTCTTCTAGATCTGTGAAAAATGCCATTGGTAATTTGATAGGGATTGCACTGAATCTGTAGATTGCCTTGAGCAGTATAGTCATTTCAGCAATATTGATTCTTCTAATCCAAGAGTGTGGTATATCCTTCCATCTATTTGTGTCATGAATTTCTTTCATCAGTATCTTACAGTTTTAAGATTAGAGATCCGTAGGTAGGTTTTAATGCTCAAAATTCTCCAAGCTAGGCTTCAACTGTATGTGAACCGTAAACTTCCAGATGTTCAAGTTGGTTTTAGAAAGGGCAGGGGAACCAAAGATCAAATTGTCAACATCCGTTGGATTATTGAAAAAGCAAGAGAGTTCCAGAAAAACATCTATTTCTGCTTTATTGACTATGCCAAAGTCTTTGACAGTGTGGATCACCACAAACTGTGGAAAATTCTTAAAGGAAAGGGAGTATCAGACCACCTGACCTGCCTCTTGAGAAATCTGTATGCAGGTCAGGAAGCAACAATTAGAACTGGACATGGAACAACAGACTGGTTCCAAATAGGAGAAGGAGCACATCGAGGCTGTATGTTGTCACACTGCTTATTTAACTTACATGCAGAGTATATCATGAGAAATGCTGGGCTGGATGAAGCACAAGCTGGTGTCAACTGCATATCTGAGGTTGTTGATATTACTCCCGGCAGTCTTGATTCCAGCTAGTCAAGGCTATGGTTTTTCCAGTAGTCATGTATGGGTGTGAGAGTTGGACTATAAAGAAGGCTGAGCACCAAAGAATTGATGCTTTTGAACTGTGGTGTTGGAGAAGACTCTTGAGAGTCCCTTGGACTGCAAGGCAATCCAACCAGTCCATCCTAAAGGAAATCAGTCCTGGGTGTTCATTGGAAGGACTGATGTTGAAGCTGAAATTCCAATACTTTGGCCACCTGATGCGAAGAACTAGCTCATTAGAAAAGACCATGATGGGAAAGATTGAAGGCAGGAGGAGAAGGGGACAACAGAGGAAAAGACGGTTGGATGGCATCACCGACTCAATGGACAGGTGTTTGAGTAAACTCTGTGAGTTGGTGATGGACAGGGAGGCCTGTCATGCTGCAGTCCATGGGGTCGCAAAGAGTCAGACACGACTGAGTGACTGAACTGAACTGAGGTAGGTTTATTCCATTCAAAAGACTGATATACTATGTCCACCAAAGAAGGAAATAAAAGGTCAGCATTGATCCCTACGAAGTCAAAAGCAATGCAAGAACTACAACTTACCTTCTAATGTCAATGCAATCAATTCATGTTAGAATCCAGTCAGTTTATAGTCAACTTACAGATAGTAATCATTCTAATAAGGAAAGCATGGTGGGGGGGGGCGGTCAGAAAACCTGGGAGGGATGAGATGGAGGTGGAGTGAGAGATTTCTAGGCTCCACTAAGCGTTTTGAATTTAGACCAAACCAGTCTACCTCTCCTTCTTTCCTTAAACATCTGTTAAAGGGAAATGAATAGGATCAAGTAGCTGAGTCATGTTGCACATACTGAAGAATTCTGTAATGTGTTAAAAATGAATATTAACCTCATTTTCCACTCACTGTAGTTGTAATTGTTTTAAATTTTCTTATTCTCTATGGAACTTTTTAACCTAAGCCTGATATTCATATGCCTTTTTTGGAATAAGATAAAATAAAGTTTAAAAAATTTTGAAGATATTATTTTTTATCCCTTAACCTGCCACCAGCAATATAGGCTGCTATCCAGTGCAGTAGGAAGAGAGTGCAATTTAGGAGCTGAAAGGCTTTGGGTTCAAATCTTTGTTTTGTCAGGTTAGGTAGCTCTAGACAACTCACCTTGAATCACAGCACCCATATTAGAGTGGCATTTTAAAGATTCATGAGGCAAGAAAGTGTAAAATGCAGTCAGAACCTAGAAAATGTTTCTTTCCTTCCCTGCTTAAGAATTTGATCTCACCCTCAAAAAAGCACAAATGACTCAGGGAGCTTCTTAAAACAATCATAGAAAAACAAACGTGTGTTGGAACAGTGGCTTCAGAGCAGCATTCAGTGTGCTGAATGCAAGCTAGAATGATGAAGGATGGGAGATGTTACGGAGCACAGCATTAACAGCTTTCAAAATGCTTTTCCCTTTTGGACAAAGCACTCTAGCTCCCTTAGTTTAATTATGTGCAACTGTGACTCTCCTTTAAAATATGCAGTAAACAAATACTGGGTTCATTTTTTTAGAAGAAAAAGCTATACATCTCCAATACGGGAACTAAGAAAGATTTTAAAAGAAGTAGAAATACATTAGAAAAAAAAAAAAAAAGGAATTGGGAGCTTTCCCTCTTCCGACCCCAAATCATATCAGACAGTATTTGTTAAATGTAGAATGAATGAGCCTAGCAGGCATTGCCAGCTAGTATGTATATTTCTCCTCAGATCTTGCAGATGGTTCAAGGAAACATTGTTGTTATTGTTCAGTCCTGCTCAGTCCTGTCCTAGTCTTTGCGACCTTATGGACTGCAGCATGCCAGGCTTCCCTGTCCTTCACCATCTCCCAGAGCTTGCTCAAACTCATGTCTATTGAGTCAGTGATGCCATTCCACCCATCTCATCCTCTGTTGTCCCCTTCTCCTCCTGCCTTCAATCTTTCCCAACATCAGGGTCTTTACTAGTGAGTCAGCTCTTCACATTCAGTTCAGTTCAGTTCAGTCGCTCAGTTGTGTCTGACTCTTTGCGACCCCATGGACTGCAACACAACAGACCTTCCTGTCCATCACCAGCTCCTGGAGTTTACTCAAACTCATGTCCATTGAGTCAGTGATGCCATCCAACCATCTCATCCTCTGTCGTCCCCTTCTCCTCCTGCCGTCAATCTTTCCCAGCATCAGGGTCTTTTCAAATGAGTCAACTCTTTGCATCAGGTGGCCAAAGTATTGGAGTTTCAGCTTCAACATCAGTCCTTCCAATGAACACCCAAGACTGATTTCCTTTAGGATGGACTGACTGGATCTCCTTGCAGTCCAAGGGACTCTCAAGAGCCTTCTCCAATACCACAGTTCAAAAGCATCAATTCTTCTACGCAGCTTTCTTTATAGTCCAACTCTCACACCCATACATGACTACTGCCAAAAACATAGCCTTGACTAGATAGATCTTTGTTGGCAAAGTAATGTCTCTGCTTTTAAATGAGCTGTCTGAGTTAGTCATAGCTTTTCTTCCAAGAAGGAAGCATCTTTTAATTTCATGGCTGCAGTCACCATCTGCAATGATTTTGGAGCCTAAGTTGTTTCCATCGTTTCCCCATCTACTTGCCATGGGGTGATGAGACCAGATGCCATGATCTTAGTTTTCTGAATGTTGAGCTTTAAGTCAGCCTTTTCACTTTCCTCTTTCACTTTCATCAAGAAGCTCTTTAGTTCCTCTTGGCTTTCTGCCATAAGGGTGGTGTCATCTGCATATCTAAGGTTATTGATATTTCTCCCAGCAATCTTTAATTCCAGCTTGTGCTTCATCCAGCCCAGAATTTCACATGATGTATTCTTCATATAAGGTAAATAAGCAGGGTGACAAGATATAGCTTTTTCATACTCCTTTCCCAATTTTGAACCAGTCTGTTGTTGCATGTCCTGTTATAACTGTTGCTTCTTGACCTTCAAACAGGTTTCACAGGAGGCAAGTAAGGTGATCTGGAATTCCCATCACTTTAAGAATTTTCCAGTTTTTTGTGATCCACACAAAGGCTTTAGCGTAGTCAATTTAGGAAATGTGAAACCAGGAAATGGGGTCAGGAGACCCGGGTGGTGGACATTGACATGCTGTATTTCACTGGGCCACAATTTTCTTAACCAGCCTTGACAATAAGGACTCTCCACCTTGTAGTTTCAAAGATAGGTAGATTCTGTTTTCATTGTTCCCTTTAAAAATTCTCTCTTTGGAGAGTCCTTCTCATATCTTCCCTTGATAACACCCAAGGAGGTCTTATTCTATGATTTAAACTTTGGCTTGGAAAGGAATTACCATCTGGGAGACCTTGAAAAATTATGTAGTCTCTCTTAGTCTGTTTTATCACCTCTAATATAGCAAGAGTAATATCAGCTCTAATATAGGATCATTGAGTTCAGAGAGGTAGTGTAAGGTTTAATAAGTTAGTTAATATAAAGCCCTACCTGTGTTGTGTGTAGTGACTCAGGCGTGTCCGGTCACTCTTTGCAACCCCACGGACTGTAGCCCACCAGGCTCCTCTGTCCATGGGGTTCTCCAGGCAAGAATACTGGAGTGGGTTGCCATACCCTCCTCCGGGGGATCTTCCCAACCCATGGATTCAACCCAGGTCTCCCGCATTGCAGGCAGATTCTTTACTATCTGAGCCACCAGGAAAGCCCAAGCCCTACCTGATGCATGGCAAATAGAAAATAAATATTAGCTATTATTTATGATTAATATTATTTCTCCAAAGTATTTCTTGCAATTTCTCTTTTCTTATGGCTTTATTAATACTCTCACAGCTTGACCAATGTGTTAGGAATATGAGGTAACATTTTTGTTTCTAACTTGAAAATAAAATATTTAAGTGTCTATTTGTTGGGCAGGGTTTCAGGAAATGTGTCTGTTACTTGTCACATTTGCCACCTTGATGGTTGAATTGGACCATGTAAGAATGTATTCTGTACTACAGAGCACAGATGGGTGATCAGATCTTTTGTATGTCAAGGTTCTATTTCTAAGCTTAGTTTTTTTGGTGGTATCACAGGCATCTGAAGAAAGGCTATTGTTTCTCCCACAAAGTAAGGTGGCCCAGCACCATCTCTCAATGACTTTAGCTTTCCAGCTATAAGAAATCCGGTTTTACTGTTGCTATAATAGATGTATCTGTAAGAAATCTGGTTTTACTCTTGCTAGAATAGATGTAAGGCCATGTGAAGTTGGCTTTGTCTTGAGTCTCAAAATGGTTGGAATGGATTTTTCTTTCACCCCCAAAAAATTGCCAAACCAGAAAGTTTTCAACAATTCCCAGATCACTCTTTGGATGCGGGGCAGGGGAGGGTAGTATTCAGTCTATCTTTCTTTGTGGAAGTTGGCAGATCAAAAAGGAGGTACATGGTTTCTGTCTGCTCATTGGCCAAGAACTCTAATACCAGGTGGAGTTGGATGTGCTGCAAGATCCAGTCTGCCTCCAGACTGCCAGCCTTCAGAGGAAGGTCACCCTGAGCCTTTCCCAGACCCTCCGAGTTAGTCCCTCCTCCTTGGTGAAGCGTTCTGTATCACACTCAGTCTAGTCCTTACTGATTGTCTGTAATATTTGGTCTGCATCGCTTATTGATTCCAACACCTAGTTGGATTATGGGCTGTGTTGAGCACCATGGGTAACACGATCATGTCTCTCCCCATGGTGACCAGCACAGCCTTGAACCTATAGTAAGTGCTCAAAGCTGATCTGTTCTGACTTCACAGCTTATTGTTCGAAACTATCCCCTTTCTCAGCCCAACCCACATATCTCCACCTGTGGAATCTCTGCTATGGTCTAGAAGACAAACACTTTGAGGGACTCAGGAGATGCAAGAGACTCGAGTCAAGAAGATCCCCTGGAAGAGGACATGGCAACTCACTCCAGTATTCATTTCTTGCCTGGAGAATTCCATGGACAGAGGACCCTGGAGGGCTCCAGTCCACAGGGTCACAAAGAGTCAGAGATGACTGAAGTGATTTAGCATGCAAGTGAGGGGGTTAGGGGCAGGCTCATTCCACATTACAATCCCATAGCTGAGGACAGTGCTTGATACAGCAGACACGCAATAAATAATTGTTCATTTGAATAGAATTCTCACCATTACCTTTACTTAAAGTTTTCCTTTCTCTTTCCAAAACACCACATTGAAAGAAACTTTCTATCAAAAGTAAAGGAACTTTACTTTTTCTTTCATTTGTTTCTGGACTTCCAAATGTGACAGAAGTTCATCAGAATGTTAAGACTCAAACCAGCACTCTAGGTGAGGAGTAGACAGACTATAGTGTCAAATTCCACCTGTCACTGGTTTTTTAAAATAAAGTTTTACAGGAACACAGCCATGCCCATGAGTGTGTACCTATAGCTACTATTCTCCAGTGACTATCACAGAGTTGAGCAGTTGCAATCATATGGCCTATAAAGCCAAAAACCTTTCCTATCTGGAAGTTCAGAGGAAAAGCTTGCCAACCCTTGTTCATTTAAATTACAAAACCATAGTATCTCTTCTTGTGTATTAGTTATGAACAGGAAAAGAAGCCTTGAAAATTCACCAGTAAAGAAAATAATAATATTTAATGATAGTTTTATGATAATGGCTATACATTACATATCTACATATGTAAAACACATTTATAAAATTCTTTTATATATGTAATCTCATTTGATTCTATTAACATTTAGATGAGGTAGACAGGGAAATTATATCCTTGTTTTACAAATGAGGAAATAAACTACTTGCTCTGGGGGATAAATTGTTTTTAAAAAATTTGATTTCCAGTTGGGTCTTTCCCTAATACCCAGTCATTGAACAACAACAAAATAATAAAAATCTCACCTTATAACCTTATTCCTCTTTTACCACTAAGCTGGTGCCTGAAAGTGTCCAGCGTTGAGCTTTGAAGAATGCTGCTTCATAAAACTCCCCATGCTGGAGGCACCTTGGTTCTATTATACAGATAGAGTTTTGCTGCATGTAAATTTTTCTGAGCCCCATAGTCTGAGAGAGCACTGCCTTTGCTGCAAAAAATACTTGCAGCTAAAAACAGGGTTGTGGAGACCTTTGTTCCCTTAGTAACATCTGCGTCTCAATATCCTTCTATCGGGAGAGGAAGGAGTGCTGTGTCCTTTCATGTGCTTCTATGAATACACCCCAATTCAATATTTTGTTACAGAAGATTTCTGACTTTTGGTCACTTCATAGGTTCCTGAAGGGAATCCAAAAGTTCCCATGCTTTCATCCCTGTGGACTGGGGCCAGAGCAAAGTAATGACAAATTTCATCACAATCTCCTCTTCAGTAAATCCTGAAAGTTTGAATGTTCCCATTTCAGGCACTGTCATTCTGCCTAACTAGTTAATGGCTCCTACTGGTACCTTAACCAGGAAATTAGTTACTTAGCAGCAATTATATAGATGTGTGTGTGTGTGTGTGTGCGTGTGTGCATAATTAAGCCAACAAACAGAAGCTAAACCATTTATTTGAGTAGGACTGTTATAAAGCACTCAGGCAGAAGGGAGGAAAACAGAGAGATGGTATCTGGATGAAAAACAATGTAGACCAAGTCCAACAGTTGTAGTTACAGAGATGTAGGACTTTTGAGGGCAAAGGAGTCAGAAAGTTCAGAGCAGGGCTTCTCAAATTTCATCATGCATCTGAATCACCGGGAGGAGCTGTAGTAAACAGATTGCTGGGGTCCACCCAATTTCTGATTTAACTGGTGATGCTGATGCCGCTGGTCCAGTGACCACACTTAAGAATCATGTTAGACTCTGAGCCAGTATTTCTCCAACTTTGATGTGTCTGTGAATCTCTTGGGGATCTTGTAAAATGCAGATTCTGATTCAGCAATTCTGGAGGAAAGAGGACTGAAGCCTTATGTATCCAATAAGCTCCCAGGTGTTGCCAGTTCAGTCTATCTGACTCATGTATGTTTGATGTTGTGTACAATAAGGGATTCCAAACCGTTCCCTAGAACAGGAGACCTATTTTACAAATGAAAGTAAGCTTCTGAAGTTGCTGTGAAGTTATAGCTTGCTTAAAGACTTAAATATTTTTTTCCTGAATCTAGTATCTATTTTTCTTGCTTTTCTTCCTCTTTCCTTTCTTTCTTCCTTTCCTCTTTCAAACTCAAGTTTACTCTCTCATCTTTACTTGTCAGCTGTGAATGTGTTACAGAGCTAAGGAGAGTTAGTATAGTGAAGACAGGTCTAAGGGTGGGTAACTTGCATTCTAGTTTGGGGTATGGTCCTGAAAGTTGTGGGGTGTTCAGCAGGTCATAGGATCTTTCTCAGCCTCAGGTTCCTCTACTTCAAAATGATGGGACTGTTGTAGATGATCTTTAAGGTCCTTGAAGCTCACAAAGACTCTACTATGTTAAATGCAGTCAAAAGCACACCAAAAAGCTATAGTACATGTGCTGCCACCTTTGGGTGGAAAACATAACTTTAACTGGACCAGACAAAACTTTCAAATGAAAGGTATTGTACTGAGACTCATGGCCTGCAGCCCCGATACTGATTAATGTTTCTTCCATATGATTGCAGTTCATACTGAGTTCCCTTTAACGTAGAATTTTAGGCACAAACCAATATAAATTTGATTTTGATGTCTTTTGCCTTATATATATATTGAAACTTCACAGCCTGATCAATGTTTTGTGAATTTTTTTTCGTGTTGTGAAATTAACATGGTTATAGAAAGTTTGAATTAGGCTGGTTTATAATACATTCTAATTAAAATATTGATTCTTAAGTAACTGACTATCCCCAGAAGTGCACGGTAGAGGAACAGAACAAAAATGTTAGCTTTGGAGTACAATTAACCTGGACTTAAATTTTTTACTTTTCTGTTTTCTGTGTTTTTTGGCAAGTCATTTAACTTCTCTGTCTTTGTTGTTGAGAGACCATAATTTTTACCTTGTAAAGTTTACGGCAAAGTTGCTGACACTTGTGAGTGTTTAGTATATTGGAGATATTAGCAAATGACCGCTGCAAGGTAGCCTGTGATGCTAAAAACCAAATGAGCTTTAAACCAGAGCAATGTTTCATTCTTAGCTGTTCCACTTATCAGTTTCATGACCTTGCACAATTCACTGAACCTCTCTGAGCCAGTTTCCCCATCTGTATAATGGAAACCAAGACCTTCTGGAACTGATTAAGGATTACATGAGATTGCTCTGGACCAAATTTTGTGTGCCTCCACCCACTCCCTACCTCTAGTTCATATGTTTAAGCCCTTACCCCTGAAGGGACTGTACTTGGAGATAGAGTCTTTTTCAAACAATATTTATTTATTCATTTATTTATTTGGCTGCCCTAGGTTTCAGTTGCAGCAGGCAGAATCTTTGATCTTCTTTATGGTATGTGGGATCTTTAGTTGTGGGATGTGGAATCTTGTTTCCTGTTCATGGTGGAACTCAGGCCCCCTGCACTGGGAGCATGGAGTCTGAGGCACTGGACCACCAGGGAACTCCCTGGAGTGAAGTTAAAATTTTAGTAGGTAAAGTTAAATGAGGTCATAAAGTTGGGGCCCTGACCCAATGGGATTAGTGTCATTGTAAGAAAAGATAATAGAAAGCATGCTGTCTCTCTCTCGCTCTCTCGTTCTCTCCCTTTCCTCTGTGCATCTGCACCAAGGAAAAACCCCTATGAGCAGACAGGAGGCAGCCATATGCAACCCAAGGGGAGAGCTCTCACCAGACATCAACCCTGCTCATGCATTGATACTGATTTTTTTATTTCCAAACTCCAGAATGATGAGGAGATAAACTCCTGTTGCTTGAACCACCCAGTCTTTGGTATTCTGTCACGGTGGGCCAACATATCAGACTAATACAATATCATAATGAAATGTGTGCAAAACCCCGCTGCTGCGGCCGCTGCCGCGAAGTCGCTTCAGTCGTGTCCGACTCTGTGCGACCCCATAGACGGCAGCCCACCCGGCTCCCCCGTCCCTGGGATTCTCCAGGCAAGAACACTGGAGTGGGTTGCCATTTCCTTATCCAATGCATGAAAGTGAAAAGTGAAAGTGAAGTTGCTCAGTCATGTCTGACCCTTCGCAACTCCATGGACCGCAGCCTAACAGGCTCCTCCATCCATGGGATTTTCCAGGCAAGAGTACTGGAGTGGGGTGCCATTGCTTCTCCAAACCCCGCTAGGGCTTTAAAAACATTCTCTTTATCCTTTACTTTTCTCGCCTACTCAAATAAAGAGAACATTAAAATTATTAGGAATTTAGCTCCCTTCTGGACTAGCTTAGAATTAACCCAAACTATTTTCCTCACCACTAGAAACATACTTCCACTAGCATACTTTCTTCCAAGTGCCACAGTGACATATAACTACATCCATTTTTCTGGCTTCCCTGTTTGGAGACAACTGTGAAAGATAAAAAGGTCTGTGCAAGGCAAATGAAGTTGTACATCTTTACCCACTGACACCTGCAGATGGCACCCCGGAAATAGGTGACAGCTAATAACTGGGATCCTGCCATGAAAGCAAGCTATCAGTGTGAATAATAAACTGTTCTTTGCTTCTCACCCCCAGAGTCTCATGTCTCCTACCGGAGTCTATACTAGAGCAGGTTAACTTGTTAGCTTGCATGTAGGGAATATCTCAAACCCTAACAGTTCCTCACACTTTTTTATCCCTGAGAAACCAAGATCTTGTTTATCTTTAAGTATACTTCAAATATTTCTTCTTCATAAAGATGTCCTGGTTAGTTTTTACTTGTATCTGTAAACTAGGAATAATAATATTTACCTATTTGGTTGTTGTGCAGCTTAAATGAGCTGGTATATATAAGCATAAGTTACTTTCTACTTTGTATGCTTCTGTATTTTTGTATATTGTTTCTTCTTTTTATCTGTAGCTTCATTGAAAATAAAAAGTCTGGTGGGTTAATTTCAATGGCCCTCAAACACCTAGCACAAAGAAGACATCAACTGTAATTTATTCATTCATGCAAGAACATGTATTGATCACCAGCTTTGATCACCAAGTACTGTTCTATCAAGAGTGATACACCAGGAACTGTTGACATTAAATAGGAACAGGGGAAAAATACTAACCTTAAATTTATTTTTTCTTTTTAGAGATATAAAAAGCAGGATTTGGGAATTAGAATTTGAGAAAAGCACTTACTTATAGAATTTGAGCCAGGATAGGAAATTGCTCTATCAGATAATGCTCAAGATTATTGCATATAATGCTTCCTTAAAACAATCTAATTTTCACCATTGTGGAGTATGGGTGGGGGAAAAAAGGTGATGTAATTGAAAAGGTTTTTTCCACTGGTACACAATTTGGTTGATTTAGGTGATCCCTGATTTCTCGATTATTTGAAAATTCTGTGTATCTGCAATTTCCCTTATCCAAGCCTGTCTCCTACATACTGTCTTTAGTTCTTTGCATGTGGAGCATGAAATCAACTTTCTCCAGAAGACAAGTCTCCCGGTTCAATTTGGTTGGGAGACTCCACCCATTGCCAGCTTTTGGCATCTGATGCTGGTTGAAAAGGTCTCAGCATTGTAAGCGTAGGAAGGGTGGGGTCGTCTCAATGACCTCACTCTTTCATCGAATGAATGGGTTTCTCCTGATAATAACCAGTCTGAAACATGCCAACTGGAAGGGTAGGGCCACCTTCTAAAACTCAGTAGCCCCATTACCATCCATTCAATCATGCCCCCAGTCCCCTGAGAAGATCATTTTCCTAAACCATGGCTCAGCTGCTCTGAAACTATGCAAAATACATTGTCATCTCCTCGGGAGATGTCTGAAAAGATAGAAACATGTCATAATTATAATCATATTTGCCACAATAAAAATAAGCATGGGTATGTGTCAGAGGAGATAGTTTTTCTTCATCCTTGACACAGCTCTGTATTAAAGAGACAACAGCAGATATTGCCTTTGCATCCTCTTGCTGGGATCCCTTTGCCAATTTAATTTTCTTCCTGTGTTTATTTTTTACTAACTCAAACAGTACAAAACATAAGCAGCAGAAAACTCAACATTTTACAAGTGCAAAGTAGAATAACAGCTACCCGGGGAGCCACGCTCCTTCTCATATCACGTGACCAAAGAAAAGCAAAGATGGCCTGAGTGTCGAGATCCTTATTTGTTTTCTCATCCTGAGAACTGTCCTCACAAAAACTTCCAAAATTACGTTTCCAAACAAAGCCAACTTTTCCAATAAGCCTGACATGTAGAGATACTATTACCTGAATCAAGCTGAAATGTATTTGTTACATCTGCAGGAAATGCAGTTTATCTGTATTATAACACATCTGGTTCTGGACTTCGGACAGACTTTGGGGGTCAGAAGGTGTCACCTTTAAACTCAATAACTCTGCTCTCTTATTAAACCAAAGAAGTACAAGAGGCCGGCAGAGTTCCCGTGTCAGCATTTTCAAGGAGTTGCATTATCTACCTCAGTGAACAGTTGGGCACATATATAAATTAGTCAGTAGCAAGGAGCTTCCCTGCAGTTACCAAGCTCTATTTGTTTTCCAAAAATAAAGGGGTAACTTTCTGTTAACAGAAAGGATGTGCTCTGGTAAAACACCTTTTTATTGACAGAAACCTGGCAAATGAGTGCAGAAATAATACAGACAGCATAGGGTTGCATCCTAAAGCAAAATGATTTTTAGATTATTAAAATCGCCCCTTTATTTAGCTGGTTAATGAATATTCATCTACCGCTTAACCCTTTCTGAAGGGTAATACAGGCTCTTCCAAATCTAGAAGTTTCAGAATCAAACGGCAGCCCTTTTAAGGAGCTTCTCAAGGTAGGGAAGGAGCTTGGGGATGTAGAGTGAGAAGCCCACCTATGCATCTCTCTGGGCCACCCACCCCTCAGAATGTACTTGGGAGTGTCCCTCTAGGCTCAGAGGCCAAGGTTGTGGCCATCCTGTCTTTACCTGCTTTTCATTCCTACAGCTCCTTTCATTGTGAACAAAGTCCTTCTTATCAGCTTGGAAAAAATGCAAATACTTGTTTGATGGTTGCATGGGTATTACTTTAAATGCAGTCAGTTTGTCAGCCCACAAGTGATCAAGACATCTCCTTGGGTTGTCTTGGGTTAAGATTTTTCTTGGGTTAAGAGTGTTTCTAAAGCCACACTCTAGAGTTTAATCATTAGATACCCTGGCCACATGATATCGCGTGCTCTGAACTTTGTTTTCTTTTCTACCAAGACATCTGCCCTCCCTCCAGTGTGAAGAATGAAATAACGAGTGGGAGGACACTTTGGGAGCTGTCAAGCGTGCTGCAAACATGGGGATGAGGACAATGATAGTGATTAGCACTAGCGTGTGGCTCCAGACACTCAGTTCCTTGGAGCTCAGAACCCTCTTACAAGGTGTGTTTGTAACTCCTCACTCCATCAGAATGTAAGTTCCAGAAAAGCAAGCTCTTTATTTTGCTGCAGTATCACCAGGTACCCAAGGAGTATTTATTTAATAAGTAGAAGAATGAATTCACAGTTCATGTATGCTGCCAAGTTTTGTGTGTGTGTTTGCTTATTATTAGATAACAATAGCATAAAGGAGTTTCATTAGCCAAAATCCTTACCAAAATTCAGCTGAAAAACCTTGTGTGTGTGTGTGTGTGTGTGTGTGTGTGTGTGCATGAGTGTGCGCTAAGTCGCTTCAATCATGTCCAACTCTGCAACCCTATCTTCTGTCCATGGGATTCTCCAGGCAGTTGTATAACTCAATTTCTTTGAGTGCACTTTTCAAAAATTGCTGTTTGTCATATTCTGTTTTTATTGGAGTAAAGATATTATGTAATATCTTGGAAACTACATAAAGCTAGAAATGGTGAGTAAAGACAAATACGGTGTTCCCATCTGTGGGGGAGAAGCCAGAGGCCAGAGATGTGAAGTTTCTCACTTCTGAGGTGCAATGGCAGCGTTCGTGGGCTGACGACTGTGTGCTTTGCCTGCAGGAAACACTACCTCCTTCTCTCAGCAGACGAGTGGGGTGCTGGGTGTCCCCTGCTAGATGAGGAGGGCTCTCTCTGTCAAGCTACTTAAGTGGGTGCTGTCACATGACCAAGAATAAAGAGGAAAAGGAAATAAATCGGGGTTGGGACATATAGATGGGACATCAGCTAGTGAGAAGAAAGAGGTCAAAATGAGAAAAACTTAAATTGCCTAGGAAACTAACAGAGCGGTCATGCATTCATTTAGGAAATACTGAGCCCCTACTATCTGCATGACTCTGGGGGAGCAAAGGTGATCGCCCAAGTTGATGTTTTGGTGGAGACTTCCTGTTGTCAAAGGAACAAACTGAATTGAAAGATAAGAACTTACTTTAGCATGGTTTTCTCATATCAAACAAAGTTGCAGCTCTAACCAGGTATGCAAGGTATAAATTATTATATATATTATATAATAAAGTAGTAATTAATAATATTATCACTAGAATTAGCTATATGTATGTGTGTATGCTCAGTCTCTTTGCTACCTCATGGACTGTAGCCTGCCAGGCTCCTCTGTGCATGGAATTTTTCAGGCAAAAATACTGGACCATGTTGCCATTCCCAACAGGGATTGAACCCACTTACCTGTGCTTCTTGCACTGGCAGGCAGATTCTTTACCACTGAGCCACCTGGGAAGACCAGCTACATGTATATATATACATTTTTTGGTTCTTCAGTTGCTCAGTTGTGTTCAACTCTTTGCAACCTGATGGACTGCAGCGTGCCAAGCTTCCTTGCCCTCTTCTCTTTCCCAGAGTTTGATCAAACTCATGTTCCTTGAGTCGATGATGCCATCCAACCATCTCATCCTCTGTTGCCCCCTTCTCTTCCTGCCTTCAATCTTTCCCAACATCAGGGTCTTTTCCAATGAGTTGGCTCTTCACGTCAGGTGGCCAAAGTCTTGGAGATTCAGATTCAGCACCAGTTCTTCCAGTGAATATTCAGGGCTGATTTCTTTTAGGATTAACTGGTTTGATCTCCTTGCAGTCATATATGTGTGTGTGTGTATGTGTGTACCTTTATATAGTCAACTGGATAACTCCACCTTATTTTAATGTATTTAAGACTAAATTTCCTCCCAAATCTCCACCTCTCATCTCCCTGCCTTTGGATCTCTTTCTCACTCCATCTTCCACAATGCTGTCACAGCAATCATTCTAAAATGCAGATATAATAATAATACTTCTCTGCCCAAAGCCCCGAGTAGCTCACCTTGAATTTTAGGTTAACTTTCAAAGGTGTAGCAAGCAGGATCTTTCAGTATATGACCCCTGACAGCCTGTTGTAACTTTAAAAAAATTTTTTGTGTGTTTTTTTATTTTTAGTTTAATTGGGGGAAATTGGTATACAATGTGTTGGTTTCTACCATACAATACTGCAAACCAGCCATAATTATATCACCTCCTGCTTGAGCCTGCCTTGCCTTATCTGCTGTCCTGTTTTTCCCTTCCCCTCCTCCTCTTCCCCAAAGTCCACACATGCTCTTTGCTCTTCGATCCTTCCAAACTGATTTAGTTTGGTTCTCTGGAGGAGTCCTGCTGTCTTATGTTGGGTGGGATGGAGCATATGCAGTTCCTGGGCCTGAAATATTCTCTGGTCTTTTCGTGTAATTCAGGTCAACTCAGGCTTGTCTTTAAGGAGTCTGTATGGTCAGAGAGTCTTTGGAGCTGTCTTCCGGTTTCTGGTAGAACTATGCTTCTGGTTCCTAGAACTTACACGGCATCCTGGTCTGTTTTCCCCACCAGATGATGAATTCCTTGAGTGAATGAAC
The DNA here is from genome assembly GCF_023699985.2 of Odocoileus virginianus. Taxonomy (NCBI): domain Eukaryota; kingdom Metazoa; phylum Chordata; class Mammalia; order Artiodactyla; family Cervidae; genus Odocoileus; species Odocoileus virginianus. The sequence goes on along the minus strand of NC_069691.1, from coordinate 10,507,923 downwards.
CATGTTTCAGTCAACTTTCAAATCACTAAGCCTTGGGAATTAATGCATTTAGAAATGAACAAATGTACAGTAAAGAAACTTTTCTCATTTATAAAATTTCCTATTAAAATCTAAGGAAAACTGGCTTTGACAGTGTTGTATAATTGTGTACATAATGTCATTGGGGAAGCTGGGTGAAGGGTATGTGGAAATCCTTTGTACTATTTTTGCAGCATCCTGTGAGTCTTAAACTATTTGAAATAGAAAGTATTTTTTTTTAATTTAAGGAAAAGAACAAATCCATGTAGCAATTAATTTCCTATAAATTATTCAAAAATCAACATGCTTCTAAAAAATTAAAATTAGTTGTTCTATTTTTTCCTAAAGAAGAATGGATGGCGTCTTCCAAGAATTTCTTAGGAAAACGCAGAAGGCATATTTTGGTTACTGTCTCCTTCTCCTTCCCTCCCCACTACTAGTGTTTTGTTCAAAGACAGCCTGTGATACAAAAAGACTTCTCTCCCTTTTCATCCGAGAATAAGAACCAGGTTTAAAAAGTATGTGAGCTCTAAACACTGATCATTGCAATGTGCTATGCACACAGTTGACAGCAGCATGAATTCTGATGCTATCTAGAGGAGGGGAGTATTTGCGATTTTTCTTTTTATCACTCAATGTCTGGCCCAAGCACTGCATCAGGGTCCCTGATCAGACTTTACTTTGGGTTTGAAAAGGTTTTATTGGGATAACAGAGAAGGCACTCTGACTCTTTCAGGCTGGAAGCAGCAGGTCAGATTATACTTACGTGGTAATGGGCTGAAGTTCATCATCATTGTCTTAGCTTGGGCTGCTACAACAAATACCATAGAATGGGTAGTTGAAATCACAAACATCCCTTTCTCATAGTTCTGGAGGAGGAGAAGTCCAAGATCAAGGTGCCTGCAGCTTCAGTGTCTAGCAAAGGCCTGCTTCTTAGTTTGCAGATGGCTGCCTTCTTGCTATCAATGCTGAATATACATTGGAAGGACTGATGCTGAAGCATCAATGACCAATGACCAATACTTTGGTCATCTGATGGAAGGAACTGACTCTGTGGAAAAGACCCTGATGCTGGGAAAGATTGAAGGTGGGAGGAGAAGGGGATGACAGAGGATGAGATCGTTGGATGGCATCACTGACTCAGTAGACATGAGTTTGGGTAAGCTCCGGGAGCTGGTGATGGACAGGGAGGCCTGGCGTGCTGCAGTCCCTGGGGTCGCAAAGAGTCAGACACGACTGAGTGACTGAACTGAACTGAACTGGCTAAGTACTGGTACTTAGGTTATTAGTATCATCCCAAAGGCTCCTACTGGCCCCCACTCTGCACATAGAGACGGGGTACCTGCCTCTCCCACATGATCCAACAGGACCAGGTACTGTCTCCTCTTACAGGATCTACGGCACATATGAATTGTGATTACTGGCTTGCCTGTCTGTCTTCTCCACACAGCTGTGATTCCATTCTTGAGAGAAGGGCCTATATACTGTATCACTGATGCTCTCCAACACGGAAATAAACACCTGTTGAGAAAACAAAATGTTGTGACAACAGGTAGGATTTGAAGGATCAGTCTCTTCTAAACCAACGGTTCTGTGATCCTGAAATTTCCTGTTGATTTTATATTTCCCACTGAAGTAAAGGAAACTATTTTTGTTGGCAGTATGAAATCCAAAGGATATGTGAAACCAACAGAATGTTTAGCTAAAACAAGATCAAAGCCCAAATCAAAATAACCTCAGTAGACTATGTAAATCTGCATTCTTTCTCAAGAAGTACTCTTTGCTGTTGGCAGTGTACAGTGAATGGTCGACCAGTCGGCTTCCCTGATGGCCTTGGATCATCACTTGTCGTTTTCCCATCTAGGATGATTCCACTCTTCATATGATGAATAATCTCTGGCGCTTTTTGGAAGAGGTGATTTCCCAAGCTGAGTATACCCTGCATTGCTAGTATCTTTCTTTATCTCCCTCGTGAAGATGAAAGCTGCTTCTGTGACATGCATCTCCACTGAACAGATGTTCCAGTTCACTTTACATAAATGAACCATTCTCCCAAATCAAGACTTGTTCCCACCAGTGCAGTTAATGAATCTACCAGTTAATCAACAAATGTTTATTGAAGAGCGGGCACTGTTCCAAGCACTGAGAATACAGCAGGGAACAACTCAGAGAGCCCTGCCTTCAAGGAGCTCACACAGGTCAAGAAGTGTGATTGTACCAATTGGCGGTAAACATACAAATAAAATTATAATTTTTAAAATATATCCGAGGTAATAGCAAAAGGATTTCCTGCCTAAAGGAAATAACAGGGTTTTGCTTTATTGAGTCACTGGCTCAGGGCCAGAAAAAGCGCTAGTTGTAAGGATTATTATTGGAAAGAATTTGTTGTAATTAGGTAAACCAAGTATTATTAACTCTGAGCTGCAGGGATATGGAAATAGAGAACTTCCTTTGAAATGGCATTGGCAGCTCTGGGATTTTGCCTATGGGCCATGGTGGGATTTCACATAGAACTGTATTATGTGGCACAAAAGGAATTTTCCTCTTTCCCCTGTTTGTCTCCAAGGAACAATATGAGGTATTTAATGTATGTAATAAAGTAAAAAACTCGACTAGTTGCAGGAAAATTGGACACGTTTGTTTTTCTATCAGCCTGACTCAAGTCACTCATTAGTGGTCAGTTCCATCATAGAACCTGAGACACAACGTATGTGAGGATTTATCACAGCATCAGAAGATAGAACTGGTGTTTATTGTCAAGTCACCCTACTTCCCGCTGCCCTCTGCACAGTCTCTGGCTTACTTGTGCACCAACTGTACTGTTACTTACACACTGTTTTTCTTTATGTTGATTCATTCTTTTACTTCAAAAATAGATTTGATGTCACCTGGATGGAAAAACCAGTGAAACTGCCATAAATAGAATGCAGCCCTGAAAATCAATGCAATAAATCAAGCAATACTGTTGTATTAGAGCTAGATAATGCTGTCTGCTAAAGGCTTTGGTTTTTGAGATCGTCTCTCTTTTTGTTAAAAAGAGAAATTGACAACTGTTAGAGGGGTTTTAGAGACTTTCCAGTATGAGAACGAGGCATGTCCTCGAGACTGTGAGGAAGGATGGCCGAGAACTGAAAGGGGAATAACACTTCTCGGTGTGTGATCTAGCGTAATTATCACGCCCATGCATAAGTGAAAGTCACTTCCGTTCCAGGAACGGAAGACTCTCTACACTTTGGGAAACCCTGGACTAGATGGCTGATGGTGAATGGCACCACACTCTGAGACACACGCTTGGTCGGGGCGTGAGGAGAGATGCCATTTGAAGCCCACCAAGTGTCAGCTAGTGCTTCCCCTTCTCCCAGCCCTAGCCAAAATATCACATCCCATTTTCTGCCCTCTACCTGTGGGAGGCAAGTCAAATGACTTCAGTCTGGAAATCTCTCTTTAACGATGCAGCAAAATAGAGGAAAGAAAAAAAATGTAGATCAGTTACAGAACTGGGCATCAGGGTGATGCAGGATGAACGGAGGAAACTTAGTTCTCAGCCAGATGTGTGCCCACATGTCACCTGCTGAGCTGTGCTAAGTCACTGCAGTCGTGTCCTACTCTTTGTGACCCTGTGGACCAGAGCCCTCCAGGCTCCTCTGTCCATGGGTTTCTCCAGGCAAGAATACTGGAGGAGGCTGCTGTGCCGTCCTCCAGGGGATCTTCCCAACCCAGGGATAAAACCCTTGTCTCTTAGGTCTCCTGCATTGGCAGGCAGATTCTTTACCGCTGGTGCCATCTGGGAATCCCCAGATCACCTGACATCAGGGTATTTGAAAACATCTCTTAGGGAGGCAGTATGTTGAATCTTGATGGAATATGTCTCTTTTCATGCAAATATTTGGAATCCTATAAACAGCTCCTCCTATCACATTCTGTGCCAGTCTATTTCCTGCCAGAATTATTTGTTGTCATTTACACACCTTGAGTCCCGTATTTAATACGCACACAAAATTTTAATATAGGCTCAGGATACTCCCAAGATTTGCTGATTTGTGAAGAAGGAGAAAAGCACTAAACGGGCCTGAAATTCTTAACAAAGCTGAGGGCGAAAGTTAGAACCATTCACCTTCATTAAATTTATACATTCTCAATCTTTGTTTTTGTTTCCTGTCGCCCATCAGTCTAACTAATCTCCTTTTCTGGTTTGTTCAAGCGAGGAATTAGTCACAATTTAATCTAAGTTTAAAAATGTTAATGAACCCTCGAACTTGCTTTAGCTATTTATGAAAGACCCATTTAGTGCAGGATGCTGAAATGCTATGGTTTACCGAAGTCTTTTCATTAAGACAATGCCCAGAATTTCTATGATTTCAGAAAGAGAACTCCCTCTTGTGGCAAGAGCAGTTTTTGCAGCTAATTCTAGAGCAACCGAGCTCCTGATGCTGAAGAACTGGGTAAGATCTTAGAAATCCCCTTGTTTTGCAGAGGAGGTAACAGAAACCCAAAGAGACAGAAGGAAGTTCTCAGTGTTTATATCTGGTTCATGACTCAGTACCCAGGTTTGCTGTCTACTAGTCAAGTGCTGTTTCTCTATATTGCAGAAATCTCACTGATGTGATTTTTTTCCCCTCCAAGGTCCTGCTTTCTGCTGCCGCTGAAAGCAGAACTGATAGAGATGTCCTCACTCTGAATAGGCAATGTTCTTTTCCATGTGAAATCTGATTCTCGGTGAGCTTTCCCTATGACACAGTTAACCATTTCTCAACTCTGGGCTGTAAGCTACATGCCTTACACCTGAGAGCACTTTGGCCCAGAAGACACGGATTCTCTTCGTCTCTTTGGAGATAGCCACCATCTAGCATCACTTAGATGCAGCTTCCGGTCTAATGATCTCTCAGAGGTTTTGGCTTATTGGGGCAACGCTGTGCTGTGCTTAGTCTGTCGGTTGTGTCTGACTCTTTGCCTTCCAGTAGCCCTCCAGGCTCCTCTCTCCATGGGAATTCTCCAGGCAAGAAAACTGGAGTGGGTTGCCATGCCCTCCTCCAGGGGATCTTCCCAACCCAGGATTGAACCCAAATGGGTAGGGCCAAAAACAGTACTGAGCTACAGGACGCACTGACAACTGGCTTCCTATAAGGAGTAAAAAATTTTAAGTACTAGAAATATGATGGAACTCTCTAGAGCCTTGCTCCTCAAAATGTGTTCTGTGATCCAGTAGCATCAATATCACCTTCCATAAATATAGAATTGTGTTGTTAAAAAGCATAATCTGATTTAGTAGATCTAGGGGCTGAAATTCTGTGTTTCTCACAAGCTCTCAGGTGATGTCAATACTGCTGGTTCATAAACCACACACTGACAGGCAAAGATCAAGAGTAAATTTAAGTTACCAAATTGTACAGTTCTGTTTGCTCTGTAACTGTTTGTAACTTTAAAGTTATTTATCAAAGTGAAGACAATTATAAGCTCTTAATCTCATAAGCTTGTGAAAGGAGCGACCACTGACACAGTCTAACAAATTGTGCTCCACTCCACATCGAGTTTAATCACCAGAGAGTAGAAAGAAAGACATTCATTCTTGGATTGCCAGAACACTTCTTAGACTGTTCAGGCTTCTTAGCTCTAAGTCTATCATAGAATTTCAAATAGAGAGTTTCTGTTTAGAGTATCACCCAAGTCCAGCAGATCCACACACTGAGCCTCTGCTATCTGTGAATAACTCAGTGGATTTCTATGAACCAAAAGATCTATTCCTAACAAACCTTCCCATAGAAACATACATCTGTCTTTGCTTGCTTTGACCATGAGGCAAGGAAAAGCCAGGAAGTGAGGGCATTTGGAAAAAGAACAAAGCAGCATCAGAGAGCCTTAAAGGATGCCTGGTGGTGGGTGGCGGGAGGCAGTTGTATTAAGAAACAGAGACATTACCTTGCCAACAAAGGTCTGTCTAGTCAAAGCTATGGCTTTTCCAGTAGTCATGTATGGATGTGAGAGTTGGACCGTAAAGAAAGCTGACAGCCAAAAAATTGATGCTTGTGAACTGTGGTGTTGGAGAAGACTCTTGAGAGTCTTGGACTGCAAGGCGATCAAACCAGTCAACCCTAAAAGAAATCAACCTGAATATTCTCTGGAAGGACTGATGCTGAAGCTGAAACTCCAATACTTTGGCCACCTGGTGCAAAGAACTGACTCTTTGGAAAAGACCCTGATGCTGGGAAACCTTGAAGGCAGGAGAAGGGGACGACAGAGGATGAGATGACTGGATGGTATCACTGACTCAATGGACATGAGCTTGAATAAACTCTGGGAGTTGGTGATGGACAGGGAAGCCTGGCGTGCTGCAGTCCATGGGGTCGCAAAGAATTGGACATGACTGAGCGACTGAACTGAACTGAACTGAACTGCGGAACGAAGAAGCTGAACAGTCTAAAAAATACCCCAATCACACAGTGATTCTGGTGACATCTGAGAAAAATGACACTGATGGTTGTTCATGATTACTTGACTGATTTGTAGCACATAGATAAATGTTTCTCATAGTTGTAATATTTGGGGCACATTAATTATGCATCATAGCCTCAAGTTTCCCATCTATTATGACTAATAGAAACGATGAGACTTTTGGAAAAGCAGCTCTAGTCCAGTTTGGAATCGATTTTATAAACAATCACTCTTAGTGAAGCAAATATGAAGATTTCATGTCCCCGCTTGATACAGATGGGTAAGTACTGAGCCCAAGCAGCATTCTAGTGAGCCTCCAATGTTAGTTTGGTTGGAAGCCCTGAGAAACAGCCTCTGAGTTGGAGATTTCCAGCAAGCTGGTTTACTGGGGAGCATGATGCAGAACCATACCTGTGAGGAAGCTGGTTTTTCCAGAAAGGATTGGCTAGAGGGAAAATTGATCTACAATGCTCAGCAGATCCCATGGGGAACTCGGAAGTAGGGACACCATTCAGATAGGCCCCAGGTTGAAGCTGGGGGCCATGCATTTTTACCTGTGCAGTCATTGGATAGGGACTGCTCCTGGGAGGAATGCAAGCTTGGATGTTGTGCTTCTTTGGGTTGAGGCAAGTCCCAGGCAGGAATCAGGTATGAAGGGTGCCTACAGCTATCAACAGTCTTAGAAAGGGCACTCAGGGAATGAGAGCCTTTGTCTCCATAGAGTGGAGGGGAACTATCTGGGTACCAAACCATAGCAGCCACTTCAGTGACCAATTGCACAATTTTCTCTTCTTGCTCCTCTATGCTATTGACGTCTTGGGGCTGCTGGCTTTCGGTTTGGGAGCATTTGTTAACAAACTGGAATCATCTAGGGCAACTTTTAAAAGTATCAACACTCAATTCCTACTCTCTGATTGAATTGATTTCAGTGCAGCCAGGCTCGATATCTCTCTATCTAATAGATCAGATAGTTATTCTTGAATCTGAAAGACGGTATTATCTCTTACCATGTACGTGCAGCATCTCAGGATTCCATTTGGTGGGCATGAGCCAAAGTTCTGAGCTGAGAATTCCAGCAACCACTGCTCCGAAGGGATTAATTAGAGATGTCAAATGCATTTAGGGGAATGAAACAGCCAACATAAACATATATACCACCACCTCAGTCATGCTCCCGCCTCCCAGGACTTTGCAGATGAGTTTTATTGGCTAGATTTTCAATGTTTAGAGCTTATAGTTTGTTTCTTTTTCTTTTCCTAGCTTGTAGTTTGTTTCTCTTTCTTCTTATTTTTGGTTCAATGTCTGCCTTTGGGTCTTTGTATAAAAGAGACTTCTATCTATCTAGCTCTTACAGTCCCACCAGTTTGGGCTGAGGTACAGTAGTAGTTGCCTTTCAGAGAAGACCAAACTATCCATGAGCCTCATTCAATCATGTCCCCTAAAACATCATAGACATGTGATGTAAAATCAAAGGTTCCATCAAAGATGCCCTTCTCTAAGATGCTGTCATTATAAAGTCACTCTTCTGATGTTGTGCTTTTATATGTTATATTTTGTGTTTGTGTTGTGTGTATATATCAATTTATTTGTATTATGGGACTTTTCAAATATAGCAATGGAAATTTTCAAATAGAAATGTAGAAAGTATGACATATTTGATTCTTCTTTATTACCTAGCTTCAATAGTTTTTAATATTGTGGCCAATTTTTCCATTAATACCTATAATTTCTGCCACCCCCTTCTCCACTCCCACTCTAATAAAACCTGATTTGTTTTAGGCAAACCCCAGATATATCATTCCATTCACAGATAATTCAGAAGAGACATGCTCTTTAGTCCCTATCAATATTACTAATTTATCAGCACATCTGGTGTTGATGTGAGCCATCAGTCTAGATCAAAGATGGAAGACTCCGGAATTATTCTTTCAACAGACAGATTAGGCACCCTATTACATGCTTGTTACTTGGAACAGCAAATAGTATTGGAAATGGTATTTGCCTTCAGGAGTTTTAAGTTCTTTGTGTGTGGTGTGTATGTAGAGGAGTGTGTGTGTTTGTGGGGTGGGGGGTAGGTAGGTATTTGGAGCGGGAGGCAGGAAAGAAATGCATAAAGCTGGCAACAGTGCAATTTGTGATTGTTGTAGACAGAGAGGTACAAGCTTTGGGAAGAGTTCTTTGCCAATATCTTGAGTGAATTTTTGAAGATTCATCACCAAATGATGATGTGAAAGTTAAAAGATGTTCCGGTCAGTGGAAAAAACCATCTGAAACTCCCCACTTCTGCTGTCTGCTAAGTGCCTATCTGCCCAGCATCGCTCTATTCGATCAGTTTTCCCAGAGTCATTTTGCATCACTTAGACACTTGCTCACGGTCAGATTCTTATTCCAGACAGAACCTCCAAAATGAATCTAGTCACTAAGAGAGAACAGGTCTATTCATCTATGACTGCTTTGACAGCTTGTACCAGCATTTTTGCCTTGGATCTCCTGTTGTTTTTAGTTGCTAAATCATGTCCGACTCTTTGAGACCCCATGGACTATAGCCCACTAGGCTACTCTGTCCATGGGATTCTCCAGGCAAGAATACTGTAGTGAGCTGCCATTCCCTTCTCCAGGGGATCTTCCTGACCCAGGTATCGGACCTGCATCTCCTGCATTGGCAGGTGGATTCTTTACCACTGAGCCACCAGGGAAGTCCCTGCATCCCCTGACCCACCTGGAAAAGTTTGGTCCAGCATGGAAGGAGATGTATATGGATCTGGGGGAATCAGAAGGCATCATCTACAGAGGGTGATTTTGTGCCATCCTTTCTCTGTGCTACCCACAAGGCTGTTGGATTTGAGTGTTTGCAGTGTAAAATGAAAAAGTAGATAAATGATATAGCCAGTATGCTAACAAAATCAATGAAATCAACTCTGAAGGTTGAGTTGTTCTTTTCTCACATGTGTTCCATTGAAAAACTGTTAAAATGTTTGCAGGGAGAAATTGAAATACCACTTTAGAGCATTCAGAAGTATTTTGTAATACATAGTTCAAAGACTGTTTATAATATTCCCTGCTAGTTCTTAGTAAGAAACTACTATGTGAAGTAACATATTAAATCTCTTTTCAGAAATTATTTTATTGAATCTTCACTACAGATTTATGAAGTAGGCCCTTACCCTTTATAGATAAAGATACACACACACACACACACACACACACACACACACACAGAAATGGTTTAAGGAACTTTCCCAATATCCTACAAGTGTTAAATCTGGTGTTTAAACCCAGGTCACCTGTGGTATTTATACCATGTAGTATAGCTTCATTTATAGAGTTTTTGATATTTTATGACTTCCATGTATAGTCAGGCTATGTCGTATGTTATTTTGAGACTATGAACCTTGCTTTGTGAAAATCATTGAACCAAGAAGATGTGCCTCTATGCAGATATCAGTACAGTATTATCCATAATCTATAACATACTCCCCCCAAGTTGGAAATGGCTTGTATTATCCACAATAAAATAATGGTTATATATGTATGGGCTCCCCTGATGGCTCAGATGGTAAAGAATCTGCCTGCAATGCAGGAGACCCTGGTTCGATCCCTGGGTTGGGAAGATCCCCTGGAGAAGGGAATGGCTACCCACTTCAGTTTTCTTGCCTGGAAAATTCCAGGGATGGAGGAGCCTGGTGGGCTACAGTATATGGGATCACAAAAAGTTGGACACAACTGAACAACTAACACTCTTTCACTTTCATATGTGCGTCTATGCAATGTGTGCATGTGTAGTGTATCCATTTGATACCCTCTCTTGCAACCATGAAAAGACATGTTTAAAAAATAAATAGGGAAATAAGAGTCTATTTGGAATATATAAATGAAAATGAAACATTAAATTAGGATAAAAACTACATATGTATATGTACATACATTACTCATATTCACATATGTTTAATTTGCTTAATGTATAATAAAAGAGAGAGAATGGAAGAGGAGAGAATAGAAGGGATTAAAAACAAAAGCCCAGATAATGATTAGAGGTTAAAAGTATTAGGGGAAATTATGAAATATTTTAATCTATTTTATTGTTTTCTGCAGTCATTTATACTCATCCAATCAAAAAAGAACTTTTTGTTTGTTTGTTTTTAAAATACAGCTATCTTGAGCTTTGAGGAAATTAAACTTTTAGTTAAAGAATGTGTCATAGCTGTAAGCTAACCATGCAGTTTTACAATTCTACTTGTTTCTAATGCTACTGCTATCCCGTTTTATGTTGGGAGAAAGATTCAATGAAAACTATAGTTAAATACTGTGATGAGTATTTCTAGTCTTATCTTTGAAAGTGAAAGTGAAAGTCACTCAGTCATGTCCGACTCTTTGCGACCCCATGGACTATACAGTCCATGGAATTCTCCAGGCCAGAATACTGTAGTGGATAGCCATTCCCTTCTGCAGGGGATTTTCCCAACCTGGAGATCAAACCCAAGTCTCCCATATCGCAGGCAGATTCTTTACCAGATCTTTTTCTCAACCCATTTCTAAATGCTTTTAACAGAAAAGAGGGATATATCTTTACTTATATCACCTTTCTTCAAGCCCCTGAAAATCTTTTTCTTCACTGGCATTTATCTGACACAGTAAGCAAAATGGTCATTTAGTCCATATTTGTAAGAGGATACATTAAGAAAAAAGATAGAGTTTGCAAAATGCCCTGTACTTAATAATCTACTGCAGTGTGGTATTTCACAATTTTCTTTAATTTTACATGGAGTCATGCTTCTTTCATGCTCAGAGTTTGTCTTTTCTTTAAATAATGCAGTAAAAAAATTAAATAATTAAAAATAAGTATTAAAGACTTTCAGCAGAAAAGAGGGGAAGAGTGAAAGGAAAAACATGAACATTTTTAGAGAAAATACTTGAACCCTTAATATATCTGATATTTAATGAGAAAACCCACATGACTGAGACCTGGAGGGAGAGGGGAAATGGCCATTCATTCTTTGTTAGAACAGGAAATTGGTGATTTTTGTTGATGGTCTCATTTGAGTAAGGCCTCTGGTGTTATTGATTAGATTGCAGAGTTTCAGGTAAATTTTAAATTACTTTATAGACCCATCAAGCATCCTTCACAATGCTTGAACTTATTGGAAACAAGCCTCTGTACTCTGGTTACTGGAGAAGTCAAAAGCTGCATTTTGTGGATCATGTTAGCAGACTGGCAACCTTTATTGGGAAGGTTAATGATATTCCACTTTCCTGCCCTGCCTGGTTTTCTCCATATGTTGAAGGCTCGGAGATTATTTTGAATGGATTTTAAATATCTCAGAGAACAGAGCACTTTCCCCTAATCTAATCAAGAGCTCAAATCCTCCTACTTTGCTCAGAAATTGACTTTAAATCTTAAGGGAAAACAGAGAGTCATAAAGATTTTCATTGGTTGAAGAAGAATTCCTTCATATTTTTCATCATGAAGAGTTAGAGAACTTTGATTAAAAGCATTAAAAAAAAAATTCTTAAAATTTTAAGGTCCCTAAGATTTGGCACTGAGAAGTGTACCGAATATTAAAATCATATGATATTTTCATTCTATTTAAATTCAACCCCCAACTCATCTTTTAAAATTTATCCCAAGCTCTATTTTCTCCTTGAAAATTATTGTCTAGACCAGCAGTATCTTCATCCCCTCACCTTCCTTAGTGTCATCACTTAGCATTATGATTAAACACATTAAGTAACAATATAACAATTCAAGAGTTTCACCAGATGGCTTAAAACCTTATGAAACTGTGACTTCTGTTTTAGTCATTGATCATGGCACTTAGTCCAGGATTAATAAATGATAAATAATAACTTTAAAGATCTTATTGACTATTCAACAATTAATGAATTAGGAGGCATCCAGTCTAGCAGATTAAAAGGAGCTCTTAGGAGCTGTACAAAATAAAAGATATTTACAGGCAAAACTGAGCAAGTAAAAGGAAGTTATATTAGATCAAGAAAAAAAAAGCAGATAGATTATTGCAGTTACTTTACCTAGAGGGAATGGGAGGGCTTATCAGGTAGATTGCCTAACTGCTGTGATTAGGTGATTCCTGACTGCTTAAAGAGTCCATTTCTGGGAAAGTCAAAACTGTAAAAGTGAAGTCTCAGTCTGCTGATGTGGGGCTTGGCATAAGGGACTCTGTTTTGGACCTGTTGTCTTTAATACTACTTGTGATTGACAGATGGGTGTAGTAATACTGGTAGTCAGGGAAGTAGATTTAGGGAATGCTATCAGAGTTGAGGAGAAGGCAATGGCACCCCACTCCAGTACTCTTGCCTGGAAAATCCCATGGACAGAGGAGCCTGGTAAGCTGCAGTCCATGGGGTCTCGAAGAGTCGGACACGACTGAGCCACTTCACTTTCACTTTCATGCATTGGAGAAGGAAATGGCAACCCACTCCAGTGTTCTTGCCTGGAGAATCTCAGGGATGGCAGAACTTGGTGGGCTGCCCTCTATGGGGTCGCACAGAGTCGGACACGACTGAAGTGACAGCATCAGCAGCAGCAGAGTTGAGATAAGAACTGATTCATTTACCATTTTTATTGTCCCAATCCTCTTATTTAAATTATGCATACCTAGTCCCTGTAAAGTCTCTCTAATTCTTGGAGTCTGAGAGATCCAAAAGGATCTAAAGAAAATGCATTAATGCATCTAAGGAAAAAAAAATCTAAAATACATACAGCCTTTATTCATGAAGATATTCTCTATGGTATTATTTACAATGATGAAAAAGTTGGAAACAATTTAAATGTCTTACAGTAGAGCTTAGTGAATTATGATACATCAACCCAATAGAGTATGGTCATTAAAATAATAATTACAAAGACCACACAGACATTTTTATAGTATATATTATGTAAAAAATGCAGAATATAAAAGTGTGTGTGTGTTGTGTTTATAACTTAATAAAGATACAGTTGATTTCATACCAGTACTAGGAGGGAGTACATAAATATGAAAATAGCTATGTTTCAGTAGTGGACATATTATTATTTTCTTTTTTTTCAAAATGTTCTAAATATATTCTCTTATTATTATTTATGAAGATCAGGGTGATGAAGAACAACATGTGATAAATAGAAAAATTGATAGGAAACTTGGAACAAGGAAGATATGGGACGAAAGTGGGGATATAGGGGAAAGGAGTTAAATTTACTATAAAGGGAAGGAGGTTTAGTTAATGCTGCCTCACTCCTGATAAAGCTTACTTGTGACATCTGCTACTTACCTGTATACTTTTGTGTGAAACTTTTTCTGTTGTTCTCAAAGTTCTACTGATAATTATGTGGAGAGTGTGTGTGTGTGTGTGTGTGTGTGTTATGGGAGAACACAGGTTTTAAAATGGTTCTATTGAGGTATAATTGATATAAGGAGAAAGTCCAACTTTCTGGGCCATCAAGTAAGAACAGCTGTGATAATTGGATCACCTATAAAAGACTCCTGTAACTGAGAACCTTAAAGCCATTCTTTATGGAGAGTGTCCATTGTAATGAATTTCAACGAGATTTCATAATCGATTCTCCTAAAACTAGCGGAATTTCATCATATGGGCACATTGCAATTAATCACATTCCAAGTTTGCAGGACCTGGAAACTTAGCAAATGAAAAGGAAAGCTCTGAATTCAATCAGAAAGGAGAAAAAGCACTTGAGACACAATGAATACCACATCTGCTTTCTTCCTAGAAACTTTTGAAAGGGTGTTGATTTGGATATTCATCTGGGGACAGAGCTGAGAAATGATTGGACTTTGAGGTGAAGAAAGATGAGGGAGGGGGTAGCTGCTACTTGATGACCGACTTGGAAATCCCTGAAGGAAGGCCCTTAGCTGTGAGCGCTCCAGCCTCCTCAACCAACAACACAAAAACTTTATACAGTGAGTGATTTGGTGAACACACAGGAATAGGATGGAAGTATATATTTTAGGGGGCTTATCTTTGTAGAGACTTTGTTGCAACTCTGGTATGGTGGAATTAGCAAAAACACAGGATTCAGAAAACCTGAGTTCCAGGCCAAGTCCTATCACTCACTCGCTGTGTGCAGCTGAAACATCATTTCAGCACCCTCTTTTCATATCTGTAAAGTAACCCTGATGGTTGTGACAGTGTTAAAATAATGACGAAGTCTCCACTTATTTGGCATTATCACTCCGAGGAGTAAATATGACAATAACCTGAAATTATGTTGGAAAGTCTAAAGAAATGCTCTCAGTGCTCTATCAGAAATAGTCCTCAAGAGCACTTGGGGTCATTATTTATCCAATCAAGGAGGCAGGGTTGACTTTCACATTGACTATAGAGATTTCAGTTTTCTCTCTTTACTTTGATCCAGATGTTTTCAGGGAATTTTACTTTGAATTTGTAGAATGGAAAAGGCCTGTTCCCACCGAGAGTCCATTTGGCAGAGAGTTTATCATTAAACATACAGAAGGCATGACTAACACAGGAGAAATTGCAGCATTCCAGGCCTGATGTAAGTCAAAAGGCTATTGGATAATAAAATATTGATTAGATCATTTGTTTCAGAGTCATTAGTTTCCACACATAAAGGAACCACTTCTGGAGCCTCAACTCCTTCAAATCATGAGACTCCATCCGCTTAACTCAGAGCTCACCTCCACACAACACAATTGGGCAGAAAATGTGTTTTCCAAAATGTCCAGGGTATTAAATGCAAAATCAATTCCATGTGCATTCAATTATTTCATCTAGTCAATGGTGTGGCCTTGAATATTTTGCTGACCTTTAGGTGATCAGCTTTACAGTTGTTAAGTTTTTCATCTAACATCTAGCATCCAGCTCCTTTGAGCCTAGAAATCTTAACTTCCACCATCCCTTAGGATTTTTTTCCCCTAATAATGCTTAGCCCAGTTTCACAGAATGTCACTAAGTTTTGCTTTGCTGACATTTTCTGCAAAATTCTTTTCATTTTTCATTTCGCTGCCAAAATGTCAACATGCAAATATCCTATGAGTTTGCCAACTTGTATCTGTATGGACACACAAAAAAAATGTATGACAAAGACTAGAATAAGAAATGATTAATGATACCAACTATATTGCCTGCTCTTTCTGCACAAGATTTAATCTGTGTTCACCTCTCATGGCTCACTATGCCACCAGATCTCAAAACAATGCTCTAATTATTTTTTAAATAAATGAACAGCAGTACCAGAGAAAGCTGTCCTCCTCATCCATACTCTGATTACAATGCATAGTATTTTCATAAAACTTAGTCCCATCTTCACTCACAGAAGGCAGTGTTTAGTATTTATAAGCCTATTTATATTTTAGCCTTATTTAGCACATCTATGAATCTGCTTTCCCTGTTCGTATTTGGAGAAAATTGAAGAGAGAAGCCTTCCTCAGGGTCTCCAGTGGTTTAGGGAACTCTCAGTCCTGGATATTCTGGGGGCACCAACTAGGTGGCACTGCCAGAGTTCAAATCATAGTCAGTTTTCTTTTTTTCATTCAGTATCTGGTTTTATGCCATCACAGGAAACTTGTAAATAAAAAGCCAGGGAAATATTATACTTTTTAAAAATTGGAAAGCCCTGAAAAAGCTTCCTGTTGAATTGTATTTCCACTGCCTTTAGACAAAATTTTATCAGTGAATTATTTGTAAGCCTGAGACACCTTTTTGAAAATAGAACATTGCTGCCATTCTCTATACAGAACAGTAAAGAATAGTAGCTGCTCACTGGCATGATGTTTAAACATTTTTTCTTCCAGGCAAACTATTGCCTTGAGGTTCAGCTCTGGAGTACCTTACTAAGAAACACTGTTACCGTGTGTTTAAAGTGCAACAAAAGATGAACCTTTTTTTCATGCATTCCTAAAATCTGAAGTGGGTTTAGGGAAGGATGGTAGGGAGCAGAGGCTTTACACTGGTGTGTAATAACTACACCCAGAATACACTATCAGAAGAATGAAGTGACATCATGCATGTGTGTTCTGAGTGATCTAGATACACCATTTCTGAAAATGGTGAACTGTAACAAGTGTAAAGGATGAACTCACACCAGGTATCTGTGATATAATTTTGTCATAATTAAAAAATTTTTCATTTATTCATTTATTTTTGGCTATGCTGGGTCTTCATTGCTATTTGTGGCCTTTCTCTTGCTGTGGCAAGCAGCGGCTTACTCTCAAGTTGCAGTGCTAAGGCTTCTTGTTGCAGTGGATTCTTTTGTGGAACACAGGCTCTAGGGTATATGGGCTGGACTTCAGAAGTTGTGGTGCCTGGGCTCAGTAATTGTGGCCCATGGGCTTGCTTGCCCCACAGCATGTAGATCTTCCCAGACCAGGTATCAAATTGGTGTCCCCTGCAATTGCAAGGCAGATTCTTAACCACTCCACCACCAGGGAAGCCCGTTTTGTCATAATTTATCTTGCTTCAGATAAACAAGTTAGTCTTCCTAGATATATTTTTAATCACAATGTATCATTTGGCATTACTGAATCAGATCTACACGGCCTAAACTCAAAAAATATTTTAATTCCAAGTGTCAGTTCAACTTGGTCTTTCTAAGCAAGGTCAAGTTTAGTCAGTAGTTATTAAACCCCCAATTCTCTGAGAGACTTAAGAGTCTTGAAGAAAGGGTGTGGTAGCATCACAAAATGTCTTGAAGAAAGGGTCCGATGCCATTACAAATGAGCAAGACTTGACTTTTGGGGAAGGGCTGCTGCCATTGTCATGGGATTCATTACTTTTGGTGGATGAAGCTCCAAGACTCAAGTTTATTGCTTTGATTTCTCCAACTTCTTCTCTACCTGCTTTTCCCTGAATTAGAGTCTAAGCTAGGGAGAGGAGAATATCACATCCATTCATCATATCTATCCTGATGGGTATACTGCTCTGAGATGAGGGGTAGAACAGATAGTTGGTTTCACTTCTTCACTTCACTGAAGGAGGTCACCCACAACCTTTACACTTCGCTTCCAACTGGAAAGCTTTCTGAGAACTAGCCTGTCAGTGTACGATTTGAATGTCCACAGATGAAGGCATTATGTCAATCTAAGTCAACTTCAAGCAACTCAAAGGAGCTAAAGCTTCCCGAAATCTACAAGATGTAAGTCACTTGTCTGTATCCCACTATTTAAAGATTATACAATAAAATTAATATCAAGCCTTGAATTAACTTTTTTCCTGGGCTCATATGTGTCACAGGTCATATTTTTAAATGGTGGTGGTTAAACATCCAAAGAATCTGAAATGTTAAGTTTCCATTCTTCTGATTGAGTTTATTAACACAAATTTGCAAATGAGATTAGTGTCAATCCTAGGTTCATAGTGCACCATGTAAGCCCTTCCTTTATTTATAATATTCACCTATTTCTTAGCTTATTTTTCCATGATAGGATTAATATCTTCCAAATTAGTTTTTTTTCATTTATTTTTATTAGTTGGAGGCTAATTACTTTACAATATTGTAGTGGTTTTTGTCATACATTGACATAAATCAGCCATGGAGTTACATGTATTCCCCATCCCGATCCCCCTCCCACCTCCCTCTCCACCTGATTCCTCTGGGTCTTCCCAGTGCACCAGGCCCGAGCACTTGTCTCGTGCATTGAACCTGGGCTGGTGACCTGTTCACCCTTGATAATATACATGTTTTGATTCTGTTCTCGCGAAACATCCCACCCTCGCCTTCTCCCACAGAGTCCAAAAGTGTTCTGTACATCTGGGTCTCTTTTTCTCTTTTGCATATAGGGTTATCATTACTATCTTTCTAAATTCCATATATATGTGTTAGTATGCTGTAATGTTCTTTATCTTTTTGGCTTACTTCACTCTGTAAAATGGGCTCCAGTTTCATCCATCTCATTAGAACTGATTCAAATGAATTCTTGTTAATGGCTGAGTAATATTCCATGGTGTATATGTACCACAGCTTTCTTATCCATTCGTCTGCTGATGGGCATCTAGGTTGCTTCCATGTCCTGGCTATTATAAACAGTGCTGCGATGAACATTGGGGTGCACGTGTCTCTTTCAGATCTGGTTTCCTCGGTGTGTATGCCCAGAAGTGGGATTGCTGGGTCATATGGCAGTTCTATTTCCAGTTTTTTAAGAAATCTCCACACTGTTCTCCATAGTGGCTGTACTAATTTGCATTCCCACCCACAGTGTAAGAGGGATAGCTTTTCTCCACACCCTCTCCAGCATTTATTGCTTGTAGACTTTTGGATAGCAGCCATCCTGACTGGCATGTAATGGTACCTCGTTGTGGTTTTGATTTGCATTTCTCTGATAATGAGTGATGTTGGGCATCTTTTCATGTGTTTGTTAGCCATCTGTATGTCTTCTTTGGAGAAATGTCTAGTTCTTTGGCCCATTTTTTGATTGGGTCATTTATTTTTCTGGAATTGAGGTGCAGGAGTTGCTTGTATATTTTTGAGATTAATCCTTTGTCTGTTGCTTTGTTCGCTATTATTTTCTCTCAATCTGAAGGCTGTCTTTTCACCTTGCTTATAGTTTCCTTTGTTGTGCAAAAGCTTTTAAGTTTCATTAGGTCCCATTTGTTTATTTTTGCTTTTATTTCCAATATTCTGGGAGGTGGGTCATAGAGGATCCTGCTGTGATTTATGTCGGAGAGTGTTTAGCCTATGTTCTCTTCTAGGAGTTTTATAGTTTCTGGTCTTAAATTTAGATCTTTAATCCATTTTGAGTTTATTTTTGTGTATGGTGTTAGGAAGTGTTCTAGTTTCATTCTTTTACAAGTGGTTGATCAGTTTTCCCAGCACCACTTATTAAAGAGGTTGTCTTTTTTCCATTGTATATCCTTGCCTCCTTTGTCGAAGATAAGGTGTCCACAGGTTCATGGATTTATCTCTGGGCTTTCTATTCTGTTCCATTGATCTATATTTCTGTCTTTGTGCCAGTACCATACTGTCTTGATGACTGTGGCTTTGTAGTATAGTCTGAAGTCAGGCAGGTTGATTCCTCCAGTTCCATTCTTCTTTCTCAAGATTACTTTGGCTATTCGAGGTTTTTTGTATTTCCATACAAATTGTGAAATTATTTGTTCTAGTTCTGTGAAAAATACCGTTGGTAGCTTGATAGGGATTGCATTGCATCTATAGATTGCTTTGGGTAGTATAGCCATTTTGACAATATTGATTCTTCCAGTCCATGAACACGGTATGTTTTCTCCATCTGTTTGTGTCCTCTTTGATTTCTTTCATCAGTGTTCTATAGTTTTTTATGTATAGGTCTTTTGTTTCTTTAGGTAGATATACTCCTAAGTATTTTATTCTTTTTGTTGCAATGGTGAATGGTATTGTTTCCTTAATTTCTCTTTCTGTTTTTTCATTGTTAGTGTATAGAAATGCAAGGGATTTCTGTGTGTTAATTTTATATCCTGCAACTTTGTTATATTCGTTGATTAGCTCTAGTAATTTTCTGGTAGAGTCTTTAGGGTTTTCTATGTAGAGGTTCATGTCATCTGCAAACAGCGAGAGTTTCACTTCTTCTTTTCCTATCTGGATTCCTTTTACTTCTTTTTCTGCCCTGATTGCTGTGGCCAAAACGTCCAAAACTATGTTGAATAGTAGTGGTGAGAGTGGACCCCCTTGTCTTGTTCCTGATTTCAGGGGAAATGCTTTCAGTTTTTCACCATTGAGGGTAATGCTTGCTGTGGGTTTGTCATATATAGCTTTTATTATGTTGAGGTATGTTCCTTCTATTCCTGCTTTCTGGAGAGTTTTAATCATAAATGGATGTTGAATTTTGTCAAAGGCTTTCTCTGCATCTATTGAGATAATCATATGGTGTTTATCTTTCAATTTGTTAGTGTGGTGTATTACATTGATTGATTTGCAGATATTAAAGAATCCTTGCATTCCTGGGATAAAGCCCACTTGGTCATGGTGTATGATTTTTTTAATATGTTGTTGGATTCTGTTTGCTAGAATTTTGTTAAGGATTTTTGCATCTATGTTCATCAGTGATATTGGCCTGTAGTTTTCTTTTTGTGTGGCATCTTTGTCTGGTTTTGGAATTAGGGTGATGGTGGCCTCATAGAATGAGTTTGGAAGTTTACCTTCTTCTGCAATTTTCTGGAAGAGTTTGAGTAAGATAGGTGTTAGCTCTTCTCTAAATTTTTGGTAGAATTCAGCTGTGAAGCCATCTGGTCCTGGGCTTTTGTTTGCTGGAAGATTTCTGATTACAGTTTCGATTTCCTTGCTTGTGATGGCTCTGTTAAGATCTTCTATTTCTTCCTGGTTCAGTTTTGGGAAGTTATACTTTTCTAAGAACTTGTCCATTTCTTCCAAGTTGTCCATTTTATTGGCATAGAGCTGCTGGTAGTAGTCTCTTATGATCCTTTGTATTTCAGTGTTGTCTGTTGTGATCTCTCCATTTTCATTTCTAATTTTGTTAATTTGGTTCTTCTCCCTTTGTTTCTTAATGAGTCTTGCTAATGGTTTGTCAATTTTGTTTATTTTTTCAAAAAACCAGCTTTTAGCTTTGTTGGTTTTTGCTATGGTCTCTTTAGTTTCTTTTGCATTTATTTCTGCCCTAATTTTTAAGATTTCTTTCCTTCTACTAACCCTGGGGTTCTTCATTTCTTCCTTCTCTAGTTGCTTTAGGTGTAGAGTTAGGTTATTTATTTGACTTTTTTCTTGTTTCTTGAGGTAGGCCTGTAATGCTATGAACCTTCCCCTTAGCACTGCTTTTACAGTGTCCCATAGGTTTTGGGTTGTTGTGTTATCATTTTCATTCATTTCTATGCATATTTTGATTTCTTTTTTGATTTCTTCTATGATTTGTTGGTTATTCAGAAGCGTGTTATTTAGCCTCCATATGTTTGAATTTTTAACAATTTGTTTCCTGTAATTGAGATCTAATCTTACTGCACTGTGGTCAGAAAAGATGACTGGAATGATTTCAATTTTTTTGAATTTTCCAAAACTAGATTTATGGCCCAGGATGTGATCTATTCTGGAGAAGGTTCCGTGTGTACTTGAGAAAAAGGTGAAGTTGATTGTTTTGGGGTGAAATGTTCTAGATATCAATTAGGTCTAGCTGGTCCATTGTGTCATTTAAAGTTTGTGTTTCATTGTTAATTTTCTATTTAGTTGATCTGTCCATAGTTGTGAATGGGGTATTAACGTCTCCCCCTAGTATTGTGTTGCTATTAATTTCCTCTTTCATACTTGTTAGCATTTGCCTTACATATTGCGGTGCTCCTATGTTGGGTGCATATATATTTATAATTGTTATATCTTCTTCTTGGATTGATCCTTTGATCATTATGTAGTGTCCTTCTTTGTCTCTTTTCACAGCCTTTATTTGAAAGTCTATTTTATCTGATATGAGCATTGCAACTCCTGCTTTCTTTTGTTCTCCGTTTGCATGAAATATTTTTTTCCAGCCCTTCACTTTTAGTCTATATGTGTCCCTTGTTTTGAGGTGGGTCTCTTGTAGACAGCATATATAGGGGTCTTGTTTTTGTATCCATTCAGCCAGTCTTTGTCTTTTTGTTGGGGCATTCAACCCATTTACATTTAAGGTAATTATTGATAGGTGTGGTCTCGCTGCCAGTTACTTTGTTGTTTTGGGTTCATGTTTATAGAACCTTTCTGTGTTTCCTGTCTAGAGAAGATCCTTTAGCATTTGTTGAAGAGCTGGTTTGGTGGTGCTGAATTCTTTCAGCTTTTTCTTGTCTCTAAAGCTTTTGAATTCTCCTTCATATCTGAATGAGATCCTTGCTGGGTACAGTAATCTAGGTTGTAGGTTATTCTCTTTCATTCCTTTAAGTATGTCCTGCCATTCCCTTCTGGCCTGGAGGGTTTCTATTGATAGATCAGCTGTTATCCTTATGGGAATCCCTTTGTGTGTTATTTGTTGTTTCTCCCTTGCTGCTTTTAATATTTGCTCTTTGTGTTTGATCTTTGTTAATTTGATTAATATGTGTCTTGGGGTGTTTCGCCTTGGGTTCATCCTGTTTGGGACTCTCTGGGTTTCTTGGACTTGGGTGGCTATTTCCTTCCCCATTTTAGGGAAGTTTTCAGCTATTATCTCCTCGAGTATTTTCTCATGGCCTTTCTTTTTGTCTTTTTCTTCTGGGACTCCTATGATTCGAATGTTGGGGCATTTCACATTTTCCCACAGGTCCCTGGGGTTGTCCTCATTTCTTTTGATTCTTTTTTCTTTTTTCCTCTCTGCTTCATTTATTTCCACCATTTTATCTTCTACCTCACTTATCCTATCTTCTGTCTCCGTTATTCTACTCTTGGTTCCCTCCAGAGTGTTTTTGATCTCATTTATTGCATTATTCATTTTTAATTGGCTCTTTTTTATTTCTTCTAGGTCTTTATTAAACATTTCTTCCATCTTCTCAATCTTTGTCTCCAAGCTATTTATTTGTAACTCCATTTTGTTTTCAAGATTTTGGATCATTTTTATCATCATTATTCTAAATTCTTTTTCAGGTAGATTCCCTACCTCCTCCTCTTTTGTTTGACTTGGTGGGCATTTTTCATGTTCCTTTAGCTGTTGGGTATTTCTCTGCCTTTTCATCTTGTTTAGATTGCTGTGTCTGGAGTGGGCTTTCTGTATTCTGGAGGTCTGTGGTTCCTTTTTATTGTGGAGGTTTTACCCAGTGGGTGGGGTTGGACTTGTTTCCTGGTTAGGGAAGCTTGTGTCAGTGTTCTGGTGCGTGGAACTAGATTTCTTCTCTCTGGAGTGCAATGGAGTGCCAAGTAATGAGTTTTTAGATGGGTCTATGTGTTAGGTGTGACTTTGGGCAGCCTGTATGTTGACACTCAGGTCTATGTTCCTGTGTTGCTGGAGAATTTGCGTGGTATGTCTTGCTCTGAAACTTAATGGCTCTTGGGCGGTGGTTGGTTTCAATGTAGGTATGGAGGCTTTTGGACAGTCACTTATTACTTAATGTTCCGTGTAGTCAGGAGTTTTCTGGTGTTCTCAGGTTTTAGGCTTAATCTCCTGCCTCTGTATTTCAGTTTTATTCTTCCAGTAGTCTCAAGACTTCTCCAACTATACAGCACTGATAATAAAACTTCTAGGTTAATGGTGAAAAGATTCTCCCCCATTAGGGACACCCAGAGAGGTTCACAGAGTTACATGAAGAAGAGGAGAGGGAGGAGGGAGACAGAGATGAGCAGGAGGAGAGAAAGGGGGACTCAACGGAGAGAGACAGATCTACACAGTTGTCTGTTCCCAGAGTGTTCTCTGTAGCCCAGACACTCACAAAGATTCACAGAATTGGATTGGGAAGAGAAGGGGAAAGGAGGAAATAGAGTTGTTCTGAGGTAGAAAATGGAGAGTCAAAATTGGTATAGAGTAATCAACACACTCCTGAATAAAAATGGGAACTGAATATTGGATTCTTAAATGTCCAAAATTTATATCACATACTGAAAAACAAAGATTAAAAATCTAGAGTAGAGGTTAGACTCTTAAAAGTACAATATTGAAAGCAAAAACAAAAACACAAAAAGATTTTAGAAATATATGTGAAGTTCGGTTTAAAAATAGGGCTTCTCTCTTTTTTTTTTTTGCAAGGTTATAGTGAAATGAAAATGAAAATTAAGGAGTAGTAGAGGAGTAATAGAGGACTTTAAAAGGAAATAAGAGAAAAAGAAAAGAAAAATGAAAAAAATAAGAAAAGAAAAAAAATTTTTTTCCTAATTAAAAAATAGTACCAGTCTATGAAAATGAAAGTTAAGGAGTAATGGGGGAGTAATAGGGAATTTTAAAAGAAAATAAAAGAGAAAAAATAAAAAAGAAAAGAAAAGAAAAAAAATTTTTTTAATTAAAAAAAAAAGTAAAAATATATCTAGGAATTTCTCTGGAGCTGTTGCGGTCAGTGTGAGTTCGGTTCATTTTCAGATAGCTCCTCGTTCCAGCTTACAGTTCTCGACATCTATAGGCCCCTTCCGGTATAGTCGGTGTTACCTACAGGCATTTTAATCTGTTGCACTGGTCCCTTCTGAAGCGGTTCCCTTTGTTTATTTGGCTTCTGTTTGCTGGTCTCTTCAGTGTCTAATTTCTGCCCTGATACAGGCGGGCGGAGGTGGACTCTTATTCAGGTTGCTAGTTAGGTCGCGCTGCGGAGAGGGGCTGGCGGTGCTGAGAGGGGCTGGCGGTGCTGAGAGGGGCTGGCGCTGCTTTCCCGGTCTACGCTGCTCAGGCTCCCGGCTGCTCTATATGGAGCGTGCCCTGTGCTGCGCACAGTTCCAGCCCTCGGGTGTTCCACAAAAGCGCAGAACTCGGCTGCGCCTGCGTTTTGTGCCTTCCCCATCTGAGTGGCTCAGGCAGCGAGGAGCTTGACTGGTGCACTCTCCCCAGGTGCAGTGTGCCTTCTCCCCTCCGCAGTCCCAGCCTCAGTTTCCTCCCGCACCAGTCGGGTGCGTGCCCCTTCTCCCCTCCACGTCCCCAGCCCCAGTCCCCGCCCGCGCCGGTCAGGTGCGTGCGCCCTGTGTCTCGCCGCGACTCTCCTGGCAGATGTCGACCATCCAGAATCTCAGGAGGTCTTTGATTAGAAACTGGAGGCCTGTTTGCAGTGCGGTAGGGGCTGCGGTCCTGGGGGCAGAGCCTGCCCCTCTCCCCTCCCCCCTGCCTCCAGTCTCCGGCGGGGCTGGGCCAGTCCGGTCCTGAGCAGGCTAGCTCCTCTGGACTTGCTCGGTCCCTTTGTTCTGTGAACGGCCGGCAGCGTGTTCGCTGGTTAATTTTCTCTCTCTCTTTTGCTATCCCACAGTTTAAGTTGGTAAGTCACAAAAGCTCCCACCGATTGTCCTCAGGGCACTCAGGCCCGGTCCTTACCCTAAGCCCGCTCCTCTCCCTTCCGCCCCCACTTGCTGGTGGCGGATGCGGGCGTCTGGGGTACTTTTCTGTTGGGAGTTGCTTTTAGGCACATAATCTGTGGATTTTATTTATTTTTCCCCTCCCAGTCAGGTTGCCCTCCGAGATTCAAAAACGTCCCCCAGACCCGCCAGTGCAAGGGTTTCCTGGTGTTTGGAAACTTCCTCTATTAAGACTTTCTTCCTGGGACGGATCTCCGTCCTTAGCTCTTTTGTCTCTCTTTTTATCTTTTATATTTTGTCCTTCCTCCTTTTGAAGACAATGGGCTGCTCTCTGGGCGCCTGATGACCTCAGCTAGTGATCAGAAGTTGTTTTGTGAAGTTTGCTCTGCGTTCAGTTGTTCTTTTGATGAATTTGTAGGGGAGAAAGTGGTCTCCCCGTCCTATCCCTCCACCATCTTGGCTCCTCCTCCCCAAATTAGTTTTTTAAACATGAAAGCCAGTGTAATTTATTTTTTTTTTTTATTTTATATTGGAGTAGGGTTGATTATCCTGGCTTCCCAGGTGGTGCAGTTATAAAGAATCTGCCTGCCAATGCAGGAGACGCAGATTTGATTCCTAGATCAAGAAGATCCCCTGGAGTAGGAAATGGCAACACACTCCAGTATTCTTGCCTGGAAAATTCCATGATCAGAGCAGCCTGGCAGGCTACAGTCCATGGGACTGCAAAGTGTCAGACATGACTGAGCAACACATATGGACACACAGTCGATTTACAGTGTTGTGTTAGCTCAGGTGTGCGGCGAAGTGATTTAGTTATGCATATTCATATTATCTGTTCTTTTTCAGATTCTTTCCCCACATAGGTTAGAGGATTGGCCTGTTTTCTTCTCTATTATATAAAAAAGTTAGAGTCTACAATACCTAAGGTCTCTTTCCGTTTTGATATTCTGTGAATTAGATTAAGGCCTGAAATGTATTTGGCTCAGTGCCTGGCATATAACTAGTTCTTAACAAATGGTAGTAATAACTACCACTTATTATTATTATCATTATGAAATCTGACAAATTTTCACTGCTGATTCTGAATTTGATCGACTAGAAAAGTGATTAGAATCCCCATAAATTTACTGACTCCTCTACTGGATAGTGAAATTTCTAGGGGCAGTTTTTCCTCTTGGCAGCTCCAAACTGCCCATTCCCAATTTATCATTGGTTCACAGAATCTCAGGTTGAAAGAGATCTGAAAAGTCATTTTCCAACAAAAGAGGTAGCAGAGGAAGAAATGAGATGTCTCAGAAGGCAGACTCCTCTCAGAATAATTCCCATTTGTAGAGTTTCAAGATGAGTCCCATGGAGTACTTTTTCACTTCTCCTTGTACTAAACTGCCTGGGTTTCTCTTCATTGCATTTCACTGAATTTTTCTGTTAAGAGCTATGAAGGACCTTGGCAGAGAGGCCAAACACTAGTGGGGCCTCATTATCAAGTAATATGTTGCTAAGGATCAGGCAGAGTAGAACTTAAAACTGCCGAGTTTCCTGCCATATGGCACGTTACAGAGGGAGAGAGGAGGGTCAGATCGTGAGTGCTAATCTTAGCATACGAAAAGGAAGCATTTGGGGAAGACTTGGATTTCATCTTTTTTTCCAGTGTTCGTGCTGGTTGTACGCTAACCACTGCTATTTCATCAGTACCTTGTTCTTCTGGCTACTGAGGCATTGAAAATAGGGCTGAGTTGGATAACCAGCAGAGCTGAAGGTCATCAAAGAAGGTGGTTTTCTTTTTCTGCTGCAGCTATTGATCCTTATTTGGAAGCTTCATTCTGGCCAACTGGCTCTAATCAAGGAAGCTAATGAGTTCATTAAGGTAGACCCCAAAGCAGGAAGCAGTGTGTGCTTGTACACCAGTAGAGGGGTTTCTTCGGTATTATTTAGGTTTGAGAACCCTACTCTGAGAAAACGCATATAACTGCAGTGGAACATAACCGTGAAAGCCATGGACAACAAGATGAATGAATTTACATTCATACGCTGGATTTGACAGATGAATGGGGGCTCCAAGTCTTTATTTTATTTTTTAAACAGAGCTAGATTTTCCCCTTCTAAGTATATATGCATCCAAATGGAAGAATATACCCTTTGAGTAAGCTACATGCAGGCCCAGGGATTGGTTTACGAAGCAGAAAAGTGGTTTACCCGTTTCCTACCTGACTTTCCAGTTCTCTCATGTCTGATGCAGTGAATGCTGTGTGTGTGTGCCAGGCAGGGCACACTCACAGAAGGCAAGGGTGTTGGTAGAAAGAAAAAGAGAAACACAACATAGAGAAAAAAAAGGTCAGTGAGTAACTTGCCCCTCTTAGGAAACAACCTCCAGGCCTCAGGAGACTTGGTACAGAGGCGGCTCCCCATTATCTTCAGAAGGTGAAGCCCAGAGGCAACCCAACTTACAAAGAGAAGCATCTGGGGGCTGCCTTTGCTGTTCTAAACAATGATGGTGCCAGAGTCCCAGAGAAACCTGCAGCCCATGCTACAAACTCCAGTCCTGAAGTAGTTTATGTAGTCCCCACAGTGGCCACCTCCTTTGGGTCATCACCAGACAGGCTCTCCTTCCCATCCAACAGCAAATGCCTTCCTTTCTAAAGGAAAGAAAGGCTGACTGGCATATATTGGATTTTGACTGAGGTCTTCCCATCCCATGTGAAACCCATCAATTTTCTAGAGGAATAATCCAATGTCCTTATGAATAGATACAGGTGCTCTGGGTGGCAATTAACAGTGACCTAACAGACTGTAAACTTTCTAGGCTCCAGGTTGAAGAGGGAACGTACAAAGGGACTAGCCAGTAAGGAAGCTATATCAAAACTCTAAAGCCCAAGCATAGTACTTATGCTTAACCGTCTACAAACAACAACAACAAACCACATTTACTCTAGAGACATTCAGAATCTGAAATCCACTAGTCCTTGTTGCCTCCCCATCTTCCCCTTCCTCCTCTTTCTCCAGTATCCAGCACAATGCCTGGCACATTCTAGGTGTTGAAAAGATATGTGTCTAACCAGTCAAATAAGTAAATAACTAAAATACATGCCTTTCTGCAAATGATTTAGTTCTTCTGATCTTCCACTTCTTCTTCAGTACAGTGGGAATAAAGTCATTTGGTGGGTTTATTTTCAAGGTTAAATATTTAATATGGCATACTTTATACGATGTGTAAAATCATAAAATGATAATTTTATGAATTTAACTCTGAGTTTTATAAAATTTGCATGTTTTGATTCTGCAGCTTTGGTTCCACTGAGGGAAGGAGGGAGAAAAGTGAAGCCCTAGGCAGATAAAAGAATTATGACCCAAGGTGTGATGTATTAATTACCTTCAAATACAGTTAACCACAACCTGGTAAGAAAGACAATGGGGGATGGGAAGAGGAGAGAGCAGGGCGGGGGGCGGGTTAGAGGTATAGTGAATACTTTAAAGGTCAATTGAATTATTTCATAAGGGGTATATATATATTTTTTTTTCACAAGAAATCGTTCTGTGCCAGAAAAGGCGGGGAGGTTCTTCAGCAGAAGCGGGTAAATCCGAGCTTCTTCCTGCCTGCTGCAGTCACAGAGCAAGATACAGTAATGAAGGCGGCGCGGCCACACATTTATTTCATTCGAAATTCCTCTGTGGTCCTGTTTATATCGAACTCAGCACTGTTACAGGGCCGTGCTTGGAAAAGTTGCAAAACTTTTCCCTTGATGGAGAAAAGGAAGTCCTCATCAGACTCAGTGGAACGAATGAATGAAGTTATTCCCTTGGCCCAACATCTCCATCCACTCTCATACCAAATAGTCACAGAAACATCTTTCCCCAATTCCGCGACTGGAATTTTACTCTCCCCTGGTGTTGCCTAGTATTGGAAGCACGGATTTCGAAAGTCAGCAGGCAACACACTCGGGTTTGGAATTGCCAGAGATTGGCTTTTGCAAGAGTCGATGCGCCTTACCGTCCTGTGTGGTATCTTCTCCCGGGAGCAGATTTTGTGAAATAAACAGTTGTTGAAAAGCATGAAGAATTAACGAAGTGAAAATCTCGGGCTATTTGTTCGGCAATTGACACGCAAGTGACCTCCTTAAATACTTACTTGTTTAAGGAGGTTCAGAGCTAGGATGAATGAATCTTGGGGGCGCTTGACCAGAACCAGCTTGTAAATCTCTTTAGTCTTTCGGGAAGTGGCGGTAAATTAATACGAATCCAGAAGGGAGAGGAGAGAAGAGGTTAAAACCCCCACACCGGAGCTCTGCTCTCGGCCCTTTGGAAAGACTCGCTTTTGCTGCTCCGGACCCTGTCGGTTACAGCCCGAAGAACCCAGCGGCGCTAGGACCTGGTTGGCGCCTCACCGTGGCCGCTTTCGGGCGGGCGGAGGAGGGAGAGGAGGAGGGGGATGTGGGAAAGGAGGGGTGTAGAGGGGGGCGGGGGGAGTCATTTATGCAGAGCAGGCGCTGCTGCCATTGCCGCTCACACTCCCAGCGCGCTGCTTGGAGCCGGAGGGAGCTCGGGGAGCGAGCTAGCGAGCGCTCGGAGCCCGCGCCAGCAGAGGGGGCGCCCAGCCGCTGCCTGCACCGCCGCCTCCGCCGCGCTCGGGGGCCCCGGGAGGAGCAAGGGCGAGTCGGAGAGTCCGGGAGCGGAGCCCGGCGAGACCCAGCTGCGGGAGGGCGCCCGCCCCGCTCAGCCGCCTCCTGCGCCGGAGCCGGGGAGCGCCGGCCGACCGCCCCGCGGGCCGTGGAGCTGGGAGCACAGGTCCCCGGAGCCCCAGGGATGGTCTAGGAGTGGGTGCGAGGCTCGCTGCTCAGCTCCCTGCCGGGGCTCGCCGCCTCCTGCCGATCTCCCAGGGCTGCGAGCCGCGGCGGCCGGGGGCTGCGCGCTCGGGCGGCCCAGGCCGAAGAAGTTAAGTTGTGCGCTCAGCTTAGTGAGCGGAGCAAGCGAGCGATCGAAGCAGCAGCCAAGCGCCGGGGCCATGGGCTGGGGGAGCCGCTGCTGCTGCCCGGGACGGCTGGACCTGCTCTGCGTACTGGCGCTCCTTGGGGGCTGCCTGCTCCCCGTGTGCCGGACGCGCGTCTACACCAACCACTGGGCAGTCAAAATCGCCGGCGGCTTCCCGGAGGCCAACCGCATAGCCAGCAAGTACGGATTCATCAACATAGGACAGGTAACCGCTGGCTGGCCCGGTTCTCGGCCCTGAAGCTGAGAGGGCGGGGAAATGGGGGGGAGTCCCCCACGACCTCGCGCTTGTCCCCTCCTCGTCTGTCCCCTCCCCCTCTTCCAGATGTGTTCTTGCAGCTGTTGCCCTAACTCTTCTGCGATGCTCTCTCTCTCCTCTCACTCACTCTTACACACACACACACACACACACACTCACTCGGTCTCCAAAGTTGATACGATTTGTGTTTTGTTTACTTGTTTCTTGCAAATCAGGAGGGACAGGTAGGGTCTCTGGAAGAATCACGAGTGTACATAACCCCCTGGTAGTTTCAGACCCGACCGGACCTCTTGCAGTGGAAAGTCGGGGAGCAGTGGACTCTTTTAGGGGTTGGGGGGGTAAGCACGCCCCTGGTGCCGGCTCCCTGTGGTTTCTGAGAGCCGGGATCAGGGGAGAGGCAAGGAAGGGAAAGCCTTTCCTGCTCGGACCTGAATTCAGCCCTGAAAAGAAGTTTCCTCTTTTAGGAGCGAGAGAACCTCTGGTCACTCAGTGAAGGCGCCAGAGGCGTGGAGGGCTGGAGCTAGACTCGAGAAAGGGGAGAGAGGAGGCGGCCGGACCCGGCGTGAGCGAAGACTTGTGGGGAGACCTCCTGGCTTCCCCTCTCAAGCTGGATAAGCGTGGGGGCTTCTAGATGCAGAGCCGGAGTGGGAGGTGTCAAACTTCCGAGACCACTGACCTGGTTCTGCTTTGGAAAACAGCGGGTCTTCCCTCTGGGAGTTACGTGCGGGACCCGGAGGCGGCGGTGGCGCGGGGTTTTCGTGAGGTCCCGCGGGCTTCGGGCGGAATGACCCGAGTGGGGGGACTGTGAACTGGGGGATGTTATGGGAATGATTGGAAGCACTACAGATTTGGAGGTACCTCCGGGCTTGGCTTCCTCGCTCTCTTTCCTGCAAGAAATGGGTGGAAGGGGCAGTGGAAGCAGGTCCCAGAAAGTGCTCCCCCATCCTTACACCCCTCCCACTCGCTCCCCCTGGCCTGGCCCAAGGAGTGGCGCTGGTCTGACTCTGATGAGACTCTAATGGGGGAGGGAGGCGAGGGTGATCGGGGCGCCCTCACAGCAGGCGCGCTGCTGGGACTGCTCTGGCTTCACGCTCCCCGCGTGCTCTGCCTGGGTGAAGGGAGAGGAAGATGCCGGCTGGGGCCACTGGAGCAGGAGAGCCCAGTCTGTTGGTTTCTGATGCTTTGCACCTCCATGTCCAGGCACACGTCCTCCAGCATGGGTACTCCGGCTGCCTGGGGGACGCAGCATCCAGAGCAGGCAGAGGGGCTGCTGTTACTGCATCTAGCAGGAGCACTGGGGCTTCGGAGGAGCAGGAGGGGGTCAGGTGGGGGCATCTTGCTGCTGTTTGAGGGGCCAGAGAGTGGACATGTTCTGGAGAAACCAGTCTGGTGGAGGGCTGAGACCAAGGCAAGGGGCATGGTCTGTATTTCTCGTCCCCCAGCCTAACACACACCGGAAAGGAAGCCACAGCCAGCCAGATTTTTTTTGTCCGAGTGCTTGTCATTTTCAGGAGAGTTTCATTCAAATGGCTTGTGAGGATTCTACCTGCTTCTTCTATATTCTTTTTATGGAAGAAAACATTAAGTCTATTCAAATCTTTTTTACATGAGCTTGAAGTTGGGGGGTGCTGCATGTGACCTGGGGAATGTAAAAGGAAAGGCTAATAATAAAAGTAGTCATGTTAATAATCTTTCCAGATGCATCTTTCAGGTTCAGCTAACACTGGGCATCTCCCATAAAAGTGGCATATTGGGAAGAATAGTTCTTGACCATACACTTTCTTCATAATCCACAGAACAACCATTTTTGTTGGATATTACTTCACTTACAGCAACAGGGAAACCAATATTCTGGAGAATTAACCCACACAGGCCACCTATCTAGACAGTACAAGGGTGTGAATCAGACCTAGGACTGTCTGGTCCAGGCCTACGCCTGCCTGTGAGGCTGAAAGGAAGGCGGAAGAAAGTAAAATCCCCATTTCCCTGAATTCTGATTTAGTGACTCAGTAGACAGAAAGCAAATGTCCAGGCTTAATTCACAGATACTTAATTCCAACTGACCTGGACTTCTTGAACCTAAGCAGCTTTAGGAATTATGAAAGTGGAAAGATCTGTATCAAAATAAACTCATTAAATAGAACTTACACTTTTGGAACCTGTCAGAATGGGGGAGAAGAAATTGTCACAGAACTCATTTTTTAATAAGCAAACATTGTATTATCCTGCAACCTTGCCTGACTTTTTACAAAGGGCTTTAGAGTGAAGATCCGTGGATTTTCATTTAAAAGGTGATACTAAGAAAATTTACATTCAAGTAACACCAAATGTGGTTTATTGTGGTTTTTACAATGCCAATGAGGAAATTGAGAGCTTACTGGGGTGGCAGAGGACTCCTTGAACTGATGCCCTGACCAATGTAAAAAGAATTCTTACAGTGAAAAGCGTTTCCTCTGTAGATCAAAGGGCTAAATCTTGAAGGTGGTAAATTGAGTTCACACATGCAATATCATTGCACTGTAAGGGCCATCTTTTTGTTGTTCTTTCTTTATATCAGTAAGCCAGCTGTGGTTCAGTTGAGGGCAGTAACTAATTTGCAAATATCTCTAGAATGTGCCCCTGTTTTTACCCATTTGGGCTTGGGGTCCCACCTCATGTGTCACAGATTGGAACTGAGGCCTTTTATTGTTTCTATAGTCATTTAATATCCTGGTAGTATTTTTGAGGTCTTTTCTGTGTAATATTTTAGGTGAATAAAATAATGACTTTGTACCACAGTAAAAATTTGGTTTTGAATATCTGTTCAGAGTTTCGGTGTCATGTTTTCTGTAGCATCTTAGCATTTAAAAGCCACCATACGTAAATTTTTGGCCTGGAGATTTCTACAGAAAACCTGGCCTGTCATGTTCAAGAAAGATAGTATGTAGAGAGTAACATAAGAGAAGTAAGCAAACAGGCAAAAAGAACATGCTTGACATCCTGGAAGGGGAACAGTAATGAAGCTTTTCTTGGCTTGGGTGATAGAGATAGCAGTTATTTTGGTAGGTTTTCACATAATGTTTGTATTTTTGAATGGTTATGCTTCGAAACTCTAAAATGATGCTGTAACTAGTAGTAGTTTTCATGTCATTATATATTATATTTTTCTTGGCATTACCATCAGCTCTATAAAGTCCTGCATTTCTTCCCCTACAAGACCCAACTCCAAGCCGTCTCAATATTTAGTGTAATCAGCACTGCGAGGGTGGCTGAGGGTAGGGACATCTGTCTGTTGGCCCACACAGGGGTGGAAAAAAGAGGCCTAGTTTTTAGCTAACAGTGGAGTGGTGAGAGGATAAAGAAGACATGAAAGAATAAGACCCAACATGATGTTAATTGTGAACCTTTGTTTGGCTGCAGTCTACAAACCTGGAGGAATTAACTTCTGGGTATTCCAACCCAGGGAGAAGGTCCTCTGTTTTGGCTCTGTGCGCCAGCTGCATTTATCCTTCTGTGAGGTGCTTTTAAGCCTTGATTCCAAACTGAGATTACTAGATTACCCTCCCCTCCCCCCACCCCCCACAAAAAACTTTGTGACTTATCTTGAGCAAGATTCCAGAAAGATAAAGCCAGCGGAGACTAATACTGGGGAGAATGTTTTACCTGGCAGTCCCATTGAGAGCAGAGACTTGGAAACCCTACAGATGCCACATGCAAGGTCTAGGAAAGCAGGAAAGTCAGTGAACTTAATGGAGCTCCTGTTCCTTCATCTGTAAAAGAATAAATCAAATAATAGAGGGAATCGGCTCTGTACTGCTCAGCACATAGTTAAGTAGCTTTGGAAAGTTTGTTGAATCCGAATCTGAAATGTGAGATTCAGACTTTATTGAGGTATGATAAAAGGAAGACATTTTTATAATGGAAAATGCAACACACTGAAGATCAGGAAAATACGTTTGATGACTGAGTCAAAAAAGCTAAATCAGAGCTCTGTAGACAGGGGAACGGGTTTTCCATTTCAACCAACAATTTGAAACAGTTTAAAAATAGTTTTCTGCTGGGTTCTAAACAGTTCTGGCTGATTTCCCATGGCAGTGTTCCCCTCCCTGGCTGATCGTTGCTGTAATCCATTAAATAATGTAGGATAAGGTCACTGGACATGGGAGAAGGGGACAAAAAGTAATATGAAGACCAATTATTTTATAAAGCACCTTGCCTTGGTACATTATGAGAAGTCATGTATGAACTCCTATTTCACTTAATTCTGAATGTGGTTTGCATGACAAAGGTGACAAGAACCATTTTCCAAATCAGCAGGACAGGATTCTTTAGCAGGAAGAACCTTGTTCAGCAATGTCCTGAAGGTCTCTCACTTTCTTGGTTAGTTTTGACCTGTGAATAACGTGGGATGCTTGAAGTGCTGGTAAGCAGTGGAGGGTGAGTGCCCCGTGCTCATGGATGGCATCAGAAATAGGGGACAGGGCTAGTCTGGTGGGTTGTATGGGAGTGCACTGTGTTCCCCTAGTTAAATCCTTAGGCCTTTTGTAAATGGATGTGGGAGCCCCAGATTGATCCCTGTGTGATGCATCTGGCTTTGCACCAGGCAAGAACCTCGGCTCTGATCTCCACACCCAAGAACCTTAGCCCTGACCTCTGCTAGCCACCCTCACATGCATAGTTCTCATGAGTGGGGGAACCTTTCAGGAGAAAAGCATTTCAGAGTGCTTGGTCTGCTGATGGTGGGTCTGTTGCTTTAACCTCATAGGCTAGGAATGGCTTGTATGTGGCCATTGGGATTTTCGGGGTCTATTTGAAATGAAACACTGCATTTTTGTGAGCCCCAAGGCAGTTGAATTTGCCTTATGACTATCTTTCATGAGTTTATATCCAGAGGTCCTAATCTTAAAGGTCAGCCAGAGAAGCAGGGTAGTGCGCTGGGAAAGTGTCCAGCCATGTCTGACTCTCTGGTTCAGGGAGGGAGTCCTGACCCAGAAACATCCCCTGGGCCGGGAGGGGTATTTGTGTTGTCGGTTCAAGTTATGCGAAGCAGTGTCTGGGTTTTCCCCAAGGCTGAAGTATCTGCAGGCATCTTTGTGCCTCGGGATTTGATCACTTGGCTCATTCAGGTTGGATTAAATGACAAAGAAGCTAACTTTGGCTTCCTGGGTGGTAAAAATGAACACATATAGATGCTCATGTTATGAATATGCTATGTTTATTTTTATCAGGATTAAATTTGCACACAGTCTAGGGTTGCAAAGAGTCGGACATGACTGAGCGAGTGAACTGACTAGAGTGCAGTAGCGCATGCAACATTCTCACTAGTTCAACAGATTACCTCTCTCCACCTAAGTGTACCAAGAGGGAACTATCCAGGCCAATAAACTCTTCCACTTGAGTTAACCCTAGGAGTAAAAAGAGACTAGAAAGAAGACGAAACTAAGTCAGAAGGTTTGAGTGAAATTCTAGGGTTTTCCCTTTTTTTTTTTTATCAACCTGACCCTCAAGTTGGGGACCTGAGCACCTGCCCCATCTACCTCTCAGGATTGCTGTGTTATCAAGTGCCCTAAGAACAAACATGAACATATAAATAAAGACAGACATAGGAAGAATTATATGATCTATAAGGGCTCCAAGGAGATGGAGGCTGCTCCAGAGGAAAAGTAAGAGAATGCAGGAGTTACTAGGAGTTTCTCTAGTGGAGCACTGGTGAATTTCCAGGTTCTCGTAATTGCCCCTGGGGATCTACCGGAAACAGAAATGGGGAGGCGTCAGTGTGGCATGACTCTCCCATTGTCATTCAGTCTCTCAGTCATCTCCAACTTTTTGCAACCCCATGGACTGCAGCACGCCAGGCTTCCCTGTCCTCCACCATCTCCCAGAGCTTGCTCAAACTCATGTCCATTGAGTCAGTGATGCTATCCAACCATCTCATCCTCTGTCGTCCCCTTCTCTTCCTGCCTTCAATCTTTTTTAGCATCGGGGTTGGCTCTTCGCAACAGGTGACCAAAGTATTAGAGCTTCAGCATCAGTCCTTCCAATAAATATTCAGGATTGATTTCCTTTAGGATTGACTGGTTTGATCTCCTTGCAGTCCAGGGACTCTCAAGAGTATTCTCCAACACTGCAAGAAAATAAAGTCTCTCACTGTTTCCATTGTTTCCCCATCTATTTGCCATGAAGTGATGGGACCATATGCTATGATCTTCATTTTTTGAATGTTGAGTTTTTAGCCAGCTTTTTCACTCTCCTCTCTCACCTTCATCAAGAGGCTCTTAATTCTTCTTCACTTTCTGCCATAACAGTGGTGTCATCTGCGTATCTGAGGTTATTGATACTTCTCTCGACAATCTTGTTTCCAGGTTGTGCTTCATCCAGCCCAGCATTTTGCATGGAGAGTCTCACATTTCCCCTGAGAGCCTTGGCGGGTGGTGTAGGGCTGGAACAGCTGACCAGAGCATCAAGCAGCCAAGGCTCCCCATCTCTTGGTTGAACAGCTTTGGTTTATAAGGCATATGTGATGTGGAGGTTGCATGATTTTTTATTTTTATATAGACAATCAAACAGTCTTTTAAGTTTGACTCAAATATGAGTTATGTGTAGGAGAGTAGTGGGAAATAAAACTGAAATATAGAGAGGCCCATAAAGAATACAGATGGGACTCTTTTGAGTACATGTGTCAAAAACCCAACTCATACTGCTCAAATAAAACCGATAAGCAGGCAGATAAGGGAACAGGGAATCTGTTGGTTTAAACAGATCCACATGCCTTTATGTGCAGTTCTGAAGGCAGAAACTGAAACTTTTACAACCAAACCTCATCTTATCTGTACTTTCTTCATGGCAAAAACCTACCCTGACATCAAGTAGGACATTAATGTGTTTGATTGCAGAAATCTATTACTGAGTTTGATTTTGAGGATGTTGTCCTTGATCCACATAGAGTGTATATTACACTCCACTGTACTTTTCTCATCTGAAGAATTATGAATTTCTGAAACACATATAGATTCAAGTTTCAGAAAAGTGACTGTGGGTCTATCTAGCTGAAAAATCAGAGGTAGTACTAACATCGGATTCTTATCTGTTTCCCTGTATTTGCTTCATTTTCAATCAGGCCCTTTCCATGAGCAGTAGAGCTCTTTTGATTCTTAATACCTTTCTTATCCAGTCTTGAAATTAACCCCTGAAAAAGATTTCAGTTCTTCCCAATTGGGTCATATCCCTATTTTCAGGCCAGTCACTTTGTTTGTGGGAGTGATGGTGTTTTGGTGAGTTAGCTTGGGTCACTTGTCCACTCTTGAAGTGAGGGAGATGTTGATACTGGGTGGGTGCCCTACCAACTGAGGAAGGACAGTTTCCTAAAAGAAGAGAGGATGCCACTACTAGAAGAAAGGAAAGGAGATGTAGGACAAGAAAAATACCCACTACAAATCAGATTATATAAAGCCTTAAATGCCCAGGTTAGGGAGTTTCAACATGCTCAAGGAAGATAAAGAGTTATACTGAAGATCCCTGAGAAGGAGGCAACAACCTATTGATTCAGAACACATCAGAATCTACCATGTAATCCATAATATACTCTTTGCTTTCAGGGACCTAGGATGTTTTTATCCATAACCACTCTTAAGGAAGGCAAGTACTGATGGAGTCTCAGGCAGTGCAGTATCGTTCAGCCCTGCCTGGTGGGGAATTCACTGGTAGCTGTGTGCATAATGAACTGGAGGAGGCAGAGAGGGTATTGTGTTGGGCAAAGTTATTGTTATAAACACAGAACTTGTGACAACTGAAAGAATAGATTCAGAAGCTCTAGTACAGGTGGATTCAGTATGGCTCAGTAATCCAGTGGAAGTGAACAATGAGAAAGAGCGAGAAGATGAAGCGAAAAGGGTTTATAGCTTGGGACCAGAAACATGGGGGTCATCTATGGGATGAGGACCACCTGCAGGAGCATTTTGGGGAACAACATGGGAGGTCCAGCTGTAGTGTTGTTGGCAGGTAGAGAGTCAGGCAGATGGAAATGTACAGTAGCCAGGAGAGAATTTAGGGCAGGAAAGAAGTGAGCACTGCCACTCAGCCATCTCAGTATAAGTAAAGCTATGAAAGGACGCAGGATGCTAAGATGTGAAACAAACAAGATAGGAGGGCTGAGAATACAACCTGAAGGAATGTCACCATGTCGAAGGCAAAGGATATAGGGAGTAGATGAAGAGTGTGGGGAGGCCCTGAGGACACAGTCATAAAGCCACAGAGGGTTACGCTGGAGAGAATCTAGGTGATGAGAGCTGCAACATGGTGTTGTGCTCTCAACACCAATGCTTGACTGAGTAGTGAGGGGAAGTTTCATTGCGCATCTGCCTGCCCTCCTATGGTATCTCCCTTCATCTCTTTTTCATCAATGTCCTGGTGTATTTAGGATCATAGGTATAGAACTAAAAGGGTTTGAATCCTAATACTGCCACTTCCTAGCTGGGGTACCCTAGGCAAGCATCTTAAAATGCTTAAAGAAGCACCCATCTGTCCTACTTTCTTCATGTGTGAAAAAGATCTAATAGTATTTCCCTCCTAGAATTGTTGTGAGGATTAGTTAAAAGTAGTTAGAATGGTGCCTGGCACATATTACATACCAAGTAAATCTCAATTGTTTTATCTTGTTTTTTTAAGCCAAGTTATGCTCAGTTTCTATATACTTACCATTATGTTGTGAGGCTTTTCTAATGTTACTGAATACTTTTAGACACACTTTAATGGCTGCATAATTGAAGGTACCACACTAAGTTGCAATTAGTGTGACCATACACAAGTCAGTCCTAAAGGAAATCAGTCGTGAATATTCATTGGAAGGACTGATGCTGAAGCTGAAACTCCAATACTTTGACCACCTGATTCAAAGGACTGATTCATTTGAAAAGACCCTGATGCTGAGAAAGACTGAGGTGGGAAGAGAAGGGAATGACAGAGGATGAGATGGTCGGATGGCATCACCAACTCGAGGGCCATGAGTTTGAGTAAGCTCCAGGAGTTGGTGATGGACAGGGAAGCCTGGCATGCTGCTAGTCCATGGGTTCGCAAAGAGTTGGATACAACTGAATGACTGAACTGAACTGATACTATATTTTGCAAGGGAGAGCTCTGGTTTATGCCTGCAGTAAATCAGTTACCTGAATTCAGTATTTTTTTAAATATCCCTTCACTTTCAAACATATCTGAGTTTGGCAGAGAAATGATATGCTCAGCCTCGTTGAATGTGTGTGTTTGTGTGTGGGTGTGTAATTGCATGTCTGTTCTTCCACTAGCTGGGAAAGCCGGGCTGTGCCTCATTCCTATTTGTGTCCCCAGCACCGAGCACAGTGGCTGGCATGGGAGAAGCACAGTGGGCACTTGGGGCGGCCAGCATAATGGGTGTACCTGGAGAGGAATGGATTTGGAAAGGAAGAGGAACACGGGAGCCTTGAGACTAAAGGGGAATGAGGGTGAAAGGAGATTGAGGCAGTTCATGTTGGGGGGGAAAGGAAGTGAGCGCGTGTAGACAATGGCCTGGATCTCATTATCAGTTCAGAGGTGAAGGCCACTGGCAGAGAGAGGGGGAGCTGGGTGAAGTTAGTGGCCCAGTGCTTCAGTGTTTGGAACATTGTTAGGAAATTCTGATAAGAGATAATGACCAATGCCAGTGAGAAGAACTGCCAAATAGCGATGGCAGTAGCTGCTTTTATGTAGTTATTGCTCAGTAAGTCGTGATTAACAGAAAGAGTGAGAAAATGAACCAGTCTCCATTGTTTTGTGCTTTTGTCACTAATGCTCAGGACCCTGAGATTAGATAAGGACAAAACAGGGAGTTAGAATGTGTCAGGGTGAGAGAGAAAGGAACAAGAGACTGGGGAAGCTGGGGGCGATGGGCATGAATGGTTCTTGAGTGCAAAGGATTCCATCTTTGAAATGATAGACCACAGTGTCCAGGTTTTGACAAGAGCGGTAGGGCCAAAATAGGACTGGTGAACCAAAGGAATAGGGCAGTTATAAAGGCAGGGCAGTTATAAAGGCTATAGTTCAAAATGAAAATGGAAAACCAGTTTGGTAAGAGGAATAGAAGTGGAAAGATGGAAGCCATCCCAGAGGGTAATTTTATTTGTATAGATTAGAGCTATTCTGCATAAAGTTAAGGTCCAAGGTGGGATGACCAGATAGAGAACAGGTGAAGGCCGGTGAATTGGATGGAATCAGGAAACTGTGAGACTGTGATATTAGCAGGGTTATCAGCTTGGTTAAGATAAGTTTTCCAAGTATTTCATGCTGATGTACCCACTAGGCAGATAAACATGAAGTCTGCCCCATACTTCAGTTCTCCTTTGGTAAATTTAGGTATTATCTCGACTTTACACATCTGTGCATTACTATTTGCACTGCAGGTCCTCTGTCAACTTAAGGGATAAAGACAGACACATGAGCAATTACTTTCAACTCTCAAATGAACCTTCCCATATTTGATTTAAAAACTGAAGATCATGTTGAGCACTGAATATGGAGGGAAGGTTGTAAACAGAATGTGAAGCCAGGAATAATATTTAAGGGTGATTTTAAAGTGTTTTACACAATGTCACATTTTATGTTTGCCTCTACCTTTTAGTTGTCATGTAGACTACTTTCCATTATAATAATTATACCTATAATTTATTCACATCATGTATTCTGCCCTTTATGTAGTTATATAGTCTAATGAAGCTATGTATCTTTTATGTATTCTTAGTTTAACTTTACTGCCTTATAAGAATATGGATATATTTTGAAATGTGTTTTTAAACTTATTTATAATTTGCTCTCTGTATAATGTATAATATTTTTAGATTGCTGTCTACAATATTAGATTAATCTTGTTTGCATTTGTATGTGAGTCTGATTGTTAGGGCTAGCATCATACAAGAAGCATGAAGTTTCTAGTTGAATGTTCTGTGCATTATGTGTGCATGCTCAGTTGTGTCCAACTCTGTGACCCCAAAGACTATAGCCCACGAGGCTCCTCTGTCCATGAGATTATCCCAGCAAGAATACCTGAGTGGGTTGCCATTTCCTCCTCCAGGAGATATTCCTAACCCAGGGATTGAACCCATGTCTCCTGTGGCTTTTGCATTGGCAGGCAGATTCTTTACTGCTGAGCCACCTTGGAAGCCCTGTCTGTGCATTATCTAAGGGGTTAATTCTGTCCTGGGCAAATTACTCTGTGGATACCCTGCCATCATCGAAACTGGTTAAGATTTATTAAAAACAAGTCCTTCCCTGCTGCCTTCCCGGTGTGCATGTATTTGTGTGCACACACACAAATGTATATCTCATATATATTTTCCTTGAGTACTTAAGGGCTGATATTTTTGTAATAAGTACTTAAGGCCTGCTATTTTCCTACTCTGAGAAGCTCTTGCAGCTGTAAAAATATACCAGTTCTCTCCATATCAATGTTCCCAGGATTGTACCTTGTTTTCACTAGGTGAAGTTTCTCAACCATAATAAAACTGGGCAGTGCTCACGAGTTTGAATGCAGTGCAGGCGGGGAAGACAGTTTCAGGACCTTTAATCTTGTAAGTGTATATCCGTAACTACAAGTTTAGAAGTTTGCCACTTACTCATCCTGGGCCTATTCTAGGTGCATTTAACTAATGTTTTGGTTTTTTTTTCCCCCCTGTATGTGTGTGGGACCCATTCATCAATTTCAGTTTTTCAAGAGAAAACTAAATTGTAGGCCATTTAAGATTTATTATAGCCTAGTTTCCAGCAAAAGCTTTTTTCTTTATTTTTTTAACCTTGGGGAATCTTTCCACTTGTTTGGTGCTCATGAGCCAGTTTACCAAATGCTGCATTGTTTGACTTATGATAGGGTGATGTTATTGCTTCTGGGCTGGTTGGACAATGCTGAGAATCAGTAAACAAAACTCAGGGATGAAAACAGGTGACTTGAATTCTCCTCTAGGTCCTGCCCTGCCACAAACTTTCCACATACTTATGAACTGGTCAAAGTTTTTTTTTTTTCCCTGTCTTAAAGGATTAGTTTTATTCATTGTTTTATTTTAAAAATAGTTATTGAAGGATACCATCAAGAAAGTCAAAAGGCAACCCACAGAATGGGAGAAAATATTTGCAAATCACATCTGATGAGAGACATGTATCCAGAATATATAAGGAACACCTACATTCAATATTAAAAGACAAATAACCCAGTTAAAAATGGGCACAAAGGATCTGAATAGACACGTCTCCATTAAGCGCATGAGAAGATGCTCAACATCATTAGTCATTAGGGAAATGCAAATCAAAACCACAATGAGATACTAATTCACATCATACTCAGTTGGACTACTATAATCAGAAAGACAGATAATCACAAGTGTTGGCAAGGATGTGGAAAATTTGGAACTCTCATATGCTATTGGTGGAAATGCAAAGTGTTGCAACCACCGTAGGAAGACAATCTGGCACTTCCTTAAAAGTTTAAATGTATCAGTAGAAGTACCATATGATCCAACAATTCCACCCCTAAGTATACAGGCAGGAGAAATGAAACATTTGTTCACACAAAAACTTGTAGACAAAAGTCCATGGCAGCATTATTCATTGGAGTCAGAAAAATGAAAACAACCCAAATGTCTATCAACTGATGAATGGGCAAACAAAATATAGTGTTTCCTTACATGGAATATTCTGCAATAAAAATGTATGAAGTACTAATTCAGCTTTGATGTTGGCTCATTGGGTAAAGAATCCACCTGCAATGTAGGAGACACAGGAGATGCAAGTTCGACCCCTGGATCTGGAAGATCCCCTGGAGTTGGAAATGGCAGTCCACTCCAGTATTCTTGCCTGGGAAACCCCATGGACAGAGAAGCCTGGTGGACTCCAGTCCATGGATTAGCAAGGAGTCTGATATGACTGAGTGACTAAGCACTAATATAGCTACAACGTGGATCAACCTTGAAAACATTCTTCCTGGCTAAGTGAAAAGAGCCAGTCACAAAAGGGCATGCATGTAGGATTCTGTTTATATGAAATGTCCAGAGTAGACAAATCTACTGAGAAAGAAAGTAGATTAGTGGTCACCTAGGACTGGAGCAGTGAGGAATTGGTGGGGGGTGTGGGGGACTACCAATGGGTATGGGGTTTCTTTTGGGGGTGATGAAAATGTTCCAAAATTGGATGTGGTGATTTTTACACAGCTGTGTAACTGTACTAAAAATCATTGAATAGTATACTTTGATAAATGTATGGTATTTGAATTTTACAGTAAAGCTGCTAAAAAATAGTTATTGAGTACCTATTGCTTAACAGCCATTTTAATAGATCTAGTCCTACTATATCTGTCTTTAGTAAGATGTCTGCTCACATGGGAGAAGGCGATGGCACCCCGCCCCAGTACTCTTGCCTGGGAAATCCCATGAATGGAGGAGCCTGGTGGGCTGCAGTCCATGGGGTCAGGAAGAGTTGGACACAGCTGAGCGACTTCACTTTCACTTTTCACTTTCATGCATTGGAGAAGGAAATGGCACCCTACTCCAGTATTGTTGCCTGGAGAATCCCAGGGACGGTGGCCTGGTGGGCTGCCGTCTCGGGGGTTGCACAGAGTCAGACACGAC
Organism: Odocoileus virginianus; assembly: GCF_023699985.2. Lineage (NCBI taxonomy): Eukaryota > Metazoa > Chordata > Mammalia > Artiodactyla > Cervidae > Odocoileus > Odocoileus virginianus. Next base: position 10,463,834 of record NC_069691.1, on the reverse strand, counting down.
CCACGTGACTTAGCAGCAGCAGCTGCTCACATGGAGCTTATATTTAGTGGAAGGAGCCACCCTATGAGGCAGTTATGACATAAAATAATTTCAAATGATAAGTTGCTATTGGAAAGCAGAATACGTTAGCAGAGTCTAAAGTGCCTGAGGATGGGAGGACTCCTTTAGATAGGCTAGTTAGGGAGCCTCATTAAGTAGGGAGCAGTTGAGCAGAGATCTGAATAAGGAGCTGGCTACCTGGAGGTCTAGGGTGGGGTGAGGTCCATGTAGAGGAGACAACAGTGCAAAGTCCCTAGAGGAGCAGAAGCTAGCTGGTGTAAATGAAGTCTAGTTACCAAGGATGAAGGGGTTGAGCTTGAGATCGAAGAGGATGGTCTTAAAGCTTCATTTTGATGATGCCATTTGCCTGTTCAGAGGTCACCATTAGCCCCCATTTACCTTCTGCATTTACACAGATTCTTCGTCTGGGCTTTTAAAGGCTGCTATCTCTACTTATCTCAAAATACTTTTCCCGTTGCCCCCCCTTTTTTTTTTTTTGCTCTGTCCCTTAAGAAAGCCAAACTGGACTTCCCATTATTCTCCAGATCCTATACACAGTCCTTTCCTGTTTCTGTGCCAGTCTTTCCACCTGCAATATTCACCTCACTCCTTGCTCTTCTGGAAATTTTCTTCTTCAGGGTGCATCTCAGATGTCACTTGCACAATACTTCACTCTGGAAATACAGGTAAAATACAGGCATAGGCATAGTCACTCTGATATTTCAGTTTGTTGACTCCAGTTGTATTTTGCCCTAAATCCTAAGAGGCTGAGTATAGTTAATTTTTTCCTTCTTTTTTCTCCTTGTAAAAGGCTTAATTATTCTGTAGCACATAGCATGGTGTTGGCTCTATATAAATAATCATTAAATATTGATCAAATCCTAAAGTATATTATGAGCCAGCAATGTATATAAAATTAAATCTGAACGCTGGAGAAAAATGACAAAAAATTCTCTTCCCCAATCAATAGGGAAGGCTAACAGTGCATAGTAAATTCTATAGGGGAGTGTGATATAAAGGAGACATCCAGGATTGATGAGTCATGTGTGTGTGTATTCTAAAGTCCAGGGATTCCTGGGAAATAGCCTAATCCTTATCTTTGACTATTTCAGATCTTGGCATCGTCAGCAGGGTTGTTCTTCCTGGCTTTGACTTCATGAGAATTCTTAGTGGGAGAGTCAGAGTACATAGTGTGACATCTTCCACCCCGAGAGCCAAGTCCCAGATCATCCTAGCACTGGGATGGCTTTTCCAAGGATCCCAGGGAACCCTGAGGGCTCTCCTGTCTGTGCTCATGTCTCTGGGGGTAACAGTGCAAGCTTTGTGTCCTTTGGACTGGGAGGAATAACAGCACAGAGCGTCCCCTCAGTGATGGAGTTGGTCAGGAGTTAGAGGAGGTTTCAGATGGCAGGCAGACTTTAGTCTGTGTGGAATCGTGGGAGTAGCAAAAATAAGCAGATTTGGTGCTCATGACAGACCTTGAAGCTCTGTATAATATAAGCCGAAGAGTCTTATAGTCAGAGGCCCAGGGCTGGCCAACCTGGATCAGCCGTGGAGGAGCTTACCTGGATGGGCCACTTTGAAAGGCCAAAGTTCTCAAGTTAAATCTGCATGAGAGGAGGAATTAAGGCTCCAGGACAAACAGACATAAATTAAGCCCTGCAGCCAGCCCTTAAGGAGTAGCTTCAGAAATATCCTTGGAGATAGGAAATAAACTCGGGACAAATAGAGAAACTATCCATTGGGAGTTAGCTCCACTTAATTATGAATGGAATGCTCTCTTAGTTGGGTGACATGGCCAGAAGCCAGTCTCTCAATCAAGATGGGTCTCCCTATCTGACCTTTTCAGTTTGATTAGATCTAAGCCTCAAATAACCAGTCCCTTCAGGTTCTGGCAGATAGAGGAAGGTGAGTTATAGTTTCTGGGTCAGATGAAAGGGAGATGGGAAAGCTGAGTGTTCTTGTGCTGTATTTGGTTCTGGAGTGGAGCTGTTCCTTTCTCTCCATTGCGATGGATCTGCTGTGCGTGCATGCACGTGTGCTAAGTCGCTTCAGTCCTGTCTGACTCTTTGTGACCTTTTGGACTGTAGCCTGCCAGGCTCTTCTGTCCACGGGATTCTCCAGGCAAGAATACTAGAGTGGGTTGCCATGCCCTCCTCCAGGGGATCTTCCTGACCCAGGGACCAAACCCACGTCTCTTATGTCTCTTGCGTTGGCAGGTGCGGTCCTTACCGATAGTGGCACCTGAGATGCCCCTGCTGTCTATTAGCCCCCTGTTACTTCCTGTGTGGACTGTCGCACCAGTCCTACCCTGTCCCTATGTCTTTCCATGCAAAACATGTCACGTAAGGCAGTTTCATTTTTTCAGAAACCACTCTGGTCAAAGAGGCTTCTTCCTCTTCCTCCCCTGCTCTTCCCCCCTCTTCCTGCCTCCCCCTCCCCTCACCACTCCCCTGCCCCCTCGCCCTCCCCTCAACCTTTTGCCATTCTTTGCACATGCACTGCCCTGCCCTGCTTTCCTGCCCCGATCATGTGGCTCCCACTGCCTGGACATCCTCATGTCCAGTCCTTTCTTGTTCGGCAGAGCCCTTCTCAGATGTCATTTCCTCAGACTGAGACTGCCTGTGGATAAAACTTTTTTTGTTTAAACTCTCATTGAACTTGTAAGCTTCTTTTTCCTGGCATTTGACGTTTTCCGTTTGTATTCCGTTTATTTGTCTGTCTTCTCTCCTTTAATGGATACTAATCCCCCGAAAGACAGGATTTTCTGTCTGGTTCATCTTAGTATCACATATGGTACCTAGAAGAGTGTGCTCTGCCATTCAGAGGGCCTCAGAAAAATATTCTGAAATGGAGAAATGGTTGTGAGTAAGTGAAGGTGCGAAGGTAACAGAAACCTTAGCATCGTTAGTACTAGCCCCTGAATATTTTTGGTTCTCCTCCTCGCCATGTGATAGGATTGCATTTCCCCGTCTGGGGTGTAAGTGTGCTCCTGTAACTTCTGTGCTGAAATGTGAGCAGAAGTGACACACATCCCCTCTTTAATTGTCAGCACATGATTTACTGTGCTCTCCGTCTGCCCCACTGTGATCTGCAGGCTCCAGGTGGTGGGTGCTCCACTGGCCTGGGTCCTTGTGGGCCATGCTGAACGGTGCTCCCAGCCAACGCACAACAGATGTGTAACATGAGCTAGAAACACGCTTTTGTTGTTTTCAGTCACTGAGATTCATGGGTTCATTTGTTTCTGCTGGGGAACCTGGCCAGTTCCCACTAAGACAAAAGTACAATAGCTTTCTCCTTAGCCTTGCACACAGTATACATGGAGATCTGTTTTGAAGAGGGAGAAAGACTATATGATATTCTGGATAAGAACCCTTTGACTTAATAGGAAGACCTCAGGGATCTCAGGTAGGCATTTTGCTCATTATGCAAGTGATAATTATATGTGTTTAAAAAAAATCAGAAACCAGATATTAGGTATTTCCCAATGTGTGTATAGGATTCTATTCTTTAGAGATTTGCATTTTTTGAAAGAAACCCTGAAGGTCCCAGAGCTTAATTGCACCTCATTGCTTCTTTCCAGCCTTGCCAGCCGACTGGAGATTTGTTTCGTGAGTTCAGATATACATTCAAAAGACTAGGGAAAATTGAGGGTTATTTCCTTTTCCAAGGAGACAGAAACCATGTATTACAGTTTGTCTTATTTTTTTCCCCATCAAATGAAGATAAATGTTAGCTTTGTACCTCAATTAATTGTTTAATAGTGAACCTGCTTTCTGCTTGCCAACTGCACTTGTTTGTTTGTGCCTTGGCTAAGGACCACACCATACTCTCAGATTATAACACCCACTGCTACAGAATCCACTTAAATTTGCCACTGCATTCCATGGGCCATCGTGTCTTCATCGTTAGTGAGCTGGCCTCCCAAACATGTGGCTATCCATGTTCTTACTGATTTATGTGAGGTGGACATAGTGGAGAACATCTGAGATTTAAAATGTTATGGCCTGAATTTCCAACTGTTGACATGCATCCAAAGCAGCAGATTTTTCTTCTTTGGCAAGACAGAACTGAAGCAACATGCAGTGATTTGGTTCGCCAATTTGTGAGCTGTTAAAAATCGGAATAACTTAAAATGAGGAGAGTAAGCGCTGCATAATGTGAAAAATATTCTAAAGGTCACATGGCTGTGCAGCCTTAGACAAGTTAAGCACCATGAAACTAGAACTATTTTGAATAAATTTGAAACTGCATGTGAATGAACATGTGGATATTTTTTCCTCTGCTAAAATATTGTTACCAAAGTAGTCAAAATCTTGTTTAGTTCACCCTCAATCTGAAAATCTGAAGAGACAAAGGTTCTAATGAACCCAAGGAGGGCCTGATTTTGCCTTTAAGTCCTGCAGCAATGGAGCCATTTCTGGCCTTTTTTTTTGTTGTTTGTTTGTTTTTCACTTGTGGCTTTTTTTTTTTTCTTTGCCATCACTTGTCCTTCAACATTCACTGCAAATATCTTAAAATATTTACCCAATGCTAAGTACACTACTAAACCCTGGAAATGCAGCAGAGAACAAAAATCTCTACCTTCTTTGAACTTACAAGGATTTACAAGCTTGCTTCAAAACAAATCACCCAAAACCCTATGGCTTAACATGACAGTCACTAACTACTATGAGGCTGTGAGTTGACCGTTAGATTCTTCAGCCAACTGTTGGGTCAGCTAGGGCCTGCTGGTCTGGGATGGCTTCACTCACGTTGGCGCTGGCTGCTGGCTTAGATTATGGGGGTAACTGGCCATAGGTCTCTCATCTTCCAGCAAGCTGGTTGGGCTTCTTCCCATAGTGACAAGAAGATATCTCAGTGGCCAGAGAGAAATCCTCATTGTGCAAGCTCTTCTCAAATTTTTGCTTGTGTCCCATATATGAACCTAGACAGTGTATTAAAAACCAGAGACATCACTTTGCCAACAAAGGATCATCTAATTAAAGCTGTGGTTTTTTCAGTAGTCATATGTATGAGAGTTGGACCATAAAGAAGGCTGAATGTTAAAGAATTGATGATTTTGAGCTGTGGTGTTGGAAAAGACTCTTGAGAGTCCCTTGGACTTCAAGGAGATCAAACCAGTCGATCTTAAAGGAAATCAGTCCTGAATATTCATTGGAAGGACTGATGCTGAAGCTCCAATACATTGGCCATCTGTTGGGAAGAGATGACTCATTATTAGCAAAGACCCTAATGCTGGGTCTTTGCACTGGCCATAGCAAACACCCGCTTCCAACAACACAAGAGAAGACTCTACACATGGACATCACCAGATGCTCAACACTAAAATCAGATTGATTATATTCTTTGCACCCAAAGATGTTTTTGCTATACAGTCAGCAAAAACAAGACCGGGAGCTGACTGTGGCTCAGATCATGAACTCCTTATTGCCAAATTCAAACTGAAATTGAAGAAAGTAGGGAAAACCATTAGACCATTCAGGTATGACCTAAATCAAATCCCTTATACAATGAAATGAGAAATAGATTTAAGGGACTAAATCTGATAGACAGAGTGCCTGATGAACTATGGACAGAGGTTCACGACATTCTACAGGAGATAGGAATCAAGACCATCCCCAACAAAAAGAAATGCAAAAAAGCAAAATGGCTGTCTGAGGAGGCCTTACAAATAGCTGTGAAAAGAGAAGTGAAAAGCAAAGGAGAAAAAGAAAGGTATACCCATGTGAATGCAGAGTTCCAAAGAATAGCTAGGAGAGATAAGAAAGTCTTCCTCAGTGATCAGTGCAAAGAAATAGAGTAAAACAACAGAATGGGAAAGACTAGCAATCTCTTCAAAAAAATTAGAGATACCAAGGGAAAGTTTCATGCAAAGATGGGCTCAATAAGGACAGAAATGGTATGGGCCTAACAGAAGCAGAAGAGGTGGCAAGAACACACAGAAGAACTGTACAAAAAAGATCTTCATGACCCAGATAATCATGATGGTGTGATCACTCACCTAGAGCCAGACGTACTGGAATGTGAAGTCAAGTGGGCCTTAGGAAGCATCACTATGAGCAAAGCTAGTGGAGGTGATGGAATTCCAGTTGAGCTATTTCAAATCCTAAAAGATGATGCTGTGAAAGTGCTGCACTCAATATGCCAGCAAATTTGGAAAACTCAGCAGTGGTCACAGGACTTGAAAAGGTCCATTTTCATTCCAATCCCCAAGAAAGGCAATGCCAAAGAATGCTCAAACTACTGCACAATTGCACTCATCTCACATGCTAGTAAAGTAATGCTCAAAATTCTCCAAGCCAGGCTTCAGCAATACATGAACTATGAACTCCCAGATGTTCAAGCTGGTTTTAGAAACGGCAGAGGAACCAGAGGTCAAATTACCAACATCTACTGGATCATCAAAAAAGCAAGGGAGCTCCAGAAAAACATCTATTTCTGCTTTATTGACTATGCCAAAGCCTTTGACTGTGTGGATCACAATAAACAGTGGAAAATTCTGAAAGACATGGGAATACCAGACCACCTGACCTGCCTCTTGAGAAATCTGTATGCAGGTCAAGAAGCAACAGTTAGAACTGGACATGGAACAACAGACTGGTTCCAAATAAGAAAAGGAGTATGTCAAGGCTGTATATTGTCATGCTGCTTATTTAGCTTATCTGCAGAGTGCATCATGAGAAACGCTGGGCTGGATGAAGCACAAGCTTCACAAGATTGCCAGGAGAAATATCAATAACCTCAGATATGCAGATGACACCACCCTTATGTCAGAAAGTGAAGAAGAACTAAGGAGCCTCTTGTTGAAAGTGAAAGAGGAGAGTGAAAAAATTGGCTTAAAGCTCAACATTCAGAAAACTAAGATCATAGCATCCGGTCCCATCACTTCATGGCAAATAGATGGGGAAACAGTAGAAACAGTGGCAGACTTTATTTTTTTGGGCTCCAAAATCACTGCAGATGGTGACTGCAGCCATGAAATTAAAAGACGCTTAATCCTTGGAAAGAAAGTTATGACCAACTTAGACAGCATATTAAAAAGCAGAGACATTACTTTGCCAACAAAGGTCCGTCTAGTCAAGGCTATGATTTTTCCAGTGGTCGTGTATGGATGTGAGAGTTGGACTATAAAGAAGGCTGAGAAGTGAAGAATTGATGTTTTTGAACTGTGGTGTTGGAGAAGGCTCTTGAGAGTCCCTTGGCAGGAAGGAGATCCAACCAGCCCATCCTAAAGGAGATCAGTCCTGAATGTTCATTGGAAGGACTGATGCTGAAGCTGAAACTCCAATACTTCGGCCACCTGATGTGAAGAACTGACTCATTAGAAAAGACCCTGATGCTGGAAAAAATTGAAGGTGGGAGGAGAAGGGGATGACAGAGAATGAGATGGTTGGATGGCATCACCGACTCAATGGATATGAGTTTGGGTGAACTCCAGGAGTTGGTGATGGATGGGAGACCTGGCGTGCTGCAGTCCATGGTGTTGCAAGGAGTCGGACATGACTGAGGAACTGAACTGAACTGATACTGGGAAAGATTGAAAGCAGAAGGCAAAGGGGATGACAGGAGATGGTTGGATGGCATCACTGACTCAATGGACATGAGTTTGAACAAGCTCTGGGAGATAGTGAAGGACAGGAAAGCCTGGCGTGCTGTAGTCCATGGGGTATCAAAGAGTCAGTCAAGACTGAGCGACTGAAGAACAACAGTAATGTATATGAACATCTCCTAAGTCAAAGCAAGTCACATGACCAAGCCCAGCTTCAAGAGGCAGTGACATAAACTTCACAACTCCATAGGAAGAGAGGCAAAGAGTTTGTGGTCTATTTTGTAGTCTATCACAGGGAGACTGTTAATGAATAATTGAATGACAAACAAAAAGTGTGTCAACTGGTGGTAAATCCAGCGGATGGGAAGCAGGGAAGGGGGAATGTCTGGAAGAGTTTTCCAGTTGTAAACGGGACGACTGGAGAGGTTTTCATAGAGGAGGTGACATGGGTAAAGATCTGAAGAAGGTGAGCTAAAGAAATGGACCTTCCAGAAATGTGGAGGAGACACATTCTACTAGCGGAAGCAGCCAGTGTTAAGGCCCTGAACAGGAGAGAGCTTGAGAGAATGAAGGAATGGTAAGATGTTGAGGGAACAAGTCAGGTAACAGAGGGACTGGAGAGGCAATGGGGATGGAAAGGAGAGGTGAGGGAGATTCTGTAGATCAGTGTTTCTCACATTTTAAAAAAATATTTGAAGTAAATTTGATTTATGGTGTTGCAGGTGTACATCAAAGTGATTCAGTTATGCATATGTATATTCTTTTTCAGACTCTTTTCACTGTAGGTTTTTACAAGGTATTGAATATACAGTTATCCATGCTATATAACAGTAGGACCTTGTTGTTTATTTTATGACTTCTCACATTTTAATACGCACAGAGTCACTTGGGGAACTGTGTCAAAATGGAGATTCTGATTAGGTCAATGGGGCCAAAGATTCCGTGGTTCTAACAAGCTCTCCAGCGACACCACTACTGCTGGTCCTGGGACCACACTTTGGCGCAAGCCTGTAGGTCCCTGTAGGCTGTGCCCAGTAAGGACTGGACTTTCTCTGAGGGAAGAGGAAGGCCATTTGATAGTTTTGAGCAGAGGTGTGCCCCGGTCTCCGTTATGTGCTAAGATGCTCATTGTTTGGAATGCTGACATCCACAGGGTACACAAGATAGAAACATCGTACCTTCTGATGTGGAGTAAAGTTGGTCTGGATTTCGCCTGCTGAGACTTTAGTCATCTGAATGTCCTTTCCTCTACAGGGCTGTTTTCTTCTTTGTTGGTGAACATGAAAGAGACCTGTCTCTGGACATCCTCTCCCCAACCCCACTCCATATGGGATTTGCTCTAGAGTAAACTGGCTCTCTCTCCTTGCAGTCACCCAAGTCCTGATTAATAGAGCTGGACTGGACTCAGGCTTTTCTTTCCCCCAGCCTCAGGGACCCTGACTAAGTGGCTGTCAGTCCCTGGCTCACATTCCAGCCACCTGGGAGCCTTTAACGACACCTTCAGTGCTTCTGATGAATGGATCTTGAGTGGGGTCTGAGCATCAGTCGTCTTAAATATGCAGCCAGGCTTGACAGCCACCACTGTGCTCAGCTCTTCCTCAGCCCCTGATGGCCTGGCTGTGTCCCCGGAGCTCAGAGCTTCTCTCTCCCCGAGGAGGCCACCTGCCCTCTCCTCTGGTCTCAGCCTTCTCTCTTTTCATTACCATCAAAACTCAGGAATTATTAGGTCATTTTCAACTCTGTTGCACTTTGACAATTTCAGCCTCAGTAGTTAAGTTTTGCTAAATTGCACTTTATTTGCTTTTGGAGTGGGGTGGGGGGGGGGTCATCTTTGGATAGCTACACGTATATAAATATTTGTTGATGTTGAGGTTCACAGAATTCTGCTTTTTGTGCGTAATTTCTGTTTAAAGGCCCTGGCCACAGAATAAATCTTTAAGTGAACTCCAGGATCTTTACCCAGTGGATGGAATACCAGGAGCCCGGGCTGAAAATCATTTGGCTCCTGGTTTCATGTTTATGAAATATCTCCCAAGTTGCTTATAGATGTAGTTTCATACCCTGAATACAATGTCTGCTTACTTTCATCTCATGTCTCATTACTACATTTCACTATTTATAATAAGTACACTAGAAATGAATATACTTTGTGCATTCTGAAATACTCACGGACAGCGGTTATATTTTTGTGTTACACATAAGCACTTAAATAAATGTGCTGCTTACTTAAACATTTCTTTATTTTACAGTCCACCAGGCAGTGCAAAATATAGAAGTGGCCTGGAGTCTGTCTCAACCTTTGAGAGGTCCTTCTGAAAAAATTCCTTAGGAAAGTGCTTTTATCTTTTTCCTTTTCATCTAGTCTGTAAGTATATAGGTCTTATTTGAAGGTCTTATTCTTTAATGGCTTTTTGTTTTCTAATAAGAGTAGGAAATAAAGAAAAATGAAAGGCAAAATATTATCTGAAACTTGGGTCTCAAATTTGCTGTATCATCATGTACCCGGAATGACTTGTCTGTGCGTTATTAACTTGTAACAGATTTACACTAATTATTAACTCAACCAGATGGGTTTACTCAAGTGTTATCATAAAGAGCTTTGTGATGTGAGAGTATGATCAAGTTCCATAACATTTATTGCTTGAGTTTTGCTGGATCCAGCATTCCATTAAGGCTCCACCTTGTGCATTATCACATCGGATTTGGCTATTACTTATTGTTGGAAAGAAAGAGTGTATGGGGGGTGTTTTCATTAATGGTAATTTGTCTTGAAAGAAAAATGCCACTTCCAACACTCTGTGGCTTTGGAAGATTCCTAATAATGTCTCCTAAAATGTAAATGCCCCATTAGGTAGCAAGACTCATCAGGTTTCAGAGTTGCTAGCAATTGTGTCACCTAGGTCTTCATTATAAAGATGAAGAGTCTGAGGCCTCAAGAGAAGAGGTATAGTTAGAGCAATGAATGGACATTTAGCAGACCTGAGTTATAGTATCTTTAAGCTCTGATTTTAAAAGTGTCTCCTGAGAACTGTGTTATTAATAATATAGAGCAGCTTTTCTGGTCATCTTAATCCTTTATAGGAAAAATATATTTCTTTAATAAGTATTGCTAATAATTTTTGTATTTATCAAGACCTATGTTACTTTAGGCGATGTGTGAGTGGAGAAAATTTGTCAAAGGCATTTGCATGGATAGGTTTGTGGTGTATGAAAAAGTATCTCTATTTTGGAGGCAATATTCTTTTCCTTATTTCTGTGAAAAACCTCACATTTATACCTTTTGTTGTTTAACTACCTTGAAAAGAAATGTTAGATTTTTTTTTCCCCCTGATTTTGGCACATCGAAAGGTCGTTTTTATGGTGGTGGCTGTTTAGTAATGAGGTAAATGATTGATCTAATGGCTGAGGCATGAACAGCTTGCTTGATCTCTTGAACCAGAGAGCTGTTTTCTGGGGGAGGTCACAAGGCCCATTTTGGGAAATGTAGGAGTAGTGGTTTACAAATAGGAATATGACCATGTTACAATAGGGTTGCTTGTTCCCATGACTGTAACCTGAACTCTGTTTTCCTTGGGCTTGTTAATCTGTATGATGAGGGGTAAATTGTTGTAGCCATTACATTGAGCACTTACACATTCCCTTTATGGGTCTATGGAAGTTAGGCAGTAACTAAAATAAAAGAATAGAGACATTTCAGCATATCACTGTAAGAATTCAAATTAATATGATACATTTGAGATATGGGAGTAAACGCTTGTGACTGTCCAAACCATTCTCCGCCCTGGGTCTTTATCACTTTAGTTTATTGCAGCTTTAAACCTATTTCACAATTTAGCTACAAAATGTTGGCATGTTTGAACGAAGAGGGAGGAAAACTTGCGAAGTCCTGTTTTTCTGCTAAATTGCCTGCCTCTATCTGAGTGATGCAAACATCGCAATCAGGCAATATCCAGTGTTTTGAGTATTAAAATAATTCATTGGTTAATTTTTAGTCTTGTGAACACCTCAGGAAATTAATGTATATTAAATTCCCTTACTTTTTTTTTTATTTATCCAGATATGAGGTATTTGTCCAGGTAAGTCTGTGTCTTCAGTTACTGCAAAAAAACTGTAAACATGGCAATGATTCTTTTGGTAAAACACTGTATTGGGTTTATCTTTTATGTCAACAGTAAGTACTTAGGGCTGACAGAAGGGAAATACTTACCTCCCGAGAACATTTTCTTAAACACCACTTTTGACTTTCTATTTTATAGGTACAAACATTTACTTGGTAGGCATAATGGTTATTTAAACTCTCATTTTGGGTTTATTTGACATATATTTAAGATCAAACAAGCTGCTGAGATAAAGGTCAATGGACTTTTTATGTTAAGAAAAAAAAATAATAAAACTTCAGCTAGCTCAGGAATTGCTGAGATAAAGATATTAATCCTACAGTTAATCAGGCAGGAGTTGAAGCTTTAAAAAGAATTGAAAACAGGGCTCCAAGCACAGATTATGATTTTTTAAAGTCTATTTAGGATTTATATTGAATAGTGAAACTAGCCCTGAGCTTCATATCAGAAAAATCTTGTTTCTGTTACCACTCATAGTGTACAGTTGGATAAACTGCTAGATTTAGCTGGGCTTCAGTTTTATTATTTGGAAAATTGGGGTAATAATTTTTCACTCATTTCACAGTACTCGTTCATCTATTCATTTTATATATGCTTAATGGGCAACCATTCTGTGCCAAGTGCAGCCAATACAGCAATATTTAAAAACAGTAAAAAAACAGCTTGATCAGATAGAGAGTAACTGAAGAAGATAAGAGAACATTTTTTCCGAGGAGGTGATATTTGAGTTAAGATCTAAAAGATGAGAAGGAATTAGGCAATGGGAAATTGGGGAAAAAAAGGAATGCTAATTCAAATGGGACCACACGTGCAAAGGTCCTGAGAAAGGCGGCCAGTGGGGATTGGTGCATAGTGAACAAAAGGGAAAAGTGTTAGAAGATGACAATAGAAAGATACATAGGAGCCAGATCTGCTAAGCCAGACCTCCTTGTGGGCCAGATTACCGATTTTTAATTTTATTATAACAGTAACAGAAAGTAGTTGACTACTTTTACAAAGGAGCATGATATTACCTTAATTACTCATGTAGAACAATGTAAAGAAAAGATGGAAATCAATATTGCCATTTTCTGGGATAAAATAAGACAAAAACCTGATGAATTATTAATCCTGTTTACAAAAGTGCAAAATTCTTAAATTGGGCAATGGTGCTAAAACATGCAGATCATCCAAAACACTGGCATTTAAAAAAAACATTTATATTGGAATATAGCTGATTAATAATGTCGTGATAGTTTCAGGTGAAGAGTGAAGGGATTTAGCCATACATACATGTGTATCCATTCTTCCCTAGACTCCCCTCCATCCAGGCTACCACATAACAGTGAGCAGAGTTCCCTGTGGTATACAATAGGTCCTTGTTGTTTATCCATTTTAAATATAGCGGTGTGTACATATCGATCCCAAACTCTATAACTATCTCTTTCTCCCATTCTTCCCTCCTGGCAACCATAAGTTTGTTCTCTAAGTCTGTGAACACTGGTATTTCTTGCAAGTGTTTTGGGCCAAGTTTATGCATGGGTGTGAGGGGCAACAGATCTGCCTTGTTGGTATTTTGCTTAAACTGATGTTCAGATGTTGTTGCCTCTGAGTATTTATCCACAGGAGCTTCCCTGGTGGCTCAGATGGTAAAGAATCTGCCTGCAATACAGGAGTCCTGGATTTGGTCCCTGGGTTGGGAAGATCCCCTGGAGAAGGGAATTTATCCATGAAACTAGATGTCACCTGGGAACTAGCATTGGATTAAATATCTGCCCCCCATGATTGAAAGAGTAGGTAGTCCATTTGTGCACAATCATGAAGTCATAGCCCTTGGATATTGTGGACAGATAGTGTCAATAAAGCAGGACCCCAGAGGAGATATTGATAATGCAAATAAAGCCTTGTATATCTGATGGTATAATTGATGATATTTGGGGCTACTTTAACATCTTCTCAGTGCTTGATAAACTCTCAGATGGATGAAAATAACATTTTCCTACTGAGACATCTGTTGAAATATCAAAACAGTTTACTTGAAAAGAGGAAGAAAAACATGTTCTGATCTTTACGACTTGAGATAGTTATTGAAAATTTAGAAATCATTATTGATCCTCTACACAGAAAGCAGAAACTAAGAAGATAGAGTCCACATTAAGTAGAATATGGCAAGACCTAATGGATATTGTGAGACAACTTTTAATTTTTAATAGTTTCAATTATTAGTACATATATCACTTGTGAAGTTTTAGTTCTGAAACTTTATTCACTTGGTTATGGAATGAACTGATCCATCACAGATAACTATACCTCTCTTGGTACTATGAACATTATTAATGTTTTTAATTATCTCCTAGAATTGAGTTTGCATAAAATTCTACTTGAAATCCAATTTTACTTTAAATATAGATTGGGCTCATAGCATTTTAAAAGGGCAAAGCTGATAATTAAAACCCTAAAACTATATAGATTGTATGGGAATATGATGGGGGTAGGTTTGTACTTCACCTTGGCTGCACAGGTGAAGATAGCAACATACTCATGTCCTTTTCTGGATGTTTTTTTCATCAGTCATTCATGATGACCATGTCCTCACCTCTTGAACTTAGAGTTGGCCAAGAGGGAAATCACTAGATTCTGATTCAGGTTGGGGTTGGGCATGGGAGTGTGCACTTCTGCTAAGCTCCTGGGTGCTGTCAGTACTGCTGATCTGATGCCTCTAATCCTGGGGCTATACTTTGAGAACCACCAATTTATAGATTTTTACTTATATTCAGGGCAGTTATGTTAGATGTTGTTAACAACATTTAGGAGACTGAGTCGTTTATGCTTTTTCATTTTTGTTTCAAAATCACCAGCCATATTTTCATAGTTTACAGTAGCTTCATGTGACCCATCCTTTAGCATAATCAGTTGTATTTCGTTGTGACTCAGGTGGTCACAGTTGGTGGAAAACAGTCCTTTACTAAGAGATGTTGCAAGACTTCATTCCTTTGATAAAAAGAAAGCTTTACATGTTGTGAATGGTTCTCAGGGTTTCTATTTGCACTGTGTAATTCCAAATGTTGAAGTGGTTGCTATGGCTATAGGGAAGCTCTTTAATTGAATAAAGCCAATTTGGTAATATATTTTAATCCAAACAACTCCTTAACTTTTTGCTTTTCCATTTACATCACCTTTCCAACGAATTCACTTTTATTCCCAGACCTTTCCCTATACACATTTTTGGGGATCAGGTTTATTTGAGGTATTATTTGCATACATTAAAAATCTCTATATAGTTCTGTAGGTTTTGACAAATACGTATAGTCATGTGACCACCTTCAAAATAAAGGTACAGAACAATTCTGTCACCTCAGAAGAACTCTCTAATGCTCCTTTGTAATCAGCCTCTTGCTGCTGCAGTTCTAACAGACTCTTTGCAACCGCATGGACTGCAGTCCACCAGGCTCCTCTGTCCATGGGGATTCTCCAGTCAAGAATACTGGAGTGGGTTGCCATGCCCTCCTCCAGGGGATCTTCCCAACCTAGGATCAAACCCAGGCCTCGTGCATTGCAGGCAGATTCTTTACCATCTGCGCCACCAGGGAAGCCAATCAGACTCTTGCTGCACCCCGATTCCTGGCAACCACTAATGTAGTTTCTGGTCGATATTGCCTCTTCCACAATGTCATATTAGTGGAATATGCATTTTTATACAACATTTTGAACCTGGTTTCTTTCCCTTGTTAAAATGCATGTGGGATTCATTCCTAATTAATTAATAAGTAAATGCATTCCTTTTAATCATTGAGTAGTATTCCATTGTGGGTATACCAGTTTGTGTATTCATTCACCTTGTGTAGGACAATGGATTGTTTCCAGTTGTTGGTGATTATGAGTAAAGCTGCTATAATACTCATGTGCAAGTTTTTGTATGAATGTAAATTCTTATTTTTCTTGGAGAACATATATAGGAGGGGGATTTTTGGGTTACATACGTGAATATTTACTTTTATAGGAAACTGCTAAACAATTTTCCAAATATTCCCAATACTGTGTGACCTTCTATTTACCTGCGTCCTCACCATCATTTGGTTTTGCTGTTTTTTTCTTTTATTTAATCCATTCTAATAGGGCTTCCCTTATAGCTCAGTTGGGAAAGAATCTGCCTGCAATGCAGGAGACCTGGTGGGTTTGATTCCTGAGTCAGGAAGATCCCCTGGAGAAGGAAATGGCAACCCACTCCAGTATTCTTGCCTGGAGAATCTCATGGACAGAGGAGCCTGGCGGGCTCTAGTTCATGGGGTCTCAAGAGTCGGACACGACTTTAGCAACTACACCACCACCACTAATAGTTGTGTATCTGTGACGTCTTTAATACAAGTGGCCAATAGCTGCGTCCAGTGGCAGAGCTTCAAGAGCTATAAAAATGGGACCCATCCTCACTTCTGCTTAGATAGAGAACTGAACCCCTGACTGGACACCTCTCCCACCTCTCAGCTGCCATTGTTCCACAGATGCTATTGCTTATCCCCTGCTGTGGGTTCTGTGTTTAGGGTCACTTTCCTCTAAGTGTTAACATGGCCAGTCTCCAGGAAGGACCCAGATGAGGACAAAGGAACAGGGCATCTCTGAACAGCAATTAGAAAGAGACAGAGCTTCTCCTGCTAAGAAGGTTTTTAAACTGAGGGTGATGAGCCCATCAGCTGTCTTAAACACACATTGTTTCTGTCACCTGTTCTTAATGCTCACAGCTTTTCCCTCAGAGTCTTCCCTTTTACGAATAAAATGTGTCATTTAAAATTCTGTAGAGCTCAACATAGCTTCTGTTTACCACTAAGATAAAATATAGGAAATTCTGAATCTGGTTATACTAAATACATTTTTCTAAAAAAATTTTTTTTGAGGAAAGATGCCTTTTGAAATAATTAAAAGGATGAATAAAAGAACAAAACATACCAGTTACATTAGTGTTAAAATCAAATTGTTTAGATACTTTCTCATTTAAACTTACTTTAATTAATTAGATAGGAATAATTGAACAAAGATCATAGAATTCAGAGTAAATTGTTCTATTTCTGCAGAATTAGATGGATAGATTAGAACAGTGGTTGTTCACCTGTAGAATCATTTAGAATGCTTTTTCAAAGAAAATACTTGTGCCCTGGCTTTAACTCATATCCTTACATCAGAATCTCTGGGCTGGATGTGGAGGGAAACTAATATTTAGTATTTTTTTTTTTTAGCCTCCATATAATTCTAATGTATAGCAAGGGTTGAGTCATTGAATATAAAGAGAAAATTTAGTGTTCCTGGTGTAATTCTAGAAATGTGACCATCTATCAGAATGTGTTTGTTTCCATGTAGTTTGTGGAAATGCTTTCAAGTTGCAAAGGTGATCAGTAATGAAAAGAATAATGTAGGCTATGTGTGCTCTTTCCCTCTCAGCCTCTCTTGGACTTTCTACTTTGTGTGTATGTGTGTGTGTTTATTTGTGTGATATGTGTATTACAAGCAGGTGGATTAGATTAAATATTAAACAATAATTTATTTTAGTTTCTCCAGAAATTACTTACATATGGGTTTTTAAAAACTTTTTAAAAGAATAGCTGACTATAAATAGCACTCATAAATGTTTTTATCTGATGCATATAGTATGAGGATTATATACATTAAGGGCATAATTATTCATTTTGGAAAAAAATGGATAGAAGAAAGTAAAAGCCTAACACCATTTACAGTTCAATCTTACATAACTGTTGCAAACATATTATACATTGAATGTGAAATCCCATTCTTATCTATAATAGACTAATATGAAAAATTATTTCAGTGCTCTTTGGAGGAATATTCTGATTCAATAGAGAAGATGTAGATTTCAAACTTGCAATTGACACAATGTGGTTGTCCGAGTCAGGTCAGAATGTTACCTGCATCTTATCAGGGTCTTTGTTTTGTTCACTCTATCTTCAGTATCTTTGGATCAGTGTGTGCTCTCAGTAAAGAACCAGATGTTTAGGCATGCTGTGAATATATAGAGCAAAATATAGAAAATGACATTCTATAATCAACAGAAATGTAAATTTCTATCATTTACATTTAAGAAGTTAAAATATAGACTGGAGGAGAACCAAATTAAAAAGGGCATCTGAGGATTTTTTAGTTGGGCAAGTGCATTCTGCTAAAAATATTTCGATTCTAAGCTACTTCTAATAGCAGGGCATCACCCAGGGAGGTCATAGGATCATGATTCCATTCTGGCTCCACCATACCTAGAGTTGAGATGTCTTATGTTCTGGGCTCCAAGTTTTCTGGGGAAGCATAGCAGATATTGGCATGTCTAGGGGGAAGCAACTTTGCAACGGCTTGTCTCACGAGGGAAAAAATGGAAAAACTCGGATGTTCAGCCAAGAAGAGGGAAGACCCGGTCGGGACGTGTTGGTTGTCTGGCACACAAGAAGGATGACCGAATGGGTTGCCATCACAAGCTGGAACCAGGACTGAGGAGTGGATTTAGACTGATTATCTGGAATAACTTTGTAACAAATGTGCTGCCCCAGAAAATGCAGTGCTCTGTGTTTAAAGGTTGAAGAGTAGATTCCTGCACTCAGTGGAGGAAAGGCAGATCAAAATTCTGTATAAGTTTTTTCCAACTCTGTTACTCTCTGATTTGTTTTGAGGCAGATCTCCTGTCCTGTGTGAATAGTGGGGTAGATTGTAGGTTTCTCACTTGAACCTGGAAAAATCTGGTGCTTACTCTATTTTCTCTGTCTTGCATTTCCCTGGTGAAATTGTCATACCTGTTTCTTGCTTGCTTGGTATTTGTAGTCAAGATGTTTTTGATCATCCACTTTTATGATGAACTATAGGGACATAGCTTCTGCTATACTCTGCTGATCAGGTAGCTTTAGAATAAAATAATGAGGCCTCATCTTGGTGAGGGCAAAAGGGTAGGATAAGGAGTGGGTATTTGAGTGTGCACATTAAATCGAATGCGGTGATAGAAAACCCTTTGAATAAATTTTAAATAAAAATCGAAGTGCTGTGACTAGAAAAAGCTTAGATTTTTTGAGATCATACTCAGACATTTTTCTCACTTGGGCATGTTACTTAGCTGCTCCCGGGTTTGGACTGTTTTCTTCTCCATAAAATTAGAATAACTCTCCTTCTTTTTCAGGGCTGTTGGAAAGATTGGATGTTATGTAGGAAAGCATCAGCAAGTGGTAGCTATTGTTGTTAGTAGTATTAATTACATAATGGCTTTGAAAAAACAAGTGACTTACTCCTCTTTTGCTGGGCAAGTTGCTTTATCTTACTTTTCAGTTTGTTTTGAAGATTAAGCAAGAGAGTGCTAATAAGGTGCTGAGCAGAATACAGGGCTGAGACTCATCACTATACAGCTTCCCTGGTGGCTCACATGGTAGAGCATCTGCCTGCAATGCAGGGGACCCAGGTTTGATCCCTGGGTCAGGAAGATCTCCTTGAGAAGGCAGTGGCAACCCACTCCAGTATTCTTGCCTGGAAAATTCCATGGATGGAGGAGCCTGGTAGGCTATAGTCCATGGGGTCACAAAGAGTCAGACACGACTGAGCGACTTCACTTTCACTTTCACAGCTACATAGAAACTCATAACTGAATACCCAGAGAGTCCTGAAAATTACGAAAAATAAACAAACTCCAAATACAAATAGTCTAGTTTCATTTTCTTTGCTTCTCACGCATGTCTACTGAGATACTAGTTCTACGTTGTAATAGCTTCTTATTGCTGCAGTAACAAATGACCACAAACTTAATGGCTTAAAACAACACAAAATTATTATCTTTCAGTTCTTAAGGTCAGAGGTCCTAACTTAAAGTGAGGATGTCATCAGAGTTGTCTTCCTTCTGGAGATTCTAGACAAGATGAGATTGTAGACTCATCTCCTTGCCTTTTCCTTCTAGAAGCCACTTAAATTCTTTGACTTGTCTGTCAACCTTTCCTTCATCATCAGAGCCAGCAACATAGCATCTTCAAATCTCTAGGTCTCTCTCTTTGACCTCTTTTTCTTTCTCCCTGTCTCCCCATCTCTGATCTCTGTTTCCATCTCTCTCTGACCTATGCTTCTGCCATCACTTCTCTCTGACTTTGCCACCTCCTTCTTATAAGAACCCTTGTGATAATCCAGGATAATCTCCCCATCTCAAAACTCTTAATCACAGTTGCATTGTCCTTTTTGCCATAGAGGGTGATGTAGCCACTGGTTCTGGGGATTAGGATATGAATATATTTTTAGGGGACCATTATTGAGTCTGTCACATGTATGCATGTTTTAGAAAGTTGCTCTAAAAAAAAAAAATAGAAAGTTGCTCTAAAATCATAGAGGTAATACATTTTCACTTGAGTATCCTGATTTTTAAAAAACGATTGTAATGCTTTTGCTCTGATTTCATGTATTCTAATGCAGTTCTCTGAAGATCTGAGTGATTAACTTGAAACTTCAAGTCTAAGGAAGACATTTTTCAGATTATTTTGTGGCATTTCATGGCCCAGTGAAATAGCATCCAAGGTGCTTGATACCAGGTATTATACTTATTAAGCTTAGAATGCCCCTTGAACTTCAAGGTGAACGGGTGCCTTAAAGATACTTTCTCACCTACGTGAAGACACTGTTGTAAGTGTCTTGGGGTCAGTGGTGGAATAGGAAATAGAGACCAGGTTTCCTGCCCCCATAGACAACAGGGATGGCCTCTCATTACTCTCAGGGATGCTTTTCAACGCTTTCTTTTCTGTATCTGCTCAAAGTAGACAGAAATGTCCCTAAAAACATCCCCTCTGCATACAACTCTTAGGAGCACTGTCTTACGGGGAATTGTTTTAAATTCACCCTTAGAAACCTTTTATTTTAAACATCTTTTAGAGTAGTTAACATGTGCTGTGGAGTTAGGCTATCTGGAGTCAACCTGAGCTTGGCTCTTTCCTAACTGTGTGGTTCTAGGCAAGTTCTTAAATTTTGTAAGCTTCTGCTTTTGTGCATATGAAATGGAAAACTGTGATACCTACCTCATACTTTTGTGAGGATACAGGGCAGTGATGCTGGGCAGTTCATTTGTACTTTATAAATATTAGCAGTTCATCAGATTTCTGCAGTTACTTGCCTTCTAATTTAATATTTAATGAATTCAACAGCCTTGTTATACATACCACTTTGGTTCAGTGATTCTAAGAGGTCATTGATTATGATAAAATTAGAGAGGGAAATATAAAGGCAGATTTTGGTGATCGTGTGGTTGTTCATAATAAATTCTTAATTTTCGAGCATGTTTGCATGTGATAATGTCATTCATTCATTCAACATTTAAGAAGAATAAAGTGTGTGTTATGTAATGTGTTAATGTTATATCACAGAAAGGGTTATAAAGAGATTTGCAAGAAGCCTTCTGTAAGGTTTAAAGACATGCTCACTGTTGCTTTGATTACCTCAAGAGCATGGGCCATTCATTCATTCAATTATTTATTGGGATACCTGACACTTAATAAGAGCTCGGGCTGATCCAGCAGTGAGTAAAACAAAAATTCACGTTCTGTGAAGCTAACATTCTAGTAGAGGAAGACCAACAGCAATAAATGGGACAAATACAGAGGATATATAATGTAAGAGGTGATAAGTGTGAAGGGGAAAATTAAATCAGGGAAGGGGCAATGGGGTATGCTGAAGAGAGAGATGGTAATTTCAAGTGGGGTGGTCTCAGAAATCCTCCCTATGAAGCAGGCATTTGAGCAAACACTTGAAAGAAGAGAAGATGTGAGTCATAGAGATTTCTAGAAGAGCATTTTTTTGGCAGAGGAAAAGCAGGTGTAAAGGCCCTAAAGTTGGAGAGTTCTTGGTGACTTTGGAGAAAGCAATCATGGCCACCCTCTCTTTGAGTCTCCTTTGAATATTACAGAGTCTGGAACACAGAAGGCAAATAATAATGGTTTAAATACTTTCAGAGAAGTACAAAGGAGTCACCACAGTCAACATTTTAATGAAGGGAAATCAGTGTACCCTGGCACTGCTTCTGGAGCTTTCTGTCTGAATGGAATTTAGCAAGCAGGAGTTTCAAATGTTAATTGTGGGCATTAGAAAGATGTTGACCTGCAAGAATAATAATCTTACTGACTTGGTTTCTCCCCACCTCACCTGAGAGGATGGGAGAAAATCTGGACTGAAGAGCCCCATATCACTGGGTTCTTGCATTTGCCAGTCTCTGAATCATTCTAAGATGGGAGAGAGAACCAGAAGTCATTAGAAGAGCTACAACTTTTGAATTCACCATTATTGAGGTGTAATTTAAATATCCCCTAAGGCAGCCAATTTTAGGTAAGATTAGATGAGCTTTGACAAACCTACATACCCCAAGGTGCGCTGATAAACACTAGACAAGTGACTTTCAGCGAAAAAAAGAAACCTTAATTGTAACCTTTGCCAATTTTTCCTGATGTGCTAAAAACTTCTGCCTTTGTTGATGTCAGGTCATCAATGTGATGTTCCTGAAGACTGTGTTGGAAAACGATGTATTTGGATTTTGCAAACCTTCACTGAGCTAGTTCTAGCATGCCAGGGCACTTATCACTGATGGAATTACCATCACAGTCATGATACAGAAACTCCCCAGACTCAGAAGTTTCTCCAGGCTTTCCCCAAGGTTATCACTGATCTGTTTGTTGTCATGATAGAGTAACTGTCTTAGAATTTCTTATCAGTGGAATCGTACAGTGTGTCCTCTTGGTGTCAGCATGCTGTTTTGACCTTCATCTATGTTGCTGCATGCATCATCAGAGGTTTGCTCCTTCTTATTGCTGGGCATTCCACTCTATAGATATATCATAGTTTATTTATCCATTCACCTGTTGATGGATATTTGCATTGTTTCCAATTTGGGGCTGTTATTAAGAAAGCTGCTATAAACATTTGTGTGTGAGTTTTTGCCTGGAAATAGGTCTTCATTTCTCTTGCGTAAATACTATAAATGAAATGGCTGGATCAATAGGACAATATATGTTTCATATGAAATTACCACATGATTTTCCAAAGATGTTGAACCATTTTCTCCTCCTACTAGCAATGTATAAGAGTTCTGATGCTCCGCAATCTCATTAAAAATTGATATTGTCTGCCTTTTAAATTTTAGCCATTTTGGTATGTTTATAGTGCTGCTATTATTCTAATTTTCATTTGAGCATCTTTTCACATGCTTCGTGGCCATTTGTATATCTTTTGTGAAATGTCTGTTCAAACTTTTGCTCATTAAAAAAAAATCTAGTTGTAGACAGGTGGTAAAAAAAAAAAAACTTATCAAAAAAGAGTACAAAATTTGGGGATATATGTAAGTTGGAGATGATGGGAAGGAAAATAAGTCAGACAAGCAGCCTAAGAGAGCTACTGGTTCATCGAGGTGGCTACAGTGTCTGTGATCTCAGCGCTTCGTAACCAAGGTGACCAACTCTCCCAGTTTGCCTGGGACTGATCCAGTGTAAGCACTGAAGAGTCCTGTGCGCCTAGAAACATGTCTGTGCTGAGCAAACAGCATGATTGGGCACCTTGTAGAACTGTCTATAAGAGATCTGCAAACTCTATGTATGTAATGACTATAAGTCATTAGACTGGTGAAGGTTTTAGCTGCCAGCACAAGTGAATCTGTTAGTGGTGAATGAATTCTGACAGGCCACAAGCTCCTCATCAGGGGTAAAGCCAGGGTATAATATGGGTCTTCTGGCTTCCAGCTCTCTGCTCAGAAGTTAACAGCTCACCTGTGACATAGGAATTTAGGAACACTGGGAAAGTTCTCTCCTACTGCCAGAAAAAGAGGGGGAAAAAAGCCTCCAAGGATTCTTTTTTTGACAGTGATTTTTTTTTTTAATTGCAAGCACCATGAACTCACTTATTTGGCTTATATTTTAATTTTCTGATCAAAGGCACTTGTCCATGGAAGAACTAAGACAGTGTCTTACTAGTCATTTACACCTTAGCATAAAAGAGTTTATAAAAGCCTTTCCTAAGAACATAATCTAGTTTGAGTAAAAGTAGTGATAGGAAAATTCTGGGTGCAAGGGTGAAGAGCTACAACTAAGGAAGAAAAAGCACAAATGCTTGACAGAATTGAGAATGAGATGAAATTCATCGACTTAGTGTTGTGTGCAAGAGTTGTGTTGCTAGGCAAGGAAGAGTGTAGCTGTATAAAAGAGGAGTTTAAAAAGATCAAATGGGAAGGAATTATTCTTTTTCCTTTATGT
Organism: Odocoileus virginianus; assembly: GCF_023699985.2. Lineage (NCBI taxonomy): Eukaryota > Metazoa > Chordata > Mammalia > Artiodactyla > Cervidae > Odocoileus > Odocoileus virginianus. The sequence goes on along the minus strand of NC_069691.1, from coordinate 10,439,910 downwards.
GGGGTTAAGGAAAAGTGTGAGCTTTGATCTGCTATTGATTATATGCTTCATCTGCTCCTTTAGTTCTTGATTATAAGATGTCCCAGTGTTAGTTATGTATTGTTCCTTGTTTTAGCCCTTGTTGCCATTACATAACATATAAACACAGTCATGTTTTGTTTTACATTACCCCAGAGGAGCTAAATGAAACTCCTGCTTATAGATAATATTACTGCTGTGTTTTCATACACTGTCTTTCTTTTGAATCACTTCCAACATGTTATGACATTTTTCTTCTTACTGTTTATTAAATGCCCTCAACATGCACAATGCTGTTGAAAGAATATAAAAGACACAATGCTTGCCAATAAGAGGCATGCATATTACTAGAGGAGAGGCATAATGATGCTTTTAGATGTTTTTATATATAGATATTATTTTTATATTTATCTTAAACATATAAGAAAGATATAAAAATATTTAATATAGATTACTTTGTTTGGATGAGATAGAATAATTGAACTAATGCACACTGCTCCTTAGCTCTTGGCTTGCCAAAAAATACAGAGATGTCTCACCTACCATCTTCAGAACCATAATCCCAGCAGACTTGGTACTTCAGTTAGGGTAGAAATAAACTCTCTTTTTTTTTTTCTTTTTTGGGGGCCTTAATTTAATAGCTCTGTGATTCTCATACAGAAGATTTTGAAGCAGATATAGCTCTAGTATCTGTAGCTTTAGCAATAAAAGTATTCTGACTTTCATATCATTCATTTAAGAGTCTTTTCCCTCCTGAGAACACACTCTGTGTGGAGCCGTGTACCAGGAACTGGGAACAAACAGAGGCACCTGTGCTTCGTAGGAACTTATAGGCATGCAGGTGGGGACACAGACATTCAAAGAATAATTGCACTCATCCAGGTATGACTAAAGGTATATAATCAGAGGACTCTGTGAGATGATGTAATAAAGGAAGCTGACCAGGTCTGGGAGTTTGCAGGCTTCCTCCTTATGGTGAGACCTAAAGGGTAAGGAAGAGAAAGCAAGGGGCTGCTGCTACAGGGGGAGTGTGTGTATTAGCACCACATGGTCCAGGAACTGAAGGAAGTGCCCGCAAATGTGACTTGACGCGAGGCAAGAGGGAGGCAGCACCCAATCCCACAGGCCCTGCAGGTCGAAGGTGGATCATGCTCTTTACTCCATGAGTTAGAAAAAGCATGTGGACTGGTTCCTGGTACAGCATAAATGTTGATATGATATTATTATTCTTTACTTTAAAAACTGTATTATTAAATAATATTAAATCTTACTATTCATTTTAAGAGCAAAGGGAAGCCACTCAAGGATTTGGAGCAGGGGTATGACATATGACAGCCAAATGTACATTTTATACCTAACTCTGGCCACTGTATAGAAAGACTGGAGAGAGCAGGTTGGTGAAAGCAGCTGTGAGAAGCCTAGAAACCAGTGTAGCTATTTAACAGACAGGATATCAGAGCAGACACTGTGGCTCATCCGTAGCTTGGAGCTTGGTTTTGCCTGTAGCCCATGACTTCAGAGGTATATAACTTGGAGGGTCTCTAAGTCACGTGAGATTGTATACGCGTAAAATTACTTTTTCAGAAGTTGTCGTCTGTCCAATTTGGAATGTTCAGTGGAGCCAACTGCTGAATCCAGTGCTTGGTCTGTTTTGGAAGACATTCACTATTGACTATTAAATAGCTTGGAGAATTCATCAGGAAGGCCAAGTTTCAGAAAAGGCCCCAAAGCCACTACAGAATGGGCCCCCACCAGAGCAGCTGCTTCTGCCTCAGTGAGGCAGCTGAGGAGGGAGGAAGCTACCCTGTGAGACCCCTGTAGTTCTTCTCAAATCTCTTTCCAACTGACTGACAAAACAGGATGTGCAAAGCAATGCCCAGAAAGCTAGCAACCAGGTACTAAGACCTCTACCACCACCATCATTAAGAAAGATAAATGTCTCCAAGAGCCTGCCTCATAATGCCATAGTCTGCCTCTTTTGGGTAGAACCTTAATCACATTCAGAACTCTGGTTGCATAGAATTTAGCTCTACAGTATTGGAAGACTCACTAGAAGGATGTTGGAATGCATCTTGTGAGCCCATCCATGAGATGCACCATGAAACTTAACTAAATTCACCCTGACGTGAGACAGTCAACAAAGATATACATTTTATCACCTCACAATACCAGCTGTGTGCATTTGGACACTAGGGGCGGCGGAGCCTGGTGGGCTGTCATCTATGGGGTCGCAGAGTCGGACACGACTAAAGCGACTTAGCATCAGCAGAGCCTCAACAGCCTCCTTTATCAAATTGAAGATAATGATATTCGTCTTCAAAGGTTCTTGGGGAGATGAAGTTAAATAACATGACATGACAGGCATTCAGTAATTGAAGCATCAGCCAATCAGTGAACACCATTCTGCAACCTGCAGAGCAGTGGTCCCCAGCCTTGATGACAACAGGGCCTGGTTTCGTGGAAGACAGTTTTCCGTGGACTAGGGGGTGGTGATAGTTTCAGAATGATTCAAGGGCATTGTATTTACTGTGTACTTTGTTCCTGTTATTACATCAGCTCCGCCTCAGATCATCAGGCATTAGATCCCAAAGGTTGGGCACCCCTGCTATGGAGGCAGTGGAATCCCTTAAAGATGGATATTAAATAAAGATTACTGCTAAAAAGACTTAATGGCCCAAATAGATGTGGCCCTTGTGTCAGTCCAGTGGGATTGGATGAGCATATTTTACCCTAGAAAAGTAGATGGGATTTGGTTGTGTACTGTTTCAGATATTTGTTTGTGTTAAGTTTAAAAAAATAATGCATCCACATAAATAATGGAAAGAAAATCCTTCTCCTTCAGTCTGTCAAGTTTCCTTCTTGAAATACCCCATGCATATAAACACACATGTGTCCTCTAGATTCTTCCCTTTTCTCCTGAAACAATTGGGTCATACTATATGCCTCTCTGCACCTATATTTATTTATTTACCCACTACCTTGAAGATCAATCCATTTCAGTTCATGTAGAACCAGTCACCCATTGACGACAACCAGTTGTTTGCCTTCTTTTGCTTTTACAAAATTTGCTCTGCCGAACATCCATTCTTGTTCATAAGTGACTATTTATCTGTAGAATTAATTTTAAGATGTAGAAAGACTAAGTCAAAGGTTAAATACTGTCTATAATTTTACTGATATGACCAAATGAGTCTCCAAACACTTATACTAGGGCTTTGCTGATCCTGTGTGAGCTGCATTTGCACCTACATCCTTGTCAACAGTGTATCATCAACCCTTTTGATTTTTGCCAGTGAAATAAGGGAGGTGATACCAGAGTAGATCAAGAGGAATCCTGACCAAGAGACAGAGGTGAGGGATTAATTCGAAGATAAGAGGTGAGAGAAGGTACCATTTAAATATAAATTTAGAAAGGAAACTCATAACCTTCTGCCACTTACCGTATGACAGGCAGTGACCTGACGAGGCAACGTACCTGCTGTTACATTCGATCTTTATAGCCATGTGAACTCATAAACACTGTCATCTCCCATTTCACTCTGATGCCCAGTCTCTGTCCACTACACTTCCTGTGTCCTTATTTCACAGTTGAGGAAACTAAGGCCTAAAGAGGTTAAGTGATGTATCCCAGATTTCAGCGAAGTTAAGTCAGGATAAGGGTTCCACTTTCCAGCTTCATGTACACTGCATTAGGCCAGGATTCTGGCCTGTACCATTGAAGCTGCAAGGGATCTGAATATATTTTCAGGGTGTATTTCATCCACGGTTTAATAGTTGAGTTTTGAATTCAATCGTTTCCTATAGTAGAAGAAATTCTGTAATAGTTGAGTGGACATGATCTTAAATACACTAATATTTTTCATGTTAGTAATAAATTCTTCCTCAGAGATTCTCTGTTCCTTTTCATAAAAACTACTATATTTACCCAAGGAGCATTCTTGACAGAAGCTCCATGAGATGAAAGCTCTAAGCTTCTTGGGATTTTAAGATTTTCTGATAAAAGATTAAGCAGCCCCTCTTGAATTCTACCCTTAGTCCTTTGGAATTTTAAAATTGGCCTGTAAATCCTTCTTAAAACACCCTTAGAGACTGAGACTGGCACCTGTGCCCTCTTCCTTATTGTTTCCTATTACTTCAGAGTTCAGGATCACTGAGATTAGAAGGTTTAGCTAGAATTTCCTCATTTCCCACTTGTTTGCAGAGTCCAGGATCTCTTCTGTGTATCTGGGCAGTTTCCACTTGAATCAGAAGTGGGAGACTGCAGACATTCATATTTAATGAAGATAAGAAGCATTCAATTAAAGCATGAAGTCTCATTGAGGAGATGACTCTTAAATGGCACAGAAATTTGGTTAATCATCCCTATTGGAAGGGTGGGACGATGTTTGAGAACATGATGAGAAGATGGGAAATAAAAATAAACTCTTTATCTGAAAAAAGTAAGCTGAGCCAATGACCTCTGTTTTTTTAAATTAAGAAGGCCTAACTTTGGAATTGTCCTAATTGGAAAATATCCTGATCATGGTCATTCTTTTACAGTAGGGCAGTGGTGTTCTAGCAGTCGAGAAATAGACCCTTAATATATTTGCCCAAAGCAAGGACAGTATAAGTGTTAAAGAATGGAATCTGAGAGCTGTAGTGATCTTAGACATGAACTAGCCTGAAGTCCAGTTTTATAGACAATGAAACTGAGGCATAGTAAGTATATGCAGTTTATTCAAGAAGACATTTTTGGTGACTGTAAGCCAAATCTAGAACCAAGCTCTCCTGCACTAGCTCGTTGCATGATTTAATGTCCATTATGTGATCCATATTTCATAATCTACTGAAAGAATGTGATTGTTTGGGATTGTGTTTGGTTTTTTAGAATGTACAGGGATTTATTTTTACAACTATCCTAAACCTAATTGTTTTTAACTAAAGAAAGGGGTACATAACTGAGAGGACTAATCTGTTAAAGAAATCGTTAAGATAAAGGCAATTAAGCTATTTTCACACAGGAAGCTTAGCTGATAAGACATGTAATCTTTTGTTTTAGAAATTCTGCTTTTAGTTTTGCAACACATGAATAAGGGCTATGTATTTATACTGTCTACTGAAGTCAGGAAACAAACTAGGTAGTGTTTTCTTTGCAAATGATAAACTGCTTAGAACTTGTTTCAAATTAATTATATATGTAATCTAACAAGGTGTTTCATTGTACATTTATCAGAGCAAACAAAATGCAATGTGTTTTTATAACCAGATAGCCATTTGATTTTTTTTTTCTTTCCCACATTTGGATATAGATTGATATAGAATTACTTAAAATGCTGCATATAAATTAAACATTAAAAAGGAGATAGGGAGAGCCTAGGCTGCCTCATTATAATCTTTAGTTCTGCAGTCACTGCCTGAAGGACACTCATTTCATATCACATGTCCTTCTTTTGAAAAGTGATCACCAAGGTTCAAGTAACATTTAAGCATGGCCAGCAACTGCATGATTTATGGATTTTTTTTTTTTTTTGGTTTAATGTTCTTATTTTAATGAAAAACCAGGAAAATGAAGATTTTTCATACATTACCTCTCTCTTGTCCTTCCCTCCTGCCTTTGCAGATCGGGGCCTTGAAGGATTACTACCACTTCCATCACAGCAGGACGATTAAAAGGTCAGTTCTCTCAAGCAGAGGAGCCCACAGTTTCATTTCAATGGAACCAAAGGTAAGAAGAACCAGTTGGGTGGGGACCAAGAGATAGATCTTCTGCATTTTTCATTGGTAACCTCACACTAGGAGCTGGTAACTAGCACGAAGGCTTAAATTTCAAGAGCGATCATGCTATCCTTTGGTCCAGTATCTTTGTTTCCTTTTCAGACCAAAAATAGGCAATGGTTTGATTTCTTATTGAAATGCCTGTATCAGCCTAGTTGTAGAACAGCCCCGGGCTATCAGAAATAGGAGTTGTCATAGAGAAATGAAGAGGGAGTATATGTGAGGGCAGATAGGGATGTATTCAGAAATAGTGAAGTGTTAAGGAGACCATACCTTCTGCATATTTGCATACAAATCTGAAGTTCTATCTGAGCTCCATAGAGGGGTCTCTTCTAGAAGCTTCAGGTCACTGTGATCCTTGCAGTTTCAGTTGGCAATAATAGAGCCAGTCCTTTGGGAGCCCAAAGACCAGACCATGTCCTAGACCATGTCTGAGACAGGAGAAATTCTGAGCACAGAATGGGTAGAAGCTGGCTACTTCTCTTGGGGGCTCATCAGAGATCTTTCTTCCATGTTGTCCTGACCCCAATCCTTTTGAGCTATATAGAAAGCATAATCCTAGGAGAAGCTAGCAGGACATCTCTGTCTATGTCTAGATTCTCCCAGTCCATGTTGGTGGCAGTTCAGCTTTGAAATGAGAGATAGTAAGCGGTAGGGTTGTATTCGGGACAAATAGGCTAGTTAACTGGCCACTACAGCTCTGGGTATGAGTTAACTGTCTATCCTTATTAAGTTGGAGGAACGGATTGTCTCTGACAGAGAACCACTTGGCCTCCCAGATATGGCAAGTAAGGAGGAAGAGAGGACAGGGGTACCAGCCTGGTCATCTGTGGGTTCTTGTTTGTTATTTACTCATTAGGAAGTGTTGCTTTTTCCTCATTATGATTAGGGTTTACTGTATGAGCTCATTTTCAAATAAATTGGTCAGCAAGTCCCTATCAGTGAGCATAACAATCTCACCTAGAGATTCCTCAAAAATTATATTCCTTATTAAAGCAACAAGGTCCCTATTTGAATTAATATGCAAATCAGGTTTGCAGTTTGGAGTCCTGCCCTCGGTTATATGCCGCAGTTCGCCTTGTTTGATTTTTTTCTGGAATATTATCACACAGTGTTCATGATTGTAAAATTATATCTTGGTGGTTAGAAAAAACACTTTTGTCATAGGGCCCAATTTTCCATGGGTTAGAGGAACATCCCCTGATACTTAATACTCTGGCAGCCTGTGGATTATATAAATATATATATTTCCCCTTCATCTCTATTCAGAATTAAATGTTACTGGAAAAGCAATCTGTTAGGACGTTCTTGAATTAGCAAAGTTTTTGAAGCGGAGTCACGTTTTTCATCTGTTAACTTTTCCAAAGCTTTCTTGAACTTCAGTAATTTAAATGATTTTAATTTCAGACCTCACGCGCATAGTCAATGTGAATTTGAAAATCCGAGTACTAATTGGTTTGGGAGGTTAGAACAGAAGACAACATAGAGCTGTTTCAATCCTTAATGTTTTCTTGGGGACGCTCAGTCTCCCCTTATCTCAGTGTATCAGATTGCGCATGCAGGACCCAGCCAAGAGACCTCGGATGCTGGGACGCGTAGTGCTCGGCGTGTTCATCCTTCCCCAGCCAGCCCAGAGAAGCAGGGCTGGTTCATGCCAGCCCCAGGGTACATGCTCAGTTCCTCCTCCTGCTCAGCGAAAGGAGTAGCCCAGGGTCGGACTGTACCTTCCTCCTCATTCTGACACGCCTGCCCCTGTTTCCCACCCAGCTGTTTATACAAGAGATGCCACAATTCTACCAATTTTGCAGATGGAGGGCCCCAAATGGACAATTGCCCGCAGTTTTTTTCAGATATTTCTTCAAGTCTGATCATTCCTTCAACTGGCAATTTCTTGAGCCTCTGGGATATGCCAGCCCTGTGTTAGGCTCTGAGCATTTGTGGGTAGGGTGGTCCCCTTAGTGAGCTTGCTGCAGCCTCCCACATTAGCTCTCAGATGTAGCTTTTTTTAATTACAAGATGTTACAGTGCTTCTCAGTGTTGGGGATGGAGGAGCAAAGGAGATGGGGTCTCCTATATTCTTCCTCCTTCTCAGTTTCCTCCTCAAAAAGCTCAGGCCTGCTTAGCTTAAGTTTCCTTTTTAATTAAAAAAAAAAAAAACAAAAAACTTTATTACAGAGAAGTTGCAAAAGCATTATGAAAAATTCCTATGTTTGCTTTCCAGATTTCCCAAATGTTAACATTTTTTACATTTTATCATGCTTACTTGATCATTTTCTCTCTCTCCTCTCTATACACATGCAGGCACAGGTATGTATATGTTTCTTTTTGAAAATTTGGGTGCAAATTGCAGACACAATGCCCCTTGAAATACTTCATTGTGTATTTACTAAAACCAAGGACATTTTCGACACATAACCGGATGTACATTGGCTCATATTTTGGTAAAATCTGGATATTAACATTGATTCAGTATCACTATCTAGTTTACAGATTTTATTCATATCTTGCCAGTTGTCTTTTCTGAGCCAGGAGCACATCAGTTTTCATGTTCCCCAAGCCCCCTCGGTATAAACACTGTCATACTTTCATCTTCTTTTTGTTTTCTTTTTCCTTCCTTTCCCTTCTCTCCCCCTCTCTTTTCTTTGACGATCTAGAACTTTTGCAGAGTACTGACCGATTATTTTGGCGAATCTCTCAAGTTGGGCTTGTCTGATTGTCTGTGATTAGATTCAGGCTTGGCAAGAACCCGAGAAGTGCTGTGTTCTTCCCAGTGTATCAGATCAGGAGGTACATGGCATTGATGGGTTTCATTACCCTTGATTTTAACTTTGGTCACTTGGTGAAGGTGGTATCTGCCAGTTTTTTAAATTTTAAAAATAGTTTTCCTCCCATCTAATTAATAAGTGTTTTGTGGGGAAAGACTTGGAGACTATGTAAATGTCTATTGGCTGACTATATTTTTTCACTCGCAGCAGACCTCATGGGGAGTATAACGTATCAGTGTGACATGGTTTCTAGGCAGATCTCCTCTTCTTTAATCTTGGGTATGTGTGTGGTAGGTGCTTGGTGTGCCAGCGTTGGAGGCACTTTTATGATTAGGAGATGGCCCATGTGAAATGGCTTGGTGGAAAACATTGGTGATGCATGAAGTTATTTTTGTTCATCATCGTCTCCAGAGTAGGAAAACACACATGGGTGAATTGCAAGGAATACATACACTCAACAGTTCCTAGCTTTTACTTGCTGGAGTAAATTGCATGGCTCCTTCTCCCTGCTATCGTTTTTACTTAGAGGGTTCTAAAGAAGGATATGCAAAAGTAGCAATGTTGTAAGAATAACCCTCTTGGTGCTAAGAAAATGCTGTGGTCAGTTGGGGCACATGAGTGCGGAGAACAAGAATAGACTGGATTCCCATATGTTAACAGTATGTTATGATTAGCTTTCAAATGACAGGGATCCACAGACTTCTAAGATGGCATTGCTATACAATAATAACACAGTTTGGCGAAAAGTGCTGGTACAGTGTTATAGCAGTTGGAAGGGAGAGTCTTAAAATGTTCTTGACTCACCAACTTTTCTCCGAGAGACCTAGGTTAAATTTGAGAAACAGCAGTCTGGAGTTAACATTCCCAGAAGCCTCTCATTAATCTGCTTAGAAATCTTTGCCAGCCCTGTGGCATTTTGGTCAAAGAGGGAGTTACCTACAGGAGCTCTTGGGAATACAAGTTCTTTACACTTTACAGCTCTTTAGCTGCCCGTGCAGATACAGGCGGAGGCAGAGGAGATACTTTTCTTTCATTCTTCTCCTCCTTCCCCTAACAGAAAGTCAGAATCCTACATTTCCCATTAGAGCAGGCTTTTAAAACCAAAAAATATAAACTGTTACTCAGTGAGACCCCATGACCTCTCCAAGTATAGTTAATATACAAGCACAACCTCTGCCTTTGCCCATTAGATTTTATCTTGAAGATATTGGCCTTCCAATCTCTTATCTTTTCTAATCCCTTTTCTGTCTTCAAATATAAAGATCAATTTTTATCCAAATCTGCTCATGCAGAAGGTAATACTATCCTAGATTTGGATAAAAACTGATCTTTCCCAAAGTTCATCTTATCCATGGTATTGCATGGGTGTTGTATGGCTGTGTATCTCAAATACAGAAAAACTATTAACATCGTTTTATTTACTGTGCAGTCACAGGCTCCTTAGAGTAAGACTTCTCTCTTTCTTATTAAGTAGCTGGCATACCTTCCATCATATTCCTATGAGGATCAGTTTCAGATCTGTTAAACATGCCCAATGACAGAAAGCTGAGTAATGGACAAGGCAAACATTTCTATAATTGAAGAGATTTAACATGTTGAGCTAACATCCGCTTGCATGTAACTTCTACCCGTAGGATCTACTTTTCCCTTCTAGATTTACACATGACGGCTCTTTATATATTTGGAGCCCCTCACTTAGTCATCTAGAACTGCACTTGTCCCTCTGTCAGTGTGGCCCAGAATTAAGTTCAAAGCTTTAGCTTACAGAGAAATTGCTCCTTTGTTGCATTTATACAGAAGCCATTTCCTCTGAAGGGAATTTTAGAGCAAGGCATTCAAACTTTATATAATGACAGCTAAAGGAGTGTAGGAAAAAGACAAGAAGGGAGAATGAAGTAACTAGAGATAGTTCGCAAGATCAGATGAAATCAAACCTGTGAAGGAAGAAAGGTAAATTCAAATTCCTGGCTAGTCCCCATTGGCACCCATTGTATCCAGGATTTGATTTTCAGATGATAGGAATTTTTCTTTTTGCCTCAAGGGTGAAGACCATGTGATGTCCCAGTCATCTCACTACCCTCTGCCCCTCTTAGTGTCTAGATGCCTGTTCTCTGGGTCTGTGTCTTTATTTCTGTTTTGCAGACAAGATCATCTATACCATTTTTCTAGATTCCACATATATGCATTAATTTACGATATTTGTTTTGCTCATTCTGACTTATTTCACTGTGTATGACAGTTTCTAGGTCCATCCACATCTTTGCAAATGATCCAATTTTGTTCCTTCTTATGGCTGAGTAATATTCCATTGTGTGTGTGTGTGTGTATATACACACACACTTGGGGTTGATATAGATATATGCGTGTGTGTGTGTGTGTGTATACACACACATACATGCTTGGGATTGATATATATATGTGTGTGTGTGTGTGTGTGTGTGTGTATACACACACTATGGATACCATGTATAAAATAGGTAGCTAATGAGAACCTACTGTATAGCTCAGGGAGCTGTCCACATTGCTCTCTGGTGCCCTCAGTGAAAAGGAAATCCAGAAAAGAGGGGATGTATGTGTACATGGCCTTCCCAGGTGGCACTAGTGGTAAAGAACCCACTTGTCAATGCAGGACACATAAGAGATGCAGATTTGATCCCTGGATCAGGAAGATCCCCTAGACGAGGGCATGGCAACCCCTTCCAGTATCCTTGCCTGGAGAATCCATGGATAGAGGAGCCTGGTGGTCTACAGTCCATGGGGTTGCAAAGAGTTGGATGCAGTTGAGTGACTTAGCTCTTTTGCACACGTATACATATAGCTGATGCACTTTGCTGTACAACAGAAATGAATACAACGTTGTAAAGCAGTTATGCATGTGTATGTGCTATATTCCAATAAACACTCATTTTAAAAAGGCCATGTAATGGAGTAAGCTGAGAGTACAGTAGTACTTTGTTGTACTTAGTGGTCATGTTCCTGAAAAGTTGTATACGTCTATTTATCAGGCAGACCCCATTTCCTGTGGATTCACTTTATAATTCCAGAATCAGTTTATCTTCACTGTAGATTGACATATCACTGATCTACGGAGACAACCAGCGCACTAGTCTACTCTTTTTATTAACTCTGAAACAAACCATTTATAAGTTGTTTGCACACACCTGATCTGCCCAGGGGAACTTTGAAAGTAAAGAAACCTTATTCAGTTAGAAATAGATGCTCAGGAGTGTCTGTGCTCCATCTTGCCCGATTCCCAGGCGTGAACCGCAGCCTTGCCTCGTCACTGGCAAGATTCCTCATGTCCTGGTGCAGGGTCCATGTTCCTTCCACCCTGAAAACAAGTGCTTCCTGTTCCGGCTGCTGCCCCACTTCCTCTCACCTCACGTGCCCTCATTGCAGTTGGGGCTCCCCTGGACTGTTCTCTCTGGTAGGTTAGTTTTCTGCTCTCTAGTCTTAAATTGATGCTAACTTCATGATTTCACTTCGTTCTGTGAAGTGCAGTTTTACAACAGCGCTCCCGGGCTTGTGCTCAGTGACTGTGTGGGCAGATTCTGGGTATGTTCAGTGGGACGAGAGGGGCAGTCTCCTCTGGGGCAGGAACCTGAGGTTGTGTGTTCTCAGCACGTGTCATAACCCTGATGACCGCACACTTGCCTCACAGGATCTCACCAGTGAATGAAAGTAGTTACCGGATATCTTGAGGATGCCTGTGTTCTTCTGGAAGCAGTGTGGACTTGGGTCTGATGCTAAACAGAGAGGATGTGGATGTGGTGCTCAACAGGCATGTTGGGGGGCTCTCTTGTTCTGGATGACCTTCTTTAACCACCTTTCACCGGTTATGAAATGTGACTGCTATAGCAAATTCCTGGCTTCAGCTTTTGATAGCATTTCTGTGCCTTTGCAAACCCCACTAGACTGTGTAGACTCCCGGGAGAAGCATTTCAGCTGTAAGTTTGCAACCTGCGATGCAAGTATAATGGCAGGATGGCTGGGGAGTGTAGGGGAAACAGAAGCAGTATGTTGGTACAGATGCCACTAAGTCCTCCACCTTCCCTTCTTTTCTGTCCTGTTTTCACATCTCCTAGATGTCTGCATGATCAGAAACCAGAGGGTCAGATTGTACACCACTAGGTTCTCTGATGGGAAAGTCTGGGTCATGACCCAAATCCCTTATAGACAGAAGTGAATTCAAAAAGTAGTTTTTTAAGCTATTTTGGAAAAGTTGCCAAATCTTTATTAGAGAGCACTTGGCGGCATTTCATTCTGAAAGTTATTGACTCACATGCCCGCAGTGGGTTGGAGATAAGAAAAAGTATGATGGGCCAGATGGAAGTCACTGGGTGCAGGACAGAGGGGAGACCCCCTGCCACGTGTGTGGGAGTAGCCACTGCCCAGTCGCATGATGTTGGCGACCTGGCCCGGGCTTGCCACTTCAGAACTGGCAAGTCTGGACTTTCACAGGACATTTCTCACTTTGAAATGTTGGCCAATAATTCCAAAGTTTAAACATATGCTTGGGGCCAACAAAAATGCATCCGAAGGGCACCCCAGGTTGTGATCCCTGAGATGGACAAGGTGGGAAGGCAGGTGTCAGCACCTTCATAACTTGGCCTCAGTCTGACCCTGACCAGAACACTGGTTTCAGGGTGTCAGTCATGCTCCCCTGGGTGGATCAAGCATGATTTTTCTCTATGTCTTAGCCTCCAAAGCAAAATATCAAGATTTTAAAGTGTAAATAGTAGGCTCAGGGCTCTTGAGTTTTGAGGAAGAGACTGCTGCAGGTGAGGACACGGTGGTGGTGGTGTGGGAAATGTTCATTCTAGCTCTAATTATATTTTTGACCAGCTTTCCACTGACAGCAGTCTCAACAGGAAATGAAGCCTGGAGGAAACAGGCTAAGTTGAAGAAAAGAACAAGCAACAAATAAAGTAATGGCCATGTGAAAATAGGAAGAGGAATTAGATAGGACAGGGGTAGGGTCGATTATGGATTTTTTCCACTTCAGTCACTTGAAGGAAAGGTCAGATGTAAAATCTTTATTATTTTCTTAGTTTATGTAATATTTCTAAGGTATCAGCTTCTACAACAGGGGGTGATGAAATGAAAATGAAATGAAAACAGCATTCTGAATTTCTAGATAGGTCTGGTCTTAGTTCAGTTTGCTTAGGACAAGCTATCATAGACTAGGTAGCTTGTTAACAACAGAAATTTATTTCTTCTTGTCCTAGAGGCTGGGAAGTTCAAGGTGATGAACTTGATCAAGTTCAAGATCAAGGTGCTGGCAGATTTCGTGTCTCAGAGAGCCCACTTCCTGGTTCATAATAGACAGTCATCCTCTTACTGTGATATCACCTGGCAGAAGAGGCAAGGGAGCATTCTGGGATCTCTTTTATAACAGCTCTAATCCCATTTATAGGAGCTCCACCCTAATGACCTAATTACCTTCCAAAGGCCAGACCTCTAGATGCCATCACATTGAGAATTAGGTTTCAACATATGAATTTTGCAGAAACACAAACATTTGGTCTGTAACATGTCTTAAGAAGGGAACTTTAGAGCCACAGATTCTGTTGAACTCTTGGGCAAGTTAGGATATAATAAGTGAGCAGTAAGTGAAAACAGCAAAAAAACAAGAAAAGCTAGCAACAACAAAACTCAAAGCTGTTTTATTTGTCTGACTTTGAAGAGAAACATACTGATTTATGTATTTATTTTAATGAATGTGAGAGTAAATAAGAGATCCAATTAAAACATCACCATTGAAAAGGCATGGTTTGTTAAAAAGTGCTTGTGAATTTTGTTTCTGTGCTCAATTCTACCAAATGTCAATCAATTCTTATGACATAAAAAAGAGGCAATATGGCACAGCAGAAAGAACCTTTGGATCCTTATTCTTGCTCTCATCTCTGGGGAGTGAGCACTTAATTTCCTCTGACCATTGATTCTCCCCTCATTCTAAGACTCATCATTGTTCATGCATGTACTCAGGGAAATATTGATGTATAGTACAGTATAATGATTTGTACATATAAGAAAAGATCAAAAGCATAGGTTAAATTCTTATAGTAAAATAGTAAGTTCTCCATTAAAATGGTGTTATAAATCTATACATACTGGTAAGGAAAAATCTTGAAAATAATATGTAAAGTAAAAAAAATGGTATAGGAGGGCCTATCCTGTTTATGTTTTATGTTTAAAAACAAACCAAAAGACCTGTGTATATGTGTGTGTAGTTATATGCAACGTAGGTTTGGAACAGAACACAAACACATAAAAATAACTCTTAATAATTACCTTTCCACACTGTATGCCTTTTAAAAACTGTTTCTACTGACCCTGTCTTTGTTGATGTCAGCAATGCTCTGATATTTCATATCTGCTGAGTTCATCTCTTTTCTCATCTGCCTGTATCTTTCACTTGATGTGGTGATTGATCTTTTGCTCCTGCTTGAAAAACAACTCTTTCTGTTTCTTGAGATCACGTCTCCCAGTTTTTTCCTTGCCTGTCCTGCACCTTCAGGCTTTGTGGATGTTTCTCCACCACCTCACCTATAAATTTTTAAGAGCTCAGAGCTCAGCTCTATGCTGGTGTCCTTGCTTCTGATTTATATCTCCTTCTCTCACCTCCATGACATCCCCAATTAGATATCTAGTAAGCATCAAAACCATTATATGACATATACAATACTTTTAATTTCCATCCATCACCACGGCATTTTTCCTTTCAAGTAAATGGCACCGTAATTTATCTAGATATCCTAGCCACAAACAGAGCAATCTATTCTTGATTCTCTCCCTTTCCCTCGTTTCCCCTCATGGAACCAGTAAGAGATCCTGCTGGCTCCACCACTAAAATCTGTCTTGAAGCTGTGAATCTGTGGGCTTTCCTCTCCTGCACTGCCACCAGCCTGGTTAACCCACTCTTGTCTTTGACTTGGACCACAGCAATTGGTTCCACCTCCACTCTTGTTCTTCTGCAGTCATTCTCCACAGAGAGTAAACTTCTTAAACTGTACAGAGATTGAGTCTTATAAAGACTTTCCATGGACTTTGAGGTAGAATCCTTTTTCTTAATGATCTTTCAGGGCCATCATGATCTGGCCTCTTCTTACCTCCATGAGCTAGGCTTTGAAATGTTTCTTCCTTATTTATCACCTGCAGTCACATTGGCCTCTTTCTGTTAACACCAAACCCCTTCCCTTTGGCTGGAATAAATTTCCTTTGGTCTTTGCTTAAAGGTTTCTTCTCACCATTCACATATCAAAGCACATGTCACCTACTTTAAAGGACCTTCAGGACTCATCCTTGCTAATGTACACCCTTCATCTCATCTGCTCAGCTCCTGTCTAGCTTTACATATTAATTTCCTCTTTGATACCTATCTGAATTCGAAACCATATTGTTTCTTTATTTGATTATTGTGAGTTTTCCCTTCCAGGATAAGACTCAGTAAGGGTAGGAGCCCCATCTAATTAACTGTGGTATACCCTTGACCTGGAGTAATATCTGGCACATAAGAATCATCAATAGGAGAATAAATGAATGAATAAATGATATTTACAAATTTACTTTTACAGGTAAATAAATGATGGAGGAAATATAAACGTAGGAGCTGTAACTTTCTCTCAATTTGCTTAGAACTCATCATTTTATGGTGACATACACAGTACTATCTCATTTTTGGGCAGCCAGTTGGAGAGACTGTTTCATAAAATGAAAGAAGTATTGAATCGAGTTGGGATATTTGGATTCTGGTCTTAGCAATTCTCCTGGCTCAACTTGCTATTAGCAGGTCACTCCTCACTGGGCTTATTTCACTTGTAAAATCATGGAGAAGGTGATCTATTTTCTGACTTTCGTTCCGAGCCATTAATTACCATCTTGAATCAATGTCACTTGTGATTTTGCTGTTGGTCCACATTGCCCATCAAATGTTCCCTTTTCATATACCTTGTTCTAATGTCTTTCCAAACGTCCTCCTTCTCTTTCTCCTAATACTTAGAATATTTCTTAGCACATTCAGCTCTCCCCCTGGACCCTGTTCTACCCAAAAGAGTGAATTTTGCAATTAGACTTGAGAATAATCTGGTTAGTCTTGAGACAGATACAGACCTTACCTATTCAGCAATGCATATGATGAATGAGGAACAAGTAACATTACTTCTTTGTTTTCACATTACATGTCTCTCACTGGTACAAAAGTATGATAAAAAAAAATGGTAGTTATTATTACTGATGCTCATGAATTCCAAAAGGCAGTTTTGTATAGCAAGACATAGTTAACACAAGTTTTTCTAAGGAATTTAATATTTTATGTGGTTTTTGGAGAAATAATACCTTCTGAACAGACAACAACAAGGGAACAAATTTTTAAAAGCTTGCCATGGAAATTAGAAATATATTGGGAGGATAGTGAGAATGGTAGGTAGGAAGTGGAAATAGAAGAGGCCAAAAATAAAATCAGATTGAATCAAGGGTGGGCACAATTCATGGAAACTGTTGGTGGAATGTAGATTCTTCTTTAATCTATTGACAAATCTAAACAAGTGTTTTCAGGTTTGAGTTTACAAGCTTAGGCAGTGATCCCGCACCCCAGAAATAAAAAGGGCAAAAGGCGAGCAGAGTGAGCAGATGAAGGGCAGGACTATGTCTTAGTGCAAATTTACTTGGCCCCAGCTCAAGGTCAGCCTTTGTTCTAGACAGAATGTTCCAGGAATGTCCCTCAAGATATGGACAAGCTTTGCAGACTCAACTCTTTGGACCAGCAGGAAGCCCCTTTTCAGATCCATCTATTCACAGAGAGAATATGAGAAAGATGGAGACTCCATGGAGACTTGGGGGAAAAAATGGGGTCATTTCTCAATACAGGGAAAACTGAATTCTCCCAGAAATGAGATAGCGTGCAAGGACTGTCTGGAGTTCAGCCGTTCTTTCATTTACTTTTTCTAGGTATAATTTTGAGAGCTTATCTTGTGCAAAATACTGGGCTAGACACCAGAGCTTTTTCCCTGTGGAGCTTACCCATGGAGCTTACCACCTAGTAAACCTAAAGTCCAGGCCGGAAGTCAGAAAACCCAGTTCTCTACATTAGTTCCTATCCTCAAAAACAATTCTGACAACACTGGAAAACAGACACTTTTGAAAGCATCAATTAATACTGTTTGGGTTTGGGTTTTTCTGGCCACACTATGTGGCATGTCGGGTCCTAGTTCCATGCGAGATCCTTGTCACCTGACCAGGTCTCAAACCTGTGCCCTCCTGTATTGGAAGCACAATGTCTTCACCACTGGACCACCAGGGAAGTTCCCCTTAATAAAGTTTTAAAAGCTTTTCACAAACACTTTCAAGTTTTTATTTATATTTAGGCTTCCAAATAACAGAATATATTAATACCAGCATGTCCCAAATATTGTATGGGCCATACTTCTATTAAAATGATATGTTTTCACCTGAAATGGAGAGTTAACTGAGTGTTCTCTATAATTATTTTGTATGTCTGACAATTCTAACTTATAGAGAAATCATTTTGAGATTACAGTTATGAAAAAGCATACTGATACTGAGACATTAGTACATGTAACTACCGTAAGGCATAGCTAAGGATAAAAATGGATCAAAACCGCCTTCTACCATGACCACAGTAAGTCAGGAGATTTCCCGTGTTTCCTATGTCTTGAAGTGTTCATTATCATTATAGAAGAACCTGCTTAGAGTAACCATTATTTATTTACCATATATGTATGTTGGGACATGTAGATTGATTCCCTAGCTTATAGTAATGCCATTAAACTTCCCCTGTCCCCACCCATGATAATTGCTTTCTTGTTGTTTGGTAGAAAATCTCTTTCAGCCCCTAGTAAAACATTTTGCAAACTTTTCTTCTTGATTCCAAGAGACAAAACTAATTTTCTCTGTGGCTGAGTTCTATATACCTGACCTGTGTGTGTGTGTGTGTGTGTGTGTGGTCACTCCAGTTAACCTGAAAGCTGCCACAACAAGGGCATTTGAAATGAAAGCATCTATTTACCAGCCTTCTGATCAGCTGTGCAAATTTGTAGATTTTTATAGATTTTAAAGTAGTGTCATTGTAACAGTGCCCCTTCACAAGAGAAAGTTCCAACTCCTTAGACATGAGTTCTAACCAGTAGTTGTTATTAACTGATAGGAACAGGTTGGAAGTCCAGCCTGGAACAGAGCCTGAGACTGCTAAATTATCCCTGAGAGGGCAAAGGCTTCTGTGTGGCTCTAAAGAAAGATAACAAGATGAATCACTAGTACAGAGAGCTGGACTTTTCCAATTCCTTGACTCTCCAGCTCCACCTTTGGGGGGCATTGCGATTATCTCATTGGGAATAAAATTTAGAGTGTTTCTCCCTGTTGCATCAGTTCTAGCATCCTGCATATGAGTTAATAACAGTGGTAGGGAATTAGGAAGCCATTCTTTAAGAGTTAGTGTGTAAGTAGAGCCCATGTTTAGCCTTGTGTGTCTAATTCAAATTTATAGTTGAGCAAACTGTGAAGTGACAAGCACAGCTCTCTGCATTTGCGGCATAATTTACAAGTTTTGAATCTGATATGTTACATGACTAGAAAAGATAGTCATGGGAAAAATGGTACCTAACAGCTTTTTAAGAGCTAATGGGATAGGTTTTTATTAAACCCTTTAAAATCTTCACTGTGTTATGTATATATTTTAATTCTTTATACTTGGTTTTCCCCATTTCATTACAATTTTCAAACATACAGCAAGATTAAAAAATTTAAAGTGATCACCATTATACTTGCTGTCTAGAGTCCACCGTTAGCATTTACATGCTTTTTTTTATCTCCTATCTATGTACCTATCCATTTTTACTCATCTATTAGTCCATTTAATTTACATATCTATGCACCTGTCTATGATCATTTATCCATTTATCTGTCTGATTTTTGATGTGTTTAAAAATAAATTGCAAGCATCAGTCCATTCCCTTTTAAGTACTTCAGCATGCATGTCATTAATGTATTTGTTTTCTGGGTTTTTTTTTTTTTTAATGTAAACTTCATGTACAGTGAAATTCACAAATGTTAAATATATAGTCTTGGAGATCTGATAAACGCATACATATGTGCAGCCTAAAACCCTTTCAGGATATAGATTGTTCCCATCACCCCCCAAGCCTCTTCCCCAGTCACTAGTCTCCCTCCCAAAGAAAATCACTGTTTAATTTTTTCCTACCATAAATTGATTTTTTTAAAATTAAGGTCTAATTTACAGAGTAAAATTTGTCCTTTTTAGTGGACAGTTCTATTAATTTTGATAAGTGTAGACTGCTGTGTAACCATCACCACAATATATAGATCAGCCCCATCACCACTGCAAATTCTTCTGCATCGTTTATAGTCATCCGCCTTCCTCCACACCCAGCTTCTGGCAACCACTGATCTGTTTTCCATCCCTATAGTTTTGCCTTTTCTAGAATGTCATGAATAGATTAAAGTAGTTTGTAGCCTTTTGAATCTGGATTCTTTCACCTAGTGTAATGCATTTGAGATTTCATGCACAAGGTTGTGTGTGTGTCAGTGGTCTGTTCCTTTTTATTGCTGAAAGAAAAGTCAGTCAAGTCCTGTAGCCCACCAGGCTCCTCTGTCCATGTAATTCTCAAGGCAAGAATACTGGAATGTGTTGCCATTTCCTTCCCAAGGGGATAGTCTCGACCCAGGGCTCAAACCCAGGTCTCCTACATTGCAAGCAAATTCTTTACCGTCTGAGCTACCAGGTAAGCTCTTTTATTGTTGAGTAGTGTTCTAGCGTGTGGCTAGACCACAGTTTGTCCATTCACTGGTTGAAGGACATTTGGATCATATCAGATTTTGGCAAATATGTATGAAGCTGCTATACACCAAGTGTAATAGATTTTTAAGTCTGCTATGAGGTGGATTTGCCCTCTTCAGGTTTTGGTGTTTATTTGTAAATTCCCAGTCATCTATCAGACATGGGACAAATGCATCGTCAGGAGTTGCCAGAAGTGTGAATTATATGATCCGGGAAAAAAATGTTTAGTTATTTCACTCATATGAAATTTGCAGCTTGTAAATCCAAGTTGTCAGTATGTGTTACATGACATTTTTCATTTTGACTTTGGAAGTCTGAAAAAAATATCATTAACTGTTTGAATTTCATAGTTTAAAGTGTCTGTCTTATGGGTGATTTTTTTCAGTTGGGTTTGGAGCATTTTTCTCTCCTTGACAGGACAAATATTTTTATTTTCTAGCCTCATTTCAGAAGCAAGTATGTATAATTCACCCTGATGTACTGAGTACCAAGGGCAAAGATTTGATGGTAAAGGAGCAAGAAAAGTGAGACTGGGAAGAAAGGGTATGGGAGAGGGGAGGGCTCCACGGAGCAGTAAGAACCACCAATAAATATTTCAGTGGGTTGCTATGTGGCAGCAGTTACACCAGGTCAAGTTGCCTAACAGTAAGCCCGCTTGATGCTGGTTTTTAGTGAGCTGAGCGACTGATGAAGGGATGAATTTCACCGTAAGATTGTGCTTTTGTTTTGGTCAGACATCCAGTGCCAAATGTGTGAAGGTGCCAGGTGCCTACTGGGATGAAAGCTGCCTGCCTCTTCTTGCTCCTTGCGTTTTCTGTGAAAGCAGAAACAATTCGGTCATTTTCCTTACACTCGTGTGTGTGTGCGTTCATAATAGAGTTGGAAATAGCAAAACAAAGAGCTTGCTTTGTTCATTTGCTCAATATTCACTAGAAACGTATTAAGCAGCTACCAAATCCCCACACTTTTGACATTTTAAGTCAGAATAATCAGACCTTAGTAAAAGAAAAAAGATTTCTATGTCGTTTTGTCATTATTGTAAGAATGAAAGTAGAAGCGAAATTAGGTTTATTTGCCTCAGTAAAATCCTGTGGGGATGATAAGCTTCCCTCTTTTCTCTGAGCTAAGAATCAAGAAGGAAACAGTGATATAGAAAACTTTGGACTTAGCATTGCACCAAAAGGTGCTAAACGGATAAACTTCAAATAGGAATGAAAGAACAGGAGGCCATCTGAGTTACTAATTAATAAAATTAATAATAAATATTTGGTAATTGTATGACTAAACAGTACATGGAAACAGAGAAAACCGAGTGATTTTGAACATACTTGGAATTTTGTTTCTAGAAGCAGGCATGTTCACACACCCCCACCCCCCACCCCCGTGTAGTTTGTTCGTGATTTCTGAGACTGTCATCAGGGAAGCATTTTTTCTTTATAGGTATATTATCGTTAAGATTAAGTTCATCAGTCACTTTAACACTCAAGGAACATCAATAATCTGTCTCTGTGTTTGTAGACCTGGATGCAGCTTATGAATTTATAAGTGCACAAGTTGGTCAATGATCCTCCCAGAAGGGAGGAGAAGCGCATCCTTGTCTAGCTCCCTCTCCTTCTTCTCCTGCTCAAGAAAGCTGATGTCGCATCAGGAAGACCCTGTGGTACTTTATCCTTATTATAACGATAGCTGTGTTACAAAGTTACTGAGTTACAGTGCCATGGCTTCTTTCAAGATCAAATTTATTCATAATTGCAGCTGTTACAATGCAATTTGTTACACTTAAAATGCTTGGCTCTCCGGAACATCACTATTAAGGCGAGTGAAGAGGGAGTTTGACTGCCTGGATCAAGTGGATTTAGACCTGAGAAAAACCAAAGGGAAATAAATACATACATATCCCATGGTGGCCTCCAACCACTCAAATCAGCCGACAGACAGGAGCATGGCCTGAAAAACTGTCTTACTCTTTTGCTGTAGGGCTTTCTCAATAGGAGACCACATCTGTGCAGCGCTTGCCAGGGAGAAAGGAAAATGATAAGAAAGCATGCTAAGACCTTCCTTACTAGTGGTGGCATACAGGTCTCTGTAATGCTGTCTGTTGACATTCTATCAGAACTATGAAACATCTTTCTTTTCTTGAGTACACATTTTTCTCAAAAACTGCTTTGGAAATGTTTTCTGATTGACACTAAATATTGACTGCATCCTAATAAAAACTCCATTTGTGTGGCTCACAGTCATTCAAAATAGATACTTTGAAAGAAAAATTAGCATTCATCAAGCCCCTACTATATGCTGAACCCCTGTGCTATAAAATTCATGAATGTTGTCATTTAATGTTTTAGACAAACTTGGAAGAAGGGGCGTTTCTTTCCAGGAGAAAGACTCAGAGAGGTTAGGTGGTTTTGTCAAAGCGTGTGCTGTTTTCACTCCAGCATGCTTACTCCTGCCTTTGACAAAGATAAAAAGCAGGAGGAAAAGAAATAGCAGTTAAGAAAGTTTAACATTACTTAGGCTGAAAAATCAGCTTCCCTTCTCCCAACTCTTTAAATCCCCTCTCACCAACACTCTAGTTATTTCTAATGATTTAAGTAATTTTAAATAGCTTAAAACACTTAAACTTCAGTTTTAAATAGTAACTTCCAATTAATTCAGTTCCACTTAACTGAAGTCGGGAAACTACTTTTATGTCTAAAAGTAAGAAAAAAAATCATCATGATGAATACTGATAGCCTGCTTATTACTGTCAGGCTCGACAGTAGTGGCCCTGTATTAATATATACTAACTTGGTGCTTTGCAACTTTTTTTTCTTGTTATTGTCCTCAGGGGTGAAATTCAGTTAACCTTATTAATTTGAATTTGAATTAACTTCAATTTTACTATGAAGAGAAACATTAAATAAGTTTTTTTTAAACATTAAATAAGTAAGGAATCAGTTTTTGTCAGGCAGAGTTGAGCTGAGAGCACCACAAACCATTCTAATGTCTAAGATCTTTTCACCCTCCAACGATAGCCCTCTTGGTGAGACTATGTATAACTAAGTCAGATCATTTGATGCTAATCCTAAGAGTGAGGTCAGCCCTAAGAGTGAAGTTTTGTGATTAATCTACCCACTTTACAGATGAAAAAACAAAGACCTTGAGAGGTTAAGTAAGTTGTTTAAGTAGCTAAAGTTTCCAGGCTGTACCATCTTAACCATCTTGTACTGCGTTGCTTCTGACTCTTTAGTCATTCATACCAGTGGATGCCTTTCTATAAATACATTTTACACTGTCTCAAACAGTAATCTTTGTTAGCAACGTGGTTGAGTCTGTCTGAATCTGTCCTGTTTGTTACCTCCTAGTTAACATACATTTGAGTTCTGGCCTTGGCATACTTTGTAGGTCTCAGCCTGAGCCCTTTACTCTGTCCCCTGTCTCAACACTTTACTCTTTTATCAACTTTAATCCTTTAGATAACCTACTACTGAACTCAGCAAGCAATCCATATATTCCAAAGTGCATGCAGGTCCTGAGTCACTTCCCAGATAATCTCCCATGGCAGCATAAATTCTGAGTAGGCTTTCAACATCTCATCAAACTTTTGAAAATCTATTAATATCATTTAAATGTTTCTTTGAAATAATTTTAGATTCATGGACAAAACCGTGAGTCAGATATACCACCTTCTGTGAAAGATTTGTATGTAACTTAAGGTGCAAACTAGACAGAAATATTGAAATGATAGCTGGAAGGCACTGCTGCCTGAAGATCAATTAGAGACAAAGATAAAATATTTTGGAACTTGGGCAGGATTATAAAACAGATGCACTTTTTCCTTGGTGACTTGTCTCTCACTGAAGTCCTCTCTCCCCTATATCTTTACATTTTTTGTTCTCAGCATCCTCAATATTCTCTTCCTCAGCAGTTCTGAGACTGACTCTCAAAGCCTTTAATTCACAACAAATTATAAAAGACCAATAATAACTTCAAGTATTATTCCTTCCCAGAGGATTTACAATTTGGCAGAAATTGAAGCTTAGACGTTGAGGGTGACAATTTCAACTCAGGGTGAGGAAATTCACAGGAGGGTTTTACTGTTGCGCTCCTGGAAGCCTCCCCAAACGGCTGTAGGCTACAGACTCACCCATAGGCCTGTTTCCCAGGTTCCAAATCAAATTGAGTGCTGGTTTCATGGGATTTCTTATGTATCCACCTTTTCCAAGATGTGAACTCCGTGCTAAGTGAAGCCCACCTTCTCCTGGCTGCTGTGTCTTACTGTGAAACCATGTCTTGACTCGGTCCTGAGAGAAGGCTGTGGGCCCGGGGATGAATGAGATGGCTTCGGCTCTTGGCTCCTCCTGGTGGCCATGTGGGTGGTCTTGCTTGCCTTAGTTTCTCCATCTGTTTTAGTGGAAAGGATCTTAACATTCTAGGAGATCCCAGAATGGAATGTGCTGTGTAAACACAAGGCAATGTTGTTACAATAAATAGCAAATTAGTGACTCTAGCTTAAATTTCCTACACTTGAGGACTTGTGGGTGGACCAAAGAATCAGAAATTGTCACAGGAAAAAAAAAATTCCCTTCTTCCTATTTTCTGACAAAAACAGAATTTGAGGATTTTGGCTACCATCTGTTGAGAGACTCAATTCTGCCTCTCCCAGTGGAAGGCTGGAATGGGGGCTGCAGTGGAGGTCTAGCATTCTCTTAATGAGCTGGCTTGTTGAGATCTGCCTCAAGCATTCTAACCTGTGTCTCTAGCATTTTGGTTTTCTAATTTTTACAAATCTCAGTTTTTAAAAAAAATTTAAAATATCCTGTTGAAATGTGTTGCTGTAATTAAGATGGACATTTCCTGTTAGGCACAAAGAGATGAGAATGTCTCTCCATTGTGATACTCTAGCTTCCTTATGGAGACACTGGCGCACATATAGAGAGTGATGCTTGCTGGTGGTTGAATGGCATTCCTGTTTTAGGTGATTCTGTTCTGAGAGATTCTGTTTCCATTTCACATCGCTCCCCCACGCCTCCAAGGATCCATAAGTGGGCAAGACGGGCCCTCCTTTCTCACCTGAGATTGGTAGTTTAAGAAACAGAGAAAAGGACAGCAACTTTGTGCCCTGAATCCCAGATCTTAGATTTGCCCCATGCAGTGTGCCATCATTTATCGGGGGTAATAATATCTGTGTTGTCTATCTACCTAGTCATTTTGAAGCTCCAGTGACATTTGAAAATGCTTTGTAAACTTGAAAAGATCTGTATTAGTGACACATTAACGATAGCAAGTGCAAGATCGAAATTTGGGTAAATCTAGCTAACTTTTTATGAGGCCTGGGTGAGAACGGCCCCTGAGTTTATTGGGCCAAGAATAAACTCAGCCTTTGACCCAGTTCAGGCTCAACCATGGTCAGGACATGACTTTTTGAGCTCCTGTCCCAGCTGGAATAGAGTGGAGTTCAGGAGTGGAGGATGAAGCAAGTTTATTAGGACATTCTACTCTGTGTATTCCACAGCGGTTTGTCCAAACCTGACTGTAAACAGCAGCTGGAAGACATTCTGCTGAGTCCCCATGTGTATCCATGGATTGTGCAGCTTGAGTTCAGGGAAAAGGCTTGAGCTGTAGAGGCTTAAAAAAAAGCCAAAAATCTGTGTGCAGGAACAGGGCCACTACCTATGTGAGCTTCATGAACTTAAAACACTTTGGGACTCAGTTTATTCTGTGTCACAGGGTTGTTTTCGAGATTAATTGAGATAATGCACATGGAATTTTCTTTCCGTGGAAGACTGGTCCCTTGATTTGAAGTCAGAAAAAACATTTCTGTTTTTATTCTTCATTGACAGTGAATATTTGGGCAAGTGAATTTTAGCTCTATGAGCAAAGGTTTCCTTCTCTATGAAATGGAAATTATGATAAGAACTCATATAAAGTTTACAGAGGTTGATTTATGCAGAAGACATGTTATAAAATTGAAAAGAGTGTATTCATTCATTTATTCATTCAGTCCACACTACACATCTACTTTGAATTTTTGCCCATAAAGAGTTAGCAATCTAGAGGCAGACAGAGAAGCTGACAATGACAGCAGAATGGAAGTGCGCCCGTGACATGGAGGGAACATTGAGGAAAAAAGTGTAATTGTTTGAGGAATCTGGAATATCTTCCCAGAGGAGTGGTGACCCGTAAACCACCCTTTATGGAATAGAAGTTGGACTGCAGGCAAGAAAACTGACCGGGCACAAGGGTTTCTAAAGAAGACTGGCGAGGCTTTCTGGCCTGTGACAGGAAATGAGGTACATTCATAAGCTGGAGCTTAGGGGTGTATGTGGGCCAGGCGGCAGGTAAGATGGGGATGTACAGAGGAAGGGTCTGATAAGGAGGAACCCTAGGAACCAGGTCTTGATGCACTGCCTACATCATACATGCTGGGGCATGTAGGTTTCAGCTTACATGTGTTGGAGTGTTATGTCCTACGTGTGAGACTACAAAATACCATGTACTTATTAAAAGAGGATGCTGCTGAGCTACCATGTGCTGCACATGCAGTCTGATACTCCTCATCACCCCTTCCAAGATGAGAGAAGGATTTTCACTAACCCAGTGAGTTTCTTACCTTAGCAGCCCACCACATTCCAGGGTGGCTGGGCTTGGGGCCAACGCTGGGGGCTCTGGCAAAAAAGTAGAGATATTTGCCAGGTTAATTCATGGGGTCTCAAAGGGTCGGACACGACTGAGCGACTGAATGGAAGTGAAGCTTAAGAAACCTTCTGAGAGTCAACTCTCATTGGTCTCATCTGCAACAAGAAACATTCAAGTTGAAAAAAGCATTTACTGGGCATTACTGCATACACAGCACAACACTGTGCTGGGTGCAAGGGAGAAATAAAGCCAAGTAATGACAGGAGCTGCCGCTCATCAAGCCCTCGGCGTGTCTCTGGCATGGTGGGTTAACTCCTTTACACACTCCTCTGAGATGGTGTTGTAATCCCTTTTCCTCATAGCTCAGAATGAGCAGTGTTGCATATACACCTAGTCTGTAGAGAAGCTGGGCTCTCAGACTCAGGTGCCCAGGACCAAGAGTCCATGTTCCAGTGCCTGCTTGTGGCACGTGATGGAGACAGATATATACATGACTAAATGAATGGACGATGGAGACTTGAGAGTAAAGGAAATTGTAGGCAATAATGTAGACTAGAATTAGGTTCCTTTTTTCAACTGGGAAATGAAAACAAAATGTTTATTACAGGATATTAAATAAAACATAAAAAAATCTTTCTTTTGCTTACATTTCTTAAATCACAAGTGAGAAGAATCAATCAGGGCAGATGTCAGATTCTAACAGGCTTACGAATTGAAGGAGAAATGAAAGAATGGGGAGGAATAAGATTAGTTTGAAAGAACCAAAGATAAGGGAAACTCAACAGGCTAGACTTTGGAAGGAATGAGAAGTCTGAGAAAGCTCTGTGGGCAGCTAATCATTGAAAGGAAGTGGCGGTGGGGGAAGCAAAACCATAGAGGGAAACTGTCAGAGAAAAAACTAGTTTTTAATATTCAGGGAAAACAAGGCACGTGATCATGGGGGAAAAGCATGATTAAGGAGAGAGCGAAAGGATATTTAAAATACTGAAGATTGCAAATTCGATCTTGTTGATCTAAAGTCAAGTTTATTCGTTTTATTTATCACAAGTTTGCCTTTGTTTATTACTCCCCCAAATCATGTGTGTGGAAGAGAGGAAGGACAGAGTGAGCATCAGGCATCCTCAGGACTCCCACCATGCTCTGCTTGCTTATATCTAACAGCTGTTTGCCGAGTGCATGATAGCACCTCCGCGAGGTTCCATGATGAATTCTAATCTTCCAGAATTTTGAGAGTGGAAAGGGGTACAGATGACACCAGGACAATAGGCTTGAACTGCAGATGTCCTGGTCCAACAGGGACAGTGATCATGATGACTCAGGCTCTCCACAGGCTTAAGTTATTGACTGCCTTATAAATCAAACTGCAATCTGTATCCAATCACAATGAAAAGTGGAATGGTAGAGTACTGAAGGACTGGGTCAGGCAGCAAGTACCAGCAAGGACAGTTTCTTGCTAATCTAAGAGAAGAGCTCTGTCTTAACCCCTGGTTTCACCAGTTACTGTCGCCCTAACTGAACTGAGTCTTATATGATTGGACTGAGCCTGAAGTTCAGGTTTCTGTTGCTTCGTAGCCTTATGTCCCTGGCAAGGCACAGATGGTGGGGCTGATGGACCTCCGCAGGGAAATGTTTCAGGGTTGCACTGACTTGATACAAAGTGACTTAGCTCCAGAGGACAGCCAAGAAATTTAGAGCTTTTTAGTCAACTAGTGACATTTTCTTAACAGTTTAATTGAGCAATTGGTTGATATTTTAGAATTCATTCTCATTAAATCATTTAAATGAGTCTCCAAAATGGCAGCCACAGGTGGCCATTGTGTACTTGGCATGTAGCTAGTACAGTGGGGTGCATGCTAAGTTGCTCAGTCATGTCCAACTTTTTGCACCTCCATGGTCTATAGCCTGCCAGGCTCCTCTGTCCAAGGGGATTCTCTAGGCAAGAATACTGAAGTGGGTTCCCAAGCCCCTCTCCAGAGGATCTTCCCCACCCAGGGATCGAACCCGCATCTCAAGTCTCTTGTATTTGCAAGTGGGTTCTTTACCACCAGCACCACCTGGGAAGCCCATAGCTAGTACAGCTGTGGACCTCAATTTTTAAATGCACTTAATTAACTTATTAAATGTTAAAACTTATCTTTGATCCAGTTATTGGAAACTGGATTCAAGTATCTTTGATACAATTTGGGTATGTGAATCTACTATTTCCATTGCCAATTTCATGGCATCTAAGTACAGACCAAGTATTACCAAGTATTTTCATCAAATGAAAATTTGATGTCCTAATTGAGGTTTGTTCTAAGGGTAAAGTACATACCTGATTTTAGAGACTTAGAACCAGAAAACAGAATGTATCTCATTAGTATATTAAAATAGCCTGTTAATAATTTCTTATATTGCTTACATGATGAAATGATAATATTTTGGAGTAGTGTCAAAATTATCAAAATTCATTTCACCTGTTTCTTTTTGCTTTTTAATGGGTGGGGCTTCTAGCAAATTTAAAGCGATGCACGTGGTTGCTTTCTCCTTTTAATGGGTAGCGCTGATTCAGGTGTTGATTACCTGCAGTGTCTCCAGCTCTGAGCTTACCACAGACACGCTTGGAAGCAGTGAGGTTCCTGCCCTGGTAGAGCCTAGGGTTCCTGTACAGAGGATGGAAAATAAACAGATACACACAAATAAGCAGCATGATTCAGTTGTGGTAAGTGCTGCGAAGCAGTTTTGCAGGATGATGCTGGGCTGGTTGGTGGAGGGAGGCCACGTTTAGAGAGTGTGGTCGGGGAAAGCCTCCTGGGATAAAGGGATGAATTGGCCTGAGACCTCAGAGGATGAGGAATTGCTGGGGGGATCATAGAAGCTTTCTTGGAAGAGAAGATCTTTGAGCTGAGCCCTGAAGGGTGGGTAAACTGTGCTTCTTTAGTTCATTCAGAAAGACTTGGGCTACTGGGTCAAAAGGAGGATGTAGAGAAAGCGCCTGGCTGGAGACCAGGCTTGGCAACTCGGAGGGCTCAGCTCCAGCTGGGCCAGGGGCCAGGCCATCAGCCAGCACATGAGAGAGTCTGTTGGCAGATTCACCCTCCTGCAGCCAGCGGGATGTTCAAGCTAGGAATGTGACAGGGTGGCCCTTCCATAAGACTCCAGACGCTTTCAGTCTTGACAGCCGGATATTCACAGCAGAATACGCAGTAGATTTTAAAATTGTGGTTTGTGCCTGGCTCGGTGGTTCTGCCTAACCTTGGAAAGGGGTGGAACGCACTGTGATTGATAGTTACTGTCCTCTGCTCCCTGAAGTCTCAGCAGAGATTGGGAAGCAGACTGAGAACCAGCGTTTGTGATGGACACACACAGTAGGCCCATCTGTAGAGTGTCTCTGTCAGTAGGTGCAATGGAACTGGTAAGACATCACCCCCAACTGGGTAGCTCAGATTGAAATGGCATCAACAAAAATGATGAGTGGTGACAGAGTCCTTAACGGGCCTCTCCAGGGACTCAGCGCTGGTCCTGTCTTGCTTCTTATGAAACGGTGTGTGTAATGATCAATCACATGGGTTCCTGAGGCAGGTCTTGTCTTAATCCTGCCTTGCCAGTCCCTAGCTGTGAGAACATGGGCAGAAAGCCAAACCAATCAGAGTCTCGGCTTCCTCTTTGCTGATCACACCCTTTACATAATGCTAACCAACCTCCTAGGACTGTTATGGGGATTAAGCAATAAGATATATACATAAGTCTCACTTATAGAAAGTGCCTGATAAATTATAGCTATTATTATTATTGGTATCATTTTCATTATTCCCTTTTTTCTTTAAATAGCATATAACAGCAGAGTTAAAGGATCAGCTCAGGCCCATGGCTCACTGGTTAGTCTTTTGGGGATACTTTATCTGACAATCAAGAAATCACTACTAACACCACTCTGGGGAGAAATAACATAGTCTTGGCTCTCATGGGCTGCAGGCTCTGTTCAAACCTATGGAAATCACAGCTTTCCTCTGACATTATTCTCACATTTCCAGTTCTAACAATTTACAGTGAAAATCTAAGGAGCTTTTGTGTCTAAAATAAGCAACTTGGAAGTAGAATTACAGGGAGGCATCTTCACCTGAATCGTTTTGTTGGCAATGACTTCCCCGCTGCATTCTGACATTTAGTGTTTGTGAGGTTCTCAGCCAATTCAGAGAGTCATGGACTCCGTGCCAGGCAAGGAAGAGCAGGTAGTATCAGCACATTTATTCGAGTTCATTTTTACTTTTGGCTAAAGAATAATTGACTGATGGCTTACGATGTAGCAGAAAAGCATGGGCAGAGCTGTGGGTTTGCATCCCAGCTCTGCGTGGTCTCATGGGTAACCTTGAACTTTGCTTAGCTCTTTGAATCTCGGTTTCTTTATCTGGGAAATGGAGAGAACATCCAACCTCTTGTTGGAGATTAGAGACAGTCTAGGTAGAGTACCCAGAACTGATAGTGTGGTGCTTGGTGAGTCGAGCTGTTGGAACCAGTGGCTGAATTGTTCTGTCTCAAGAGAGCACGTTTACATGTGGAGAGTTGAGACGGCTCAGGCCAGGATACTGGGAAAATGTAAATTCCACGCTTAGGTAGGTCATATTGTAACAGGGTAAAAGTTCTTTGGCCAGAATACAAACAAGTGAGTGTTCCAAGAGTTTCTTATATCACCATTTTTTCTTCTTTTTTTTCATTTTTACCTCAAGACAGTGAGTATTTACATTGCTTGACTAATATGTTTGGAACTTTGAGAGTACTCTCAGAACTCTCTTCTTGACATTATCTCAATGTACTTGAATATTTTTACACACATCTTGGCTTAGAATCAGTGAAATAAAACTTGTGTTTAAAACACAGTTGTAAAAAATGCCAACAGTGGGATGAGTTACGGGGTGGTCAGCTCAAGCTCAGCAGAGAGTGGCTGCTTCCACCAAGCAGGGCTTCCTTCATACCTGGGTTGTTTGTCCATCATATATTTGATGGTTACTGGGTGTGTGTCATGTGTGTTTTACGTATGACTGAGGAATAAAGTCCACAAATGCTGATGCATGACTAATAACAGCATAATTTCAGTTTGATGAGTGCCATTATTAATTCATGGTTCATTTCCAGTTCACATGTTAAGTCCTCCCTACATATCTGCTCTATATGTTTACAAGGCTATTTCCTTGTAGGCTCACATTTTTTCTTTAAACTTCTTATTTTGTATTGGGTTATAGCTGATTAACAAACAATGTTGTGATAGTTTCAGGCGAACAGTGAAGGGACTCAGCTGCACATATACATGTATCCATTCTCCCTCAAACTGCCCTCCGACCCAGGCTTACGCTCACATTTTATTTATTTATTTTTCTAGGCTCATATTTTAAGTCAGTTTATTTTCAAAATTTAGAAAGCCAAGTTTGTTCTAAACAGCACCTTTGTCTCTTCCTGCCCATGTAGAGGGGTCATTATCTGTATTGATTCAGTTGCACGTAAAAGCCAAGTATCAAGTATTGGACTGTGGAATGGTGGTCAAAGGGCAGGCCTCAGAGGAGGAAGAAAGACCTTCCTTATCACAAATACACTCTAACCTCAGTTGGATTCAAGTTCCTCATTTGTAAAACGAAAGGGCTGAGCTAGATAATCTCTAAGATCCCTAGCCAAAAGGCAAAGAATTCATGGCCGAACAGGAGTCTGCTAACTAATCATGCCATGGGCCTGGATCCCATGTTCACTGGTGACTTTTTTTGGTGAGGGTGTGTCCCCCTTTCTTAGGTGTATGAAGCAAAGACTGATAGATGCAGAAAGCTAGCTAGCATTTTGCTCGTTTAGTCACTGATTCCAGAATAGGAAGGGATTCTTGGGAAGAACAGCATCCTGCACTCTGCACCTGCTACCCAAGGGCCACAAGTTCCCAGCAGTGATGGGGTTTGTAGTTAGGAGGTAGACTCCAGCCTGTGAGCTGTGGTGAGCACATTAGAGAAAGGCAGAGAGCATGGATGCCATGCATGGTACAGTGTGCAGGTGGACAAACGAGGAGCCCGTCCCTGCCCACAAGGGGGTTTGCCCTGTAATGCCATCTTGACTGCTCTTGCCTCTCAGTCCCTGTATCGGTAAGTGCGTCTAGAAGTTACTCCAGGGTTAATGCCTCAGATGCGTATCAGCTTGTACTGAGGCAGGGCTGGAAGGGGGCCCTTGGAGGTAGGTCAGAGAAAGGAGAAATCTCGGTAGAAGTCCTGACAAGAGTCAGTTTCAGTGGGTTGTTTATTGGCTAGAACTGGCCAAAATGCCTCTCAGAGATTGCTTAGACTGGTGATTGGGAAATCAAAACTCTGACAGTTGCATCCTATTCGTGATGTGAGGTAGCTTACGAGTGAAAAATGACTTCATGGTGGTCACCTGCAGGGCTTCCCTTGCCAGTTTTTTTTTAGTAGCCACTTACAAATAGAGTATTTACTGGATATTTCACCCCAAAAGAGAGCAACTTACCACCCCAACCTGTATGCTCTTGAAAAAAAAATCTCTCTTTTCGTTATATAGTCCTATGAACTTCAATTAAATTCAGTAACTCCATGTTTGAACCTCCAGAGCGTCCTGCTAGTATGTCAATAAACGTATTTTACAGTTTGGTCTCAAGATAGTGAGGGGATTGGAAAGGTACTATTTTCTACAAATGCCTACTGCTATGTGCCTTGGCTCTCTGCAAGCCAAGGTAACCTAAATTAGTTAGGTCAGCTCACTTGGGCAAGGATGTATAGGAAGTGGTTGCTCTCTAGAATTAAATCTAGAGCCATTTAGTTTTGGAAAACTAGTTCTGCCTCTTCATGGCTTCTGGTTCTTTCCACGCAGGGCACAGTCAGCCTCAGTAAACAGAGAGCATCCAGGGGGAAGGAGGTAATCCATTCCTCTGAAGCCTCACTGCCAATGCAAGGTGATAGTTTTTAGCCAGGGCCTGAAAGGAGCCGTGGTGTGCTTTAGATGTTCAACTTTCACCAACACCCCTTTGGGTGAGGGTTCCTATTTTCTCTGTCGTTGGTCCACTTCACAAGACATAGTGCAGCAGGAAGAGCATGCTGCAGCTTTCCAAAGGTGACAACATATAACATTTTAGAACAAGAAGGGGCCCAGGAGAATCCTCTTTTGCTAAGGCATACACTGCTTGGTGTTGTAATAACTGCACCACCTGGGCTGTAATCTCCTAGAGGGCAGACCAGCCTGATCCTTAATTGCCAGCAATTAACGAAATTGTCTTGCCTACTCTGGGAAGTCAGAGGCCTGTGGGTGGATTCACTGATGAAACACCAATACCTGGCACCTGGTAGGTGCTCAGAAAAGGGGTCTCCAATTGGGTTGATATGAAAACTTATTAGCAAGGACCACCTGTGTCAAACAAACATGAGTTCAGTCTCAGGAACTAGGCCAGCTGAGTTAAGGCCTCAAATGCCAGTGCAAGTCTGTTACAAAGTTCTGTTCTATTCTTTCTGTGTTTACAGGCAAATTGATTCATTTAGCAATCACTTTCAGTAAGTCCTTTGTCAGCCAGGAAATCTGCTAAATGCCAAGGACACTGACATGAGAAGTACAGTCTCTTCCTTCTAGGAATGTAAGCTTTCATCAGGAAACCCAACCCAAGTCAATAGTTCAAAGGTTTGTAATAATGGTTGTAGTAGAGATAAACGTAGGTTTCTCAGAATACACCAGAGGAGGAAAGACACCTTCATCAAGAAGATGTTAGGATAAAAGAATTTGCCTACTGGGGTCCTCTGGCAAGAGTTTGGAAGAGGAAAGAAATGAGGACCAAACGTTACAGAAATCCAACCAGGAAATTACTAGGGAGTTCAGTGAGATAGATATGAGAAAATGAGGATCTGAGTTAGGATGATGGCTGTGGAGATGCTGAAAAGTGGTCAGATCTGCTCCA
The DNA here is from genome assembly GCF_023699985.2 of Odocoileus virginianus. Classification (NCBI taxonomy): domain Eukaryota; kingdom Metazoa; phylum Chordata; class Mammalia; order Artiodactyla; family Cervidae; genus Odocoileus; species Odocoileus virginianus. Next base: position 10,405,037 of record NC_069691.1, on the reverse strand, counting down.
TCAATGGTGAGGAACATTTGATAACGGTTTGTGGGATCTTTTTGTGACCTTTGTCATGTGCTTATTTATTTATATTATCTTAGAAATCGTCATATACCTACTTCTTTTCTAAACTTTTCTTTGGTAAACTCTAAAACATATGCGTTCATTAGAATTGTTCCTTGGAAGGCCTGGAAACCCACTTGAATGGGGAAATATCATGACTGCCCTCAGTGGAATTCCGGCATCAACATAGCTTTCCTTGGTTCTAGTCTGCAATCCCAGGCTACTGCTGATTAGTCCATATGGAAAAAACAGTTGGAAAGTTTGTGTGCACACACAGACAAAAAAAAGAAAAGAAAAATCTTAATTCTCAGAGGTTAATACAGATTGTCCTCATGCTAGACAAAAAGTAGGTTTAAAAATTTTAGCGGTTCAGTGGAATTTGACTCACCAGGTGGTATCTCGGGACCGGTGAGGTTCTCTTTTCTGGTGTGAAGTAAATACTTCATTCAAGAAATGGCCTCCTAGGGAGGATGGGGAGGAAGGGATATCCATTGACCCTACTGTTTAACCCCACCTCCTTGACCTTGGAGGTTACTCTCTGAACCCCTAAGGCCGGCTCACTCTTCTGGCCTAAACCCTTGAGCTTGTAGAGAGAGAAATTGAAACCAAAGAGGTAACATGGCTGGACTACAGATCTCCTGATTTCCAGTCCAGTGTGCCTGTATAAAGCTTTGACCTTCACTGTCACAATCTGGTCTATTGGGACTGAACTCAAGCTTGCAGCCTTTGGGCTAATGAGAGCAGTAAACTCCTTGGTGGGCATAGTTGGGCACACCAGCACATTGCCATGGCTGCGTGGTGGGTAGTCTGGTGGCAGGAACTGTGCTAAGCGTCTGACATGAATCACCTCCTTTAGTCTTCAGTTTCATTTGCCTGCCCCATTTCACATCCAGAGGCTAAGTAACTTGTCTGAGGTCAGCGTGCTTTGCAGTGGACGGGCAAGCATTCTCAAACACGGGTTGCTTGATTTCAGAAACCTCACTTTTAATTAGTGACCATCATGTTTTCTTTTGTCTCATCTTGTCCGTTCTGTGTAGTTCAGAGGAGCTGGGTTTGGATTTGGTTACAGTGAGTTCGTGGGTTTTTATTTTTGTTGTTGTTTTGCTTTTTAATTTGGGAAATATTTAGACGTTGAACTTCATGGACTCTTAAAGTTACAAGTCAGAAGGTGCCCTTGAGGGGGAAAAAGGATTTCTTTCATCACTGCCAAGGCTGTGCTGAGAATTCTTTTCCTGATTGAGATTTCTATTTTTCATTCATCAGTTTTCTCCTGCCATTTGCAGACTGAGTGTCTTAACCATCTTAAAATGCTTCCAGCTGAGTAATGGAGGACCTCTGCAAAATTCCTTACATTGATGATAAAAACCAGCATTATGCCATTTCCTGTCTTACTTGCTTCTTTCTCTCACCTTTCACTCACTAAAACTTCTAATAAAGTGATCAAATTTGACTAATCTCCAGGCACAGAAATGTTATAATGACACAGGGGAGGAAAAAGTTATGTTCCCTCAACCCACTCCATCAGCTGAGAAGAGATTGCAGAAGGGAGCCACCGTGTTCTATAGAAAGAAACCTGGGCATAGATTTACTTGATCAGGATTCTTGTTTCAGGTGCCTTACAATTCTGTGACTTGATCAAGTCACTTAACCTCCTTGTGTCAGGGGCTACCCCCTGGGGAAAGGACGATCGTGGGGCAGTTTGATGGTGTTAAAGAAACAATAGATAGATTTGATTTTGCACAAAACATGAAAAAGTTCAGTTTTACTTTCAAAAGCAGTAGCCAGTGAGTTCTTTGCCCATTGGAAATCCAGGTACCGGAAAAAACCACCACTACCACCACCACCTATGTGATTTCTTCCTTCACCCAGCAGCAATGACCTCATTGGTCTATTTTGAGCCTAAATCCAGAGGCTCCAATCTGAAAATGACAGATCATTTCCCTCTCCTCTTGCCAGAGACTGAGAACTCCTGTCCCACGAGAACTTGCTTCTTGGCTTTCTCTAACACACTGGGGGCTGAAAAGTGACTGACCTACCCTTCATTCCTTTACTGAAAGAGTGATTGAAACAGTCATTCATTCTGTAAATCCTTTTGGGTGCCTGCTCCAGACAAGGCATGGCATGACTGCTATAGGGGCTGAGAAAGCCTGCGATTTTGCTTTCAGCCCTCCAAACCTTCATGAATTCTAGCTATCATCTTTAAGCCTGTTGCTTTGGTTTTCCTCCTCGGCCTTCCCTCCCCTAGATTCTGCGCTACCAAGTGTTACAATGAACCAAGTGTCTAGGATGTAGACTCAGCAGGTACTATAGTTTTGACGGCCCTTTCTCAAGTAGCCAAGCCTCAGTGGGAACTATGGTCCAGGCCAGGCTCTCACTCCTTTGCTGAGAGCGCAGATGTGCCAGAGTGGGACGCGTTGGAGGAGGAGAGTGGGGCATAGACTTGCTGCCAATGCCCAGGTGCAATAAGGGCATCGCAACCCCATGAACGCTGACACATCAGACTCCAGGGTTAGCTACCCAAAAGACACAGCAGGGAAAGAGGAAGCTTGATGGGCGAGAGCTGCGGCTCCTGGCTCTTCCCACTGAACAAGTGTCAGATTTGATGACGGTGATGAGACTGTGCTTTCTCTCTCCTCCCCGGAGCCTCAGCCCCAGGGCTCCCGTAATTGACTGTGGTGGGTATGAGTTACGAGTTCAGGCAGAGGGAGGCCCAGTGGAGTGACCTGGCACCCCTCCGTGGTGACAAGAAGCCGCCAGGAAGCTGGGAGCCGGGCGCTGCCTGGCCTTCACGGAGGGCAGGCGGAAGCTCCATCGGGTGCACTTGCTCATCAGGCCCCGCTCCAGACTTTTATGTGCTCCGACCTGCAAGTTTGGTCAAGTACCACCTTGCTGGAAGCCTCATCAAGTGGTTTCTGAGGTGAAAGAACAGCAGTGAAATTGAGAAAACATTTGGTTTGCCTCAAGCAACTGGATTTAGGTGAGAAAATGCCAGGCCCATTCCCGTTGGCCCAGGGATTTTGGACCATATTTTTCCCGGAGGCTGAAAGGCATGCTTTTCCCCCATCCTGACCAGAGTAGCTGTTTGCTGAATATTTCAGAGGGTGATGATGGTGTTTAAGAGCTGCTGCAATTCCAGTGTTTTTGTTGCAAAACATCCCTGCCCTCCCTGCCAAATGTAAGGTTAGAGTTCAGGGAGAAAAAGGGAAAAGAGTGGAAAGCCAAGTCAGACACCTTCCCCAAAGGCCCACCTTTCTCATTTCTCTTGACCTTTTGGGGACCTAGCAGGGGGGTCTTCATCCAGACCTCTCCTCATCAGAGATGTCCTACTACTCGCTGACTTAACCCATTTTGAGCTCATTTTATGTTTAAAAATGTCAGGTAGCCTCAAAAGAGCATGGAACACTTGTGCAGACTTCGTGCATTCACTCCTGAACTTGTACATTTATCTTTTGGCAACAGGAGGAAGAGAAGACATTGATTTTTATCCCAACCCCATTTGATTCATATTTCTCAAGCTTACCAACCTAACAAGCAGTAGTTTCTTGATTTCCAGGATTTGAGACCTTGACAATAAAGAGGTGTACAGATGCTGGAAAGATGAAAAGACAGAAGCTACCAAAGTATTGAGAAGACCTCAAATTGAAAAAAGAACAAAATGGATGAAATTAAAACTTTGCATACCCAATTCTGAATTTTTATGTGCTCACCCCCTCCCCCTCAAGCTTTTTCCACTGTGATCAACTCATAACATTAGGATCCATGGAAATTAGAAACAAAAGCTATTGCCATTTATATTTAAATAGCTTAGAGAATAAGACAATGTGTGCAGTGGAGCCGAATTAGTCACTGGAGAAGTGTTTCTCCTCGTGTGACTGTAACTTTCACAGTCATTCTCATGAGCTGTGGAATGAAGTGGTACGTTGTATAAAGAAGTAAGATGCTGACACACTTTTGATATTTACCATATCACCCCATGTCCTCTGCTTGGAGAAATTGAGAATGACTGCCCTTTCCTTTGCTAGCCTTTGCCTCTTTTTATATTAATCTCAGCTGAATTGAACAATTTCTCCACTCTGTACAAAATAATGCTCGTCTTTGTATTCACTTGATATACAACTTAAGGGCATCCAGTTTTTGCAAATACAGATCTGGGAATATCTTGAATGATTTATACACAGAGTTGCAGAATTGGTCAAAGAGAATCAGAATCTATTAAGTGATTAACCCTTTGTTTTAAGGTAAAATTGTCATTTTGGTAGTGATCTAAAACTTCAGCTCTATTAAGGGCAGAATGAGGTGTAATTTTAAATGCTCAATGGATTTTATTAATTATCTTTCCTTGGCTTTCAAATTGCTTAGAGGACAATTATGCAAAAGGTAAATGCATGTAGAATGAAGTCATGCCACTATGTTTTTAATGCTGTGATAATCTTGATCCCAGAGAGAAGCTGGAGGGAATTCTGTGCTGTCCCAATTTAATCCCTGCCTTAAGATTGCATTTAATCAAAAGTGTGAATTTAACTCCAGGTGGCATGCAGGCAGTAGAATTAGTTTTAGGTACTTTAGAATTCCATTTCCTTTTAATACTTTTAAGCAATCAAAATTGTTTTCAAATTTCCTCTCATTTCTTGCACTAATTGTCCTAAAGTTTAAAATAGAAGAACCTGAAACCCAACTTAAAAAATGTAAGATTCTTTGCCATTTAAGTATCTAATGAATTTATATCACTGGCTTTTCTTTCTACCACCTCTAGTCCATGGGCTAGGTGCATCTGTGTGCTTGCATACACAAACACACACTTTTCTTCTTCTTCTTCTTTTTTAAATACAATTGAATTCTGTTTTTATGCACTGGAAAGCAATTTGGCATGCCTAGGAATAGGGAGTTATGTTTTTTTCCCAAGAGGACAAATTACACTGGTAATTTACACAGATATTTTATATTTGAATCAAATATAATGTGTCATGCCCTCAAGGGATTTTAAGAAAGTTTAGGAAGTGACACATCAATGGGAAAAAGAACCTAAAATCTTCTGAGATTATCTTTTCTGGAAAGGTAAAGCAAAATATATATTGGGTTGGCCAAAAAGTTCATTTAAGTTTTTCCTTAACTTTTTGGCCAACAACAATATGTTGTTATTGAACATAGGGGGAAAAACTATTGCTTGTGGGTATTATTACTAGTGCCTAGGATGGGCAGTCTTGAGTTTAGAAGATAAGTGTTCCTTAAAGGAATATGCTCCAGATTGTTTTTTTCTTATAAGTTTGGCACCTTTTCTCATTTGCTTAAGTTGGTTTCAATCATTTTCTTGCTCTTATATTGCCCGTCTGTAACTGCTTTTAAAATAATGCTTCTACTGTGTGCTTTGCTTGTGGACAAGTTGTTGACCATTTAAATATTGGAGATGCTCTTTATTAATCTGGGAGAATGCATCCTTTAGCATTGTGGGATTCGTTGACTTTATTTAACCCTGGACCCTTGTAGTTTACGAAAGACTGCTAGTTTCTGCAGTAATATTCTAGGTTCTTGTCCTGTGTTAACCACTACTTCATTCATGTATGTTTACCCATTTTAATTTAGGCACTGTCTTTTGTTCCTTCTAAGACTTAGATTGGTATTGTGGGAGCAATGGTCCCATCTCAGAAGATAAAAGTCTGTACAGCAGTAGATTTCAAGTCGGGGATTAAACCAAGAAGGGTTCCATGGCACCTTAAAGTAGGATCATTATATGGAAAGAACCATCCTATTCACTGCTAGTAAAAACTCTTGTGCTGTCCTCTTCCTTATGCTGAACTGTGAAATACCGTATTACGTTTGATAGAGTTAAGCATATTCCCTTCTTAGGACTCTCTCCTGTTTAAAATTTCCTGCAATTTTTTTAATAGCTAGAAGACCTAAACATACCTAATAGAAAATGTATTAATTCAATGTAAAAATATTATCTACCCTCTACACCTATTTAATGAGGGCCTATTGTCCAGCATTGCCCTTCATGCTAGGAATACTAAAACTTAGTTTCGTTCTTTCAAGAAAGTGGGGAAAAAACATGCAATTCAAATACAAGGTATTAAGTCCTATATGAGCCTGCATGCATTTATATAGCACAATATATTTGGAACTTCACAGCAATAATGTTATTTACAGATGAGAATGTAGAAAGTTAAGATGTACGTGGTTTGCTCAAGGAGGCCAGGCTAGTGATTGGTGACATTCTATCAAGAACTCAGGCGGCACACTTTCCCAGTTCATTATTCTGCACTGCCTGTCTGTGACATAGTCTAGCCTAACTCTGTCTGTTTGCTTGTATGAAGAGTACATGATAGATACTTTTACATATAGCTCCAGAAATTGCCTCCTTCCTTTTTTAATATAAACTAATGTATGTGAAATTGTTTTGCAAAATTTGTTCCAACATGCTATCCTTTTTTTCATGGAATTGCAGAGGTGGTAATTGATATGTCCTAGATAGCTGGATTAACTATATCTTCTGTTTTCTAATACAGTGTTCCACACCTGCTGTTACACTAAATGGCGTTTTATGCCCTTTATTGTTGTTGTTCAGTCGCTAAGTTGTATCTGACTCTTTGCAACCCCATGGACTGCAGCATATCAGACTTCCCTGTCCTTCACTATCTCGCAGAGTTTACTCAAACTCATGTCCGTTGATTCGGTGATGCCATGCAACCATCTCTTTCTCTGTCACCTTTTCTGCCATCAATCTTACCCAGCATCAGAATCTTATCAATGAGTCAGCTTTTCACATCAGACGGCCAAAGTATTAGAGTTTCAGCATCGGTCCTTCCAATGAATATTCAGAGTTAATTTCCTTTAGGATTAACTGGTTTGATCTCCTTGCTGTCCAAGGGACTCTCAAGAGTCTTCTCCATCACCGTAGTTCAAAAGCATCAATTCTTCAGTGCTCAGCCTTCTTTGTGGTCCAATACATCTGTACACGATATGGAAAAACCGTAGCTTTGACTATATGGACCTTTGTTGGCAAAGTGATGTCTCTGCTTTTTAATACGTTGTCTAGGTTTGTCATAGCTTTTCTTCCAAGGAGCGAGTGTCTTTTATGTCATTACCCTTTTCTTATGCTTGAATGCTTCACACTTGGTTTCCTTTCTATCCTAGGAATCATTTTATAATTTCTCCTCTATTTAGATGACATTGAACCTGTGGTTTTTATATCAGTATAATTGAAAGAACAGTCTGCCTCAGAACTCCTTACTGGACCAGTTTGTAGTGGCTAGCATTGCAAGAGTATTGTCAAGATGGTCTTCTGCCCAAGGCCTCATGTTTTAGAGGGCCTTATGCTTTAGAGGACCTCGTTGAACATTCTTTCAGCTGAGTTTTTGTCCCTATCAGCTGAGGAGTTGTTGGAGTCTGGGAAACATGCCCACCCTGAACCTGTGTCTTCTGCTAGACCATTTTCCCTGGTAAGCTGGAGCCCAGAGTTAGTCGACCAGATGACTGGGAACCAGTTTGCATTTGTGTCAGTCTTTCTCCTTATTCATCCACTGGAGGGCGAAATGCACTCCTGGTATACCCACCTCTAGACCTTGAAGGATTGCCATAGGCATCTGTGGCCAGTGGATAAGCCAAAATAGACACACATAGTGTTTTAGGACCTTTGCATTAGTTATTCACATCTTCCTTGAGACATATATATGACTGACTTCTTATTCAGGATTCTGTTAAAATATCACATATTTCAAAGAGACCTTTCTTGACTGTCTTACCTAAAATAGCTCTCTCCTCCATAATCACTCTAGACTACCTTATGTTATTTACTTTTTGGACCATTTAACATTATGAAAATCTATTGCATAATCTTTTATTTATTTACATTATTATGGCCTAACTTCCAGTAGAATGGAAAGTGCCTGAAGGCAGGAAATTGGTTATTTTGCTCACTGCCATTCTGTAGCATTCAAAACAATGTCTGTCACATAGTAGGTACTCAATATAATATTTTTGGAGTGAATAGATGAATGAAAGAAAAGGCCTTGAATGTGAGGAATAAATTTTACTGCTTTAATTGAATGTAACCATTTTAATTTTCCCCTCTCACACGTCATTTTAACAGAAATGGGGAGGGGAAAAAAAGACAACAATTTAGGAAATTAAAAGTGTGCAAGTAAGAGTGGAATAATTTGAGGGAATAAACCTGACTTTAATTGTCTCAAAGTAAGTGATACCATTACAAACATAATGCCACGAGTTTTTCACAAAACAAAATAAAGCATGATTAAATTAATGACACATTTAAAAATTTGGGATTTTCTTGGAGAAGGCCAGCTAATTATAGAATTTTAGAACGGTTGAGGTTTTTTACTGTGGCCTGTGCTGTCTTCTTTTACCCTGTTCTAAACATATGTGCGGGAGAAGGCATAGCACCCCACTCCAGTACTCTTGCCTGGAAAAGCCCATGGATGGAGGAGCCTGGTGGGTCGGACACGACTGAGCGCCTTCACTTTCACTTTTCACTTTCATGCATTGGAGAAGGAAATGGCAACCCACTCCCGTGTTCTTGCCTGGAGAATCCCAGGGACGGGGGAGCCTGGTGGGCTGCCGTCTATGGGGTCGCACAGAGTCGGACACGACTGAAGCAGCTTAGCAGCAGCAGCAGCTGACATGTGCAATGTTTATTTCACAACTTTCTTCTCAGTTACCTTTCAAAATTGTATGATTCCTCATAGTCCTGACTAGATGATTCTCTAATGCCTACAGTCATTAAATAGGATTCAGTGTGCCTGTCTCAAGGAAATCAAGTGAAAATTCTCCTGCAGATAAAGAGTAATGCTTATTTTGTTCACAAATATAGTTCTTTTAAATAGCAGAATTTGATTATGGTTTTTTCAACAAAAAGAGGGACTCATATCAAATAAGTGTCAGTACTTAGTAACTCCTTGATTATTTGTTAATGACTAGATAGAGGAAGATTTAAAGACTGGAGCATCCTTACCTGAATGCAGACTTTCACTGGATTCTCTGATTCTTTCACAAATTAACTCTGATTTCTTGATTAGTATTTTAGAAAACGTTGGGGATATGTTGGCTTCATATTTTAAGGTTTAGAAGTAGCTTGTCAGTGCTAAATCATCTCCATCAGTCCCGTATTTCCAAAGGAAAAAAGTGCATAGCCAATATTCCCTTAAGTAGGACTTTTTGTTTGTTTTCAAAGTCGGAGGAAAACCGAGGAGAGAAATCCCTTTGTGCTCCGTTTCCCTGTTTCGTCAAAGCTAATAAAAATGTGAAATATGGAAGCACACATATTTATTTCCTGGCATCTGCTTCATTGAGTCATAAAAGTAGTAATATAATTTACTGTATTCCTTTCTAAATATTCATCTTACATCTGCACAGAATGACTTAAGGTCATCTGTCCAGAGGAGCACCTACCTCACCTCTGTATTGCATTTAACACGAACTTTTTATTCTCAGTCAAATCAGAGATTGACCACATACACAGATAAACATTTCAAAGCCAGAAGAAAGAGAGTACAGAGCATATTTAGTCTGTTTTCTATTACAGATAAAAGAGGCCCACAAAGATTTTGCAAAGTCACACAGGTGGCTGCTGGCAATTCTGAGAATATAAACTAAGTTCCCCAAGTTCCAACCCATCTTTTCTAATTTACCCATCTTTTCTCAATATTGACTGTTATAACATACTTGTTAAAACCACCTAAGGTACTTTTTAGATACTATGTTTATCATTATTGCTTTTAAAATATGTTATAATTTAGGCATTTGTCACATTTGATATTATAGGATTATATAATAGTAACCAACGGAACATGTTAAAGGAAATTTAAAATCATTTGTATAGATAACATACTTACATAGTTCAAAAGTAACAAGATATTAAAGGGTAAGCAGTGAAAGTTTTCCCTCCTGTTCTTGGATCTCAACACAACCACCTAGTTCGACCCCCACCCCCCGGCCCCCAATGGGCCAAGAAAGCAGCCAGTGTTATCAGAGTTCTCTGTGTATAGCAGTCACCTCAAAGAGGTACAAAAATTGTATCTTTTTTAGTCTGTGGCACTTTGCTTTTTTTTTTCTCCTTATCTCAGGCTACATCATGGAGACTTCTCTGTCAAGACATAAAGCCCATTTCATTATCTTTTATGGTTGCATTGTACTCCACTATGTTGATGTGTTGTTATTTAGTTAATTAATCTCTATCAGTATATATTTAGGTTGTTTAACACTTCAGTTGTTACTAGAAGTGCTTCAGTAAGGAGCCTTGCATTTTGACATGTGTTAATAAAAATGGAGGACAGCAGAAATTAATGTAACATTATAAATGAACTATACTTAAATAAAATATTTTTTAAATGTAAGGTAAATTTCTAAAACTGAATCACGTCTTCTTAGGATTTTTGTAGGTCATGTCCTGTTACTTTCCACAGAGTTGGATAGATTTACATTCCCATCCCATTAAGTGAGGATGACCATTTTACATTCCTCACTGGTAAAATGTCTTTGGTATTTAGAATGTTTATATCCAAAAGGTGAGATGTGAAAAGCTTTATCTTGGTGTGGGTTTGATTTGCTTTTTTGTATTTATATTCATGAGGTTAGGCATGTTTTTAGATGTTGAAGAAACTTGATTTACATTTCCAGCTATTATTGTACTATTCTCTTTACCTGTTTTCCTATTGCTTTTTTCTCTTATTGAATGTAGGACTCTTTATATCTAAGGGAAAGAACATTTTATCTATGCTTGTTGTCCCTGTAGTTTAGTCACTCAGTCGTGTCCGACTCTTTGCGATCCCATGGACTGCAGCACGCCAGGCTTCCCTGTCCTTCACCACCTCCTGGAGCTTGGTCAAACTCATGCCCGTTGAGTCAGTGATCCCATTCCACCATCTCATCCTCTGTCATCCCCTTCTTTGTCTGCCTTCAATCTTTCCCAGCATCAGGATCTTTTCTAAAAAGTCAGCTCTTCCAAACAAGTGGCCAAGGTATTGGAGCTTCAGCTCCAGCGTCAGTCCTTCCAATGAATATTCCCAGTTGATTTCCTTTAGGATTGGCTGGTTTGATCTCTTGCAGTCTCACTAGTCTTCTCCAGCACCACAGTTTAAAGGCACCAATTCTTTGATGATCAGCCTTCTTTATGGTCTAACTCTCACATCCATACATGACTACTGAAAAACCATAGCTTTGATTAGACAGACCTTTGTCAGCAAATTAACATCTCTGTTGTTTAATATGCTGTCTAGGTTTGTCACAGCTTTTCTTCCAAGGAGCAAGCGTCTTTTAATTTCATGGCTGCAGTCACCATCTGCAGTTACTTTGGAGCCCAAGAAAGTAAAGCCTGTCGCTGTTTCCACTCTTTCCCCATCTATTTGCAATGAAGTGATGGGACCAGATGCCATGACCTTTGTTTTTTGAATGTGAAGTTTTTCTGTGTTTTTTTTTTTTTTTTTAAATATTTGTTTTCGGCTGTGCTGGGTCTCATTGCTCTAGGTGCAGTGAACAGAGGGCTACTCTCTGGGTGTGATGCGTGGGCTTTTAATTGTGGTGGCTTCTTTGGTGGTGGAGCACAGGCTCTAGGGCGGGGGGGCTTCAGTAGTTGCAGCGCCTGGGCTCAGCAGCTGTGGTGCTTGAGCTTAGTTGCTTTTGGCAATTGGGATCTTCTCGAGCAGGAATCAAACCCTCGTCTCCTGCATTGACAGGTGTGATCTTTACCACCGAGCCACCAGGGAAGCCCAAATGTTGAGTTCTAAGTCGCCTCTTTCACTCCTCTTTCACCTTCACCAAGAGGCTCTTTAGTTCCTCTTTGCTATGTTTCTCTAATTTGTCTTTACCTTGTTTATGAAGTCATTTTTGCCATGCCATATTTATGCTTTATTTAGTTGAATTTATCAATTTTTTCAAATTAATTTTTTTATTTGTATTATACATAAATAAACATCATTCACTCTCAGGTGATTTCTTAAAATCTCCTTAAAAAAAAATCTGTGTTTCTTATGGTACTTTCATGGGTTTATTTGTTTACTTTTAATATGATTCATTTGGGATTGATCCTAATGATTAAGATGTGGGAATGGTTTAAATCTTATTTTTCCCCCAGTTATTTGGTGTTTCAATATCATTTATAAAGTACTCTGTTTTTCCCCCATTGATTTATGATAGCAACCTTCTGACATATTCTAGTCTTGCATGTTTTTGGTGAGTTTATTGACTTTTCCATCCCATTCAATTGATAAAGATATTTACTGTTGGTATTTATTTCAGTCATTAGCTTTAATATCTAAAGGGAAGATTTCTCCTCACTGTGGGATGCATTTTTAAAGTGGCACTACATATTTTTTCAATTTCAGTTTTATTGAGGCATAATTGACTTTTAAGACTAAATTTGTACATCATTGTGATTTGATATGTTTGATCTATTGAAAGTATTTCTCCCTTATAGTTATTAATAATTAACACATCCATCACTGCCCATAGTTATCTTTTTTGGTCAGAACATTTAAGTTCTACTCTCTCTTAACAAATTTCTGTTGTACAATATGGTGTTATCAGCAATAGTCACTGTATTATTCCTTAGATCCTCAGACCTTATTCATCTTACAACTGAAAGTTTGTATCTTTTACCAGCTTCTCCCTATTTCCCCCATCACCCCCAGCCCCTGGCAGTCACTTTTTCTATATTTTTCATGAGTTTGACTCTCTTTTTTAGATTCCACGTGTAAGTAATACATGCAGTATTTGTCTTTCTTGTAATACCACCATTGATTTCCTGTTTATATTTTGTGATTAGATATATAATGGGCTTCGCTGGTGGCGCTAGTGGTAAAGAATCCACCTGCCAATGCAGGAGATGCAGAGACATGGGTTTGATCCCTGGGTCAGCAATATAATGTGGAGCTGCAAATGGTACCCCACTCCAGTATTCTTGCTGGGATAATTCCATGGACAGAGGAGCCAGGAGGGCTACAGTCCATGGGGTCGCAGAGTCAGACATGACTGAGCACACACATACTGTCCATACTTAGATAATACAGACTCATAGGATAACATCCTTTTCTCTGATTGGTGACAGATTTCCTTCCTCATGTATAGTATCAGAAAGTTAGTAAATTCCAAAACCATGAGATATGAGTTCAGCTGAGACTGTGTAGGTAGGCTTCCCACATGCTTCGCTTGACATGTAAAACTAACAAAAGCAAATACGTTTCAACAAAGATCCTGGAGTGGCAAATGTCCACTATTCATGTGGACCATGTAGGGAGTAAGCACTGAATAGAGGGAGGGAGTATCCTTAACACCATGTACCACACATGTGGTGAAACTAATGGAGGCTAGACTGATTTCCGAGCTGACTCATTGGAAAAGACCCTGATGCTGGGAGGGATTGGGGGCAGGAGGAGAAGGGGCCGACAGAGGATGAGATGGCTGGATGGCATCACTGACTTAATGGACATGAGTTTGAGTAAACTCTGGGAGTTGGTGATGGACAGGGAGGCCTGGCGTGCTGCGATTCATGGGGTCGCAAAGAGTCAGACATGACTGAGTGACTGAACTGAGACTGATTTCCCAAGACTGAAGTTTTTTTTTAACTCTGACTTTAATGTAGATTCATAATATATAGGAAATAGAACATTTAGAAGTTAAACCAATGAGGGAAAGCACACTGTTTTCCTTCTTCCCTGGGCTGGACGTAGTTTTATGAAAATAAATTTCTAAGTGGCTTTTCTTTGCATTGGGCTTTGTGTCAAGAGGTGAAACCTGTATAACACATTACGTCTGAGTTGGTTTTTTTTTTAAAGGTCTCAAGGACAGACATATGGATAATGGTTTAAAAATATAAATATGGTCTTTCCAGTCATAGAAATCTTCTGCCCCAAGAGGTGCTTTTCCCGCTTTCCCAAAAATGTAGGGCTCAGGACTCATAAAGCACCAAAGCAAAATACATGGTATTTGACACTAAAAAAAAAACCCAACTGTGCTTTTCTCGAGTTTTGCAGCCCTGTGATCAGGCAGAATGACTTATAGTCAAATGTAGATGCCAACTTGCTGTATTACCTTCTAGCCACTGAGTCCTGTAACTAAGCATTTTTGTTCGGTAAAATTACAGAAGAGATGGTGCTTGGTGAGATATTTTGTTCTATTTTTGTACCTATAGTTCATCTAGAAAAATGACTGTCACTTTTCTCACATACTTATCCTATTTATCCATTTCTCTGTGTGTGTATACATAAGGAGAAATACATACTTACAGTGTCATTGTAAAGACAGCTATTCACCCCTACCCTGCTATAGACTTGTCCTGAGCCTGAGTCATTTCATTATTGGGTCCACATGAGGTTTAATGTCTGATTTGTAAATACATAGACATTCAGAATTTATGGAGGCTCTCTTAGGAAAGACCACCACCAATATAGGGTTAGTTTGAAAACCATTCTGTCCAAATGGATCTTACCAAGTGTTCAAATATGAACTAGTTCAATCTTGTTGGGGTAAATCTTATAGACAGTACTATAAGAATTATAAATATAATTTGCATAGTCAAAATTTTCATGAATGATCTATTTAGTATAGTGATAGATCCTGCATCAGATGTCATTTATGAAGATGACAACATTTTTATGAAGTAAAGAACTGTAGAATACTTGCTAAATATTCTTTGGTAAAATTAAGTCCTTCAGAGGCAAAGATTATTCTTAGTCATCTTTGTATTCCCAGCCCAATGTCTGGTATTGAGTAGGCACTTACTGCGTATTGAATGAATAAATGAGTGAAAGAAACTCATTTCTTAGATTGTCTGAAATAGATTAAAATGTTTCCTTGAAATAGACAAATACATGCATGCCCATGCTTGCTGCTCTACTTTAAGAAGGAAGTTGATTTTGTTCTGTGTTTTTAGAAACATGGTCACTTTGGAAATCAGTCTCTTCATTAAAAAAAAGTATACACATTTTTAATGACACATTAGTTTCAATGTGGTCTCTTGAAATAAAGCAAAAACAAAATCCCTTAGCTTGCCTTGGAACTATTGTTCAATAGTTTAAAGGAATAATTTGTAATACCTTTTATTTAGGCTTTCCTAGTGACTCAGATTGTAGAGAATCTGCAACACAGGAGACCCAGGTTCGATCCCTGGGTCCGGAAGACCCCAGGAGAAGAGAACAGCAATCTACTCCAGTATTCTTGCCTGGAAAAGTTCCAGGGACAGAGGAGCCTACTGTGCTATAGCTCAAGGGGTTGCAAAGAATCATACACGACTGAGCAACTGACACAACCTGTCTTTTATTTAGTGTATACACACGTGTCTGTGTGTGTCAGTGATGTAGAATGATTCAGTGCCAGAGAGTCACTTGGTCTAGATTAATTTAAAAAGTAAGAGAAAACTTCCATTTTCCAGAATATTATTTTCATTTATTGACTTTGTATTCATAATTTTGCTTAAATAACCTATCAAAGAAGGCACTTATATGATGTTGAGCTGTTGATCCTAATCATAAATAGATCTTATATTTACTTGGGAGGCTATGTGATTCTGTTTTCCTTGTTAGTGATATAACTAAGAATTCACTATTTAAATTCATCTTGCACACCAAATTGTTGTTCATTCACTAAGGCACGTCTGACCCTTTGCAACCCAGTGGACTGTAGCCTGCCAGGCTTCTCTTTTCATGAAGTTTTTCAGGCAAGAATGATGGAGTAGGTTACTATTTTCTTCTCCAGGGTATCTTCCCAACCCAGAGATTGAACCCACATCTCCTGTGCCTCCTGCATTAACAGGTGGATTCTTTACCATGGAGCCCCCAGGGAAGCCCTCTGATAATTTGTTCAATAATACTTTCCAATATGAGAATCGTAGAAATTTATTAGTTAGGCTTTTGGCCCTAGTATCCCTGGGTTGGGAAGATCCCCTGGAGGAGGAAATGGCAACCAAGTCTAGTGTTCTTGCCTGGAAAATCCCATGGACAGAGCCTGTTGGGCTATAGTCCATAGGGTCACAAAACAGTTGGACATGACTTAACAACTAAACAACAACAACAAACCTTGTTTATAGCCATGCATTTTGAGCTTATTCATTGCTCCTTTAATATTTCTTCTCCTCCAGTAATCTTTGAAACAGGAAGGAGAGGTTTTGAAGTCATTTTTGAATGGTATGGGTATAGAATCACAGTAGTGGACAATAGCATCTCCGTCGCTCTGTTTTTAATCCCTTTATGGAGAATACAGATAAACGGTGGAAGGGAGCATTTTAGAATAATATGACTAAATTAGCTATGGAAAGAAGAAATCAACAAAAGAGAATTTAGGAACAAATTGTAGAATGCCACCTGAGCTGATATTACATTTGAGATGCTCTGTTCAAAATGAAACCTGCTTATTTTTATGTTGCCATAATGATTTCCTGTTTTTAAAAATACCCCCATTCATACCCATATCATTTAGATTACAAATCTGTATCAAACTCAGAAGTTCCCTTATGTTTAAACATAAGTTGAGGCTAAATGTTAAGACCTTCTCAGATGTAGAGGTTTTGAATTTTGGAGCTGGCAGGGAACCTATGGCTCAGGAAATTGAATGACTATTCCCATTTTATGCCAGAAACAGGTCTAGTAGGGCTTTGATTTTCTGATTACCCAAATAGTGCTTTTCCCACCGCTCTGTTGTGGATAGCCATTTTTAAAAAATTTGTGATCCTAGAGCATTTGATCCCTGGATAGTTTGATGTGTAATCTTAGAACATTGAAAATTTTTATATAAAATTTGGCCTGTGGGCCAAATACAGCCTCCCATGTGTTTTTATTAAATGTTTTATTGGAACATCAGTTCAGTTCAGTCACTCAGTCATGTCCGACTCTTTGCAACCCCAAGAACTGCAGCACGCCAAGCATCTCTGTCCATCACTGACTCCCAGAGTCCACCCAAACCCATGTCCATTGAGTCAGTGAGGCCATCCAACCATCTCATCCTCTGTCGTCCTCTTCTCCTCCTGCCCTCAATCTTTCCCAGCATCAGGGTCTTTTCAAATGAGTCAGGTCTTCGCATCAGGTGGCCAAAATAATGGAGTTTCAGCTTCAACATCAGTCCTTCCAATGAACACCCAGGACTGATCTCCTTTAGGATGGGCTGGTTGGATCTCCTTGCAGTCTAAGGGACTCTCAAGAGCCTTTACCAACACCACAGTTCAAAAGCATCAATTCTTCTGTGCTCAGTTTTCTTTATAGCCCAACTCTCACATCCATACATTGCCACTGGAAAAACCATAGCCTTGATGAGACGGACCTTTGTTGGCAAAGTAATGTCTCTGCTTTTTAATATGCTGTCTAGGTTGGTCATAACTTTCCTTCCAAGGAGTAAGCGTCTTTTAACATAGTTACACCTATTTATTTGTTTACTGTCTATGGTGCTACAATGGCAGAATGTGTAGTTATAGCAGAGATTGTATGACCTGCAGAGCTGAAGATATTTATCATCTGGATCTTCAGAGAAGTTTGCCAGCCCTTAGTATAAGGTCAGGATGAGTAAATTAGTTTTTAAAACTAACACTATCGATTTAAAATAAATTGGGAGTTATATGTGCTTTCTGAAAAAGCTTTAAGGGGTTGGCACATTGTTGAGAAATACGAATGATCTTTCATAAAAGAATGCAAAACCTACCTGCCTTAAAAATAGAACCAGGTTTTCTAGGGACTCTTGAAGCTCCTGGACTTAGATTCTAGTCTCCAGAATGAAACCTGTGACTGACACAGGATGGGAACTGTCTCAGACTGTCATTGATGTTGTGCTAACCTGGATGGAACTTGAACACTCACCAAGTGTCCTTCTTGGCAGGTGGAGTGGATCCAACAGCAAGTGGTAAAAAAACGGAGCAAGAGGGATTATGACTTCAGCCGCACCCAGTCCACCTACTTCAATGACCCCAAGTGGCCAAGCATGTGGTATATGGTGAGTTCGGCTGGCCAGGGCCTGTGGCATCCTGTTGTGTGTTGTTCAGCGATGTTGGGACCAGCAAGACAGAAACAGTGAGCAGGGACTTTTTCCTGTTTCAGGACCCACCATTGGAGGGGGGTTAATGGCCCATGCTATTTTCTGGATCTTTTTTGAAGTTAACTCTCTGGTTCTAAGGAGAAAGAGGGAAATTCTGATCCTGAAGGTGTTTCAATTCGAGATCTTCCTCTGTGTAGTAGCTTTGTAAGTTTGGGTCAGAAGATGGGAAAATAATATAAAGGGCAGACACCCTGAGACTTACCAATAGTTGTGTTCACCTCTGGTACACATCAACTCTACCCTAAAACCAGTCTGGTTACTGGATACTGGCTCTTGGAAATCACCGAAATGACTCTGCTGGTAGGTAACAGATTCCTAACTTGAGTTACCTAAATGTACCTTCTCACGTTGGGTAACAATTTTTTAAAAACTAGACTAGGGAAAAAAATAGTTGAAAAGTGTTTGACTTGTAGCTAGTTCAGTGGTTCAAGCCCACTTCAGTATTCTTGCCTGAAAAATCCCATGGACAGAGGAATCTACCTGGTGGACTACAGTCCAAAATGTCTCAAAGAATCGTATGTGACTGAGCATGCACACAGTGGTTCAAGCAAAAACTTTCCGCAAGGGAAACTTAATGTGTTGGGAAGAATGATCTAGAAATTCACTTGATGTTGCATCCTTTGAAAGTTTACTTCTCTAGCCTTAGGCTTTTATGTTTGTGATCCCTGAAAAATTTACTAGAATGTGATACTTTATCATGAAATTAATATGTTATCAATTTGCTCTATAATCTGCAAGAAGACCTTAACTTTTCTTTTTTTAAGTTTTTAGGAAAATCTTTATTGTAAATTATTGCCAGAATTATTCCCCCCAGTCTACCTTGTTTTTTGCAGTCCCTGACCCTGCTTCACTATACATCCACTGCATTCCAAATACATGTCTCATGCTTTTCTGCCTCCTTGCATTTCATTCCTTCTTCCCAGGGTGGCCTTCTATCCTGTCCCGCCTCCTCAGGTCAGAATTCTCCATCCCTCAGAGCCCACACCTGAGGCTAACTGTTTCATGTCTCCCATATCCTTGTCCATCACTGTCTCTCCTTCCTCTGCTCTCCTGGGCCTGTTGTCTCTGCCGCTCCTGACATCCTTCCCTTGGCGCTTTGTTTTATAGTTTTTATTGTATTTTTAAATCTCCTCTGTTATTTGTGTGGGGGGGTCACTTGTATCCTCCCATCTAGAATGTCGCCTAGCACCTAGCTACACTAGGAATCTGTTCATTCGGAGATGGGTGACTGTGGCTGGTGCTTCTCCCAGTCTCCCTCCTCTTAGTCTTCCAGAAGTGGAAGGTTATGGAAAGATTCTGGACCCCAACCAGAGTTTTACACAGAAAACTCTTTCATGCATAAGGGGAAATAAAGGAGCCCTAAAGCAAAGTTCAAAGGGAGATGAGACTCAAAAAGCGTTTGAGTAGAAATCACCTGAGGGAACCCTGATGCTGGGAAAGACTGAAGGCAAAACGAGAAGGGGGCGGCAGAAGATGAGATGGTTAGATAGCGTTACCGACTCAATAGATGTGAGTTTGAGCAAACTCTGGGAGATAGTGGAGGACCGGGGAGGCTGGCATGCTACAATCCACGGGGTCGCAAAGAGTCAGACATGACTTAGTGACTAAACAACAACAATGAGGGGACAGTGAGACGCTTGCTAGCTTATTAGCTCCAAGACCAAGAAAGAATGAACCATGAGGGAAGGCATTAGAGGGAGTGTTAGCGGGAGCTCAGGAGCACTTGTCTATGCTGACAAGATGATGAGGATGTGATAGGATTAAGAAGTAGAATGGACGCAACATCCCCTTACACCTCTCTTCTTAAGGTCCAGGGGCAGTGAGATCTTCTTTAACTTGCCTTTCTTTTTTGCAAGAAAGAACCACATTGCTATCTGCACATGTCCCTCTGGACAGTGCAAATGGACAGCAGCTCTCCCCGACCGTCTCATCACTCCAGCAGGGCAGGTTGGGGTATTGCAGGAGCCATGGTCAAGGTGACTCCAAAGACTTCAGTGTGTATAGGGGAAGATCTCCTTACACCCAAGAACCTCTGCCATTTCTTCAGAAATTCTCTTTTTGATGTGAGGAAAGGTTAAGAGGGAAGAGCTTTTGTTTGGCTCTTTAAAATACTGGATGTTTTTCAACACATACTTGATTGTAATAATTCAAATAGATCACATTCATTGAGCACTTACCACATGCCAAGCAAGGTGCTTACAGTTTATTCTAATATTTTTTAAATGTAGTTTAAACAGAGATGTGTGTTTAATATTGGCCCTGTGTTATAAGAGTTAGGAATCCGAAGCTCATAAAATTTAGATCATTTACCTAAGATCATCCAACCTGAAAGTGATGAAACAGAGCAAGCCAGGCAGGTTGACGGGAGTCCACAGGATGAACATGGCATCCTATCCCCACCCTTCTACTGTTCATAAACACCTGTAGGCAAGATGTTACTCCAGCCTTCCAGGAACTTCTAATCTGTCCATGGAGAAATGACTGAGGTTCAAGGAAGAATCATGGGTGCCATGTAGGATGGGCAAAAGTGTCTTGGGAGCAGCCAAAGCACTTGAAAGCTTCCTATTAAATACATACTTTTTCCTTAATGAAAGCAATGAGAAATCGGTTATACACCTATGTTTATGTCAGTAGTAGTGACAGAATTGGAGTCAGAACTTCAAGTCTGCAAACATGGATTCAGTTCCCCATTACTTCACTTATATGCCCATGATTGAATCACTTAAACCCTTGTCAGCTAGAAAATAAGAGTATCTATCTCTTAGGTAAGAGTTAGTGACTGCTGTACAACAAATCACAGAACTTAGTTTTTAAGACAGAGATCTCCTGATTTCTGTGGGTCAGGCATGCAGAGAGGGCCCAGTGCTGATGACTTCTCTGTTCAGTGATGTCTGGGGCTTCAGTTGGAAGACTCAAAGTTGTGACTGGAGTTGGAGGATCCACTGACAAGGTCATGTGTCTGGTTCTTCTCCACCTGGGCCTCACTGGAGGGCTGCTTCAGTGGCCCCTTGACATGGCTCTATCCTCCCCCAGGGCAAATGATTTAAGAGGTCATGTCAGAGGTGGTGATGTCTTTTATGATCTAATCTTAGAAGTCACTTCTGTAATTTTCTGTTGACCACATGTTTGAACTCTAATTCAGTGTTTGAGGGGTCTACTTAAGGGTGTGTGTACTAGGAGGTGAGAATGGTTAGGAAGCTGGTTACCATAATTAAATGAAATACTACATGGGATGTCTTTAGCACAGTGCCTGGCAGTGGAAAACTCTTTAAAATAAATTATAATTGTTGTTGTTGTTCTTTTGAATTACAGTACATGCTATCTTATTTTTATCTGTTTTCATTGCTACTAGTTGGAAAAGGAAATGGCAACCCACTCCAGTATTCTTGCCTGGAGAATCCCAGGGACTGTGGAGCCTGGTGGGCTGCTGTCCATAGGGTTGCACAGAGCCGGACACAACTGAAGCGACTTAGCATGCATGCATGCATTGGAGAAGGAAATGGCAACCCACTCCAGTGTTCTTGCCTGGAGAATCCCAGGGATGGCGGAGCTTGGTGGGCTGCCATCTATGGGGTCACACAGGGTCGGATACAACTGAAGCGACTTAGCAGCAGCTGAAGAAGGGTATGATCATATGTGCCGCTGACATCCTTCAGAGCACTCAGTGACATATCACTGACACTGTTGAGATTCAGTGCTGGATTCCTCCTTCCTTTTTCTGAGCACTGGGCCCTGCTGCAGTGTTTTTTGAGGGTTACTTGGCGAACCTCCATAGGGTCCTGCCTTCAGCTCGTTAGCCTAGGCCTGGTCCTGTCAGTCTATATTTATCACAGGAGAACAGAGATTAAAGAATGGCATGAAGTGTGCCTGAGTGTCTCTTTTAATTAATTTAAAAGCCTTGCCCCTGTCGCTCCTCCCCTTGGAAACTGGTTTGTGAAACCACTATGTCCAGCCTTGAGGCCTGGGCAGTATATTCAGGGAAGGGTGCATTTACACGAGTTTGTTATGGAGACGATGGCGGGCTAATAACTCCTCTGACCTGAAACTCTGTGCTCGGGCTTCCAGGAGCTGGCAGGCTCCAGTCCTAGAAACAGAACTCGCTTCTCATTGCATCGACAGACTCCAGCATCTCCTCTTTGTGAGCCTGGTGGCAAGTGCTGACGATTTAGGAAAACATGATCTGTACTTCGAAGATCAGTAAAGCAGAAGAGGAATATATAAGTGCCAATGAGTTTGCTGGGCCAACAATTCTGCCCTGAAAGTGTCTCTGGGATCATGTGCATACACCCAGCTCCGTGGGCTTTGGGTTCCAATTTTTCCTTATAGATTTGCTTCTCCTGTTAAAATGTCCCGAGTAGTAACGGATGCCCAAGCTTGGGTCCCCCTATAAGAGATTGTTATTTTTGGTATAGAGGAGGGCTCAGGCAGCAAGATTTCATAAGAATCCCCTGGTAAGTCTAGCAGGCAGCCAGGAATCCTGAGTTACTTATTCACTGCCCACATCTGTGATAAATGCTCAATGAATGCTAATGAAATAGATGAGAAAACTAGATATCAATGATCATCTTCATAGTTTAGAAAATAATCTTCTGTGTCAAACATTTTCCCAAACTTTCATGTGTATTATCTTACTGCCAGTATTCCATTGAGTTGGGACCTATTATTGTCTTCATTTTAGGGCTTCCCAGGTGGCGCAAGAGGTAGATAACCTGCCTGCCAATGCAGGTAATGCAAGAGATGTGGGTTTGATCCCTGGGTCAGGAAAATCCCTTGGAGGAGGGCATGAAAACCTACTCCAGTATTCTTGGCTGGAGAATTC
Source organism: Odocoileus virginianus (assembly GCF_023699985.2). Taxonomy (NCBI): domain Eukaryota; kingdom Metazoa; phylum Chordata; class Mammalia; order Artiodactyla; family Cervidae; genus Odocoileus; species Odocoileus virginianus. Next base: position 10,382,152 of record NC_069691.1, on the reverse strand, counting down.
CATGGACAGAGGAGCCTGGCAGGCTACAGTCCACAGGGTTGCATAGAGTCAGACATAACTGAAGTGACTTAGCACACACACATGCATTGTCTTCATTTTACACTGAAGAAATTACAGAAGAGACAAGTAACTCGTCCAGAGTCACATATTTACCAGTCGGCAGATGCTGTTATTCAAACCCAGTCACTCTGACTCCAGAGGCTAGACTTCCAACTGTTGCGTCACTGGACTTCATACTAATGGCATCACAAATCACCTGGAAGGATTACTGCCCACCCCTCTCATGCCCCCCAGTGGAAATTTGGGAATTTGCATTGCTAACAAGCTAGTGCAGGTGGTGGAATTTCAGTTGAGCTATAAAGCAGAGACATTACTTTGTCAACAAAGGTCTGTCTAGTCAAGGCTATGGTTTTTCCAGTAGTCATATATGGATGTGGCAGTTGGACTATAAAGAAAGCTGAGTGCCAAAAAATTGATGTTTTTTGAACTGTGGTGTTGGAGAAGACTCTTGAGAGTCCCTTGGACTGCAAGGAGATCCAACCAGTCCATCCTGAGGGAAATCATTCCTGGGTGTTCATTGGAAGGACTGATGTTAAAGCTGAAACTCCAGTACTTTGGCCACCTAATGTGACGAGCTGACTCATTTGAGAAGACCTTGATGCTGGGGACGATTGAGGGTAGGAGGAGAAGGGGACGACAGAGGGTGAGATGACTGGATGGCATCACTGACTCAATGGACATGGGTTTGGATAGACACCAGCAGTTGGTGATGGATAGGGAGGCCTGGCTTACTTTGGTTCATGGGGTCACAAAGAGTCGGACACGAGTGAGCAACTGAACTGAACTGAAATCCTAAAAGATGATGCTGTGAAAGTGCTGCACTCAATATGCCAGCAAATTTGGAAAACTCAGCAATGACCACAGGACTGGAAAAGGTCAGTTTTCATTCCAATCCCAAAGAAAGGCAATGCCAAAGAATGTTTAAACTACCGCACAATTGCACTCATCTCACACACTAGCAAACTAACTCTCAAAACTCTCCAAGCCAGACTTCAACAGTACATGAACTATGAATTTCCAGATGTTCAAGCTGGATTTAGAAAAGCCAGAGGAACCAGAGATCAAATTGCCAACATCTGCTAGATCATTGAAAAAGTAAGAGAGTTCCAGAAAAACATCGAACTCAGCTCTATTGACTATGCCAAAGCCTTTGACTGTGTGAGTCACAACAAACTGTGGAAAATTCTTCAAGAAATGGGAATACCAGACCACCTTACCTGCCTCCTGAGAAATCTGTATGCAGGTCAAGAAGCAACAGTTAGAACTGGACATGGAGCAACAGACTTGTTCCAAATCGGGAAAGGAGTACATCAAGGCTGTATATTGTCACCCTGCCTATTTAACTTATTTGCAGAGTACATCATGCAGAATGCCAAGCTGGGTGAAACACAAGCTGGAATCAAAATTGCTGGGAGAAATATCAATGACCTCAGATATGCAGATGACACTGCTCTTATGGCAGAAAGCAAAGAAGAACTAAAGAGCCTCTTGGTGAAAGTGAAAGAAAGTGAAAAAGTTGGCTTAAAACTGAACATTCAGAAAACTAAGATCATGACATCCAGTCCCATCATTTCATGGCAAATAGATGGGGAAACAGTGGAAACAATGAGAGACTTTGTTTTCTTGGGCTCCAAAATCACTGCAGATGGTAATTGCAGCTATGAAATTAAAATACGCTTGCTCCTTGGAAGAAATGCTATGACCAACCTAGACAGTGTATTAAAAAGCAGAGACATTACTTTACCAACAAAGGTCCGTCTAGTCAAAGCTATTTTCCAGTAGTCATGTATGGATATGAGAGTTGGGCTATAAAGAAAGCTGAGCACCAAAGAATTGATGCTTTTGAACTGTGATGTTGGAGAAGACTCTTGAGAGTCCCTTGGACTGCAAGGAGATCCAACTAGTCAGTCCTAAAGGAAATCAGCCCTGAATGTTCATTGGAGGAACTGATGCTGAAGCTGAAACTCCAGTACTTTGGCCATGTGATATGAAGAACTGACTCATTGGAAAAGACCCTGATGTTGGGAAAGATTGAAGGCAGGAGGAAAAGGGGACAACAAAGGACAAGATGGTTGGATGGCATCACTGAACTCAATGGACATGAGTTTGAATAGTGAGTTGGAGTTGGTGATGGACAAGGAAGCCTGGCATGCTGCAGTCCATGGGGTCACAAAGAGTTGGACATGGCTGAGCAACTGAACTGAACAAGTTCCCAATTGATGCTGATGTTATTTGACTCTCAGGACCACTTAGAGGTCTCCTTGCTCTAGCATATTTTCACCACGGGGTTTATGTGAACACAACTGGCCTCCACCTCCCCATTATCAGTTGGAGGAAGAAGAGCTTTCAAAAAACTTAGAGACACTTTAAAGTGCCCTTAATCAATGTAGCTTGTTTCTCTTGATCTTACACATTTTTCTTACAAAATTTTCTGTCTGGGGAGTCGACAGCTTTAATATAAAAAGATATTTTCACTTTACTGGCACTGACTGAAAAGTGCCCTTGCCTAAAACAGTCTTTCAAGATGTTCCACAGACAAAGGGTATCTGATGGGAAAGATTGTGAAAATCTGGCCAAGTCTTCATGAACTTGGTGTAATAGAAATGTTTTTAACGTACAGAGCTGGTATAATGGGCCATTTTGATCCCCTGAAGAAAATTCACTTTGATTCTAGAAATAGCATGGCTAAGTACGATGCCCCTTCAAGGATCTGGGAATGCCAATTGAGCAAATTCAGGGAGTTAAATATTTTTTATTACAAAATATTTAAGACATACAGCAATTTGAAAGAGAATCATAAATGCCAGTCCACCCACCCCCAATCTAAAGAACAGAATGTTATCTATGCAGTTGAAGCCCCTTGTGACATGACTTATAGTGTCTGTTGATCCCTTACAGAGTTATGGCAGATGCTGCATTTGAAATACAGGAGGAGATGGGAATTCTCCTTTGTTGGCAGAATGGTTCTCTTTATGGGAGGGATTATTCAATTTATAGTAGATTTTATATTTTCTGAAATCATCCTAAAGCATTTATACATGAAATTTGTACTCAGGCTATTGACAACGAGTCCCAAGAAGGCAACTTGGAAGTGAAACTTGGAGGAAGCTGTAAGTTTAGCCAAATAGCTCTTTTATTCCTTTAGTCATGTAAATATTTTATTTCCTTAGGAACATGTTATAGCATTGTACAGTATTTCTTGTCTAACTGTTAAGAACTAATACTGATTTTGAAGAAGCCCATAGTGAAGTATTTAAAAAAAAAAATTTTTTTTTCCTGCCTTATAGAAGGCAAGCTCAATTCCAAAGGGAAAAGTAAAGAAGGCCCTGTGAAATCTTGCTATTTGACTCTCAGACTGGAGTAGCTGAGTATGACTGGCATCCTTAACACATAATTTCTTGTGATGAATATTGGGTGGCCTACTTAATATGCATTTTTAAAGCCAGGATTTAACAAATGGGCTCACTTTTTGATGCACAACCTCAAATTTCATGAAAACTCTCTGGGTGGTTTGTTTTTTTTTTTTTTTAAAGGGGAAAGAATCATATTTGTCGATCAGCAGAGTGAAAATTAACTGAGTTCGGCTGTGCGTGTGAGGCATATCTGCCAGAAACTATGAACTAGCTAGGATAGTAATTGTGAAAAATGATTGTAAGCCACATGGTTCGTTCTCAGCCAACTGGATGGTATTCAGTTCTCCAAGAGTGTGAGGCATTGCTGTTTCTGTGGTTGGCACACATTTTCCTAATGACTTATACTGTCATTTGACTCTAATAAAATCTGGTGGGGTTTGTGGCATTATTGTCCTGGCAGCTTGGAGATCATCCTTTTATGGCACCCCATTTAGCTGTTTTAATTGAAAATGCAACATGGTGTAAATCTGCAGCCATGTGGCCCATCTTGACGCAAGCAGGAGGCCTTCTGAGAAAGGACAGACTCCAGCCAGGCAGCAAATGATTTCCTGGTAAGAACTACTGGGGGTTGAGATGTGGTTTTGGTGCACTGATGTTTTGCTTCCGACTAGCTCTGTGTCCTGTGGAAAGGTATTTTAGCTCTCTCACCATTAGCTCATCTGAACAAATGAGGAATCTAGACTAGATGCTTTCTTGAGGTCATTCCCGATTGAACCTCCCCTGGTCCACACGGCAAGTTGAACTAGAGATTGAATCTTAGGGAGACGTATACCACTACATCTGGATTTCCAGCTTAGACCTACCCTGTTCCTGACTGCTGTATCCCATGATTTTGTTTCATTACTGCTTCAATCTCAGCGTGTCCCCTTGTTGGGGTCCCTGAGACCACCCCCAGATTTGGCGATTCACTGGGAGGAGTCACATAATTTGGCAAAGAGTCATACAGCTATGATTTATTTCAGTGAAAGTATATAATGTGAAATCAGCAAAATGAAAAGCCACATGGGGCAAAGTCCAGGGGAAACCAGGCTAAAGCTTCCAAGAGACTTCTCTCAGTGGAGTTACAGGGAAAGCACTTAATTCCTCCAGCATGAGTTGTGCCATGTGTGACATGTCGGCTGCCAGGGAGCGCGTGAGGGACTTGGTGCTCAGGGTTTTTACTGGGAGTTGGTCGTGTCGGTACCCAGGGCCTTCTATGTACCCAAATTCCATTCTCTCAGAGGCATTCAGCACAACCATATTGTTTGTGTAACCAGCTTAGACCCAGTGAGACAGTTTTATGAAGGAGTGGTGAAAACTCTCCCCAAACCCAAATTCCCAGATGCCCACCGAGAGTATCTGGGGAGCCAAACACGTGAATGACCGAGTTGGAATTATGCTCCTCCTTTATTAGAACTTTGTCTTCACTGAATGGATAAATTAACACCAAAGAAAAATGCTCATAAGTGATAATTCCAAGAAAAAACAAACTTGAATCCTAAGTCCATATTTGTTTTACAGCCTGAAAAACCCATCATGAAGGATAATGAAATCACATTAAGTCATCATTATTATCATGAGCTAATTAGCAAGTTCCAATTACAGTTCTGCTATTGGTACCCTCAGTGGACTACCCTCAACTGACTAGACAAACCGACCATGAGATGGTTGTGGTGGAAGTCAGTATATTAAAGGTATTAGTGTTAGGCACTCAATCGTGTCTGACTCTTTGTGACCCCATGGACTGTAGCCCACCAGCCTCCTCTGTCCATGGAATTCCCCAGGCAAGAATTCTAGAGTGGGTAGCCATTCCCTTCTCCAGGGGATCTTCCCTATCCAGGGATCAAACCTGGGTCTCCTGCATTGCAGAAAGATTCTTTACTGTCTGAGCCGCCAGGAAATACATTAGAGGCATTAAGTTAACCTAATTAACTAGTCAAAGTACTTTTAGAAGAAGCCAATAAAAAATCACTTCGGATAATATTTATTCTTGCCGGGGACAAATTATTACAACCTTTATTAATTTCCTCTAGCAAAATATAACTTATTCCATACTGGTAGTTCATCTTCTCAGCTTTACTTACAAAGAGTAAAAGTATGTCCATAGTCTGGTCCTTTGGCCCTGACTCTAACATGATGAAGGTCTGTTAACAGAAACAGAGTTGTTTTTATCAAGATTTTAGTAAGATTTTTCTTTAATTAGTACTCATTTTCTGTTGGAGAGCAGATAGGATTGACCCTCGAGCTCACTTAATCTGTCGTTGTCTTCTTAACATTTTGATTCAAGTTCCTTTATCAAAGTTTCTCTGAATTCCTCATTTCTTATTTACTTCTCACCCTGTATTGGGATTAGTTCTAGTGATCAAGACACATTTTTTGGCTTATTTTTTATACATTTCTCTGCCAATAAGTAGGGTTCTCTTAGTAAGTACTTCATAAATATTTATAGATAAAAAATGAGAAGAGAGTTGGTCATTTAGACATCTTCATTTTCCAGATTCACAGAACTGAGCTGTCTCTTCCTGAAAGATGATGGTGCATATTCAAATATCCTGTGTTGAGAATTCAGATTCTAAAGTTGTCTGAGACAACGACATCTGGAATGCTGTTTTTTCCTTAATTTTGGTTGGCAGTGAGCTTGACTGGGAAATTAATGGAGTAAAAGAAATAATTCTTAGCAATCCAATGATGAGAAGAATAAGAAAGAAGAAAACGCCTAAATTGTCTGGGGAGGGAAAGTAATAGTTATCTTTTATTGAATGCACTTTGGTGTGTTTTTGTTTTTGTTTTCCAGTTTCTCAAATGTAAAAAAAAAAAATTCCTTTGTAGACTATCTCAGCCTTGCATATGGGATTGTAGGCCAGTGACAGATAATCTGGTATGCAAATTGTATGGGCACCAAGAACTGCACCATACCAGATGAAGTGAAATTATATGGAGGCAAGTAGGATAAAGCTTTAAGTTCCAGAAATAGGATTTGATTAATTAATTGAATAGGTCAGAATCAGATTGGGTTCATAATGCAAGAATGCTATTCTTGATGGTAGATAATGTGGACAAAGTACAAAATGCATTCACTAATTATTCTTTCCTTGATTAAAAGGAGAAGAACCTGATAAGAAATCTAATTTTTTCCCTTACATTAAGAAAAAAAAAAACTATTCCATTTGGATGGTATCTATTCAGATAATCAGTACAACATTTACAGAATAATCTCAAAGACTGCTTGGGAGAAATGTAGCTTTGGAGGGCTTTCTTTTCTCAATTTTCTGGTGACGTGAATTTTGTCTCTTGTAAAAGCCTCCCAGGATAGATGTTCTGAAGTAGACATACTAAATTAGCATGTCTGAAGCAAAGAAAAGAAAATTATGCCCAGGTAACAAGACTGTGTTCTCCTAATGATCTCTTTGCATGGTTTCCTGAAGATTAGTTAAATTGTGTCTTAAAAACTTAATGTCTGGGTTTGTTACCTAGTGACAGAGAAACCATCCTTATGCTTTAGTGAACTCAAATTCAGCAGTAGTAGGTTAAACATAGCAGGTATACGTATTTTCCTAAATCATTCCTCTTCTGCTAAAATGTTTCATTTGACCATTCTCATTTTGCTTTCTTGCCTCCGCTCTATAGCCCAGGCCCTTCTGCTTCACATCCATGAACTATACGCAAGTGCCTGGAATCGGCGCTGTGTATGTCTGCAGTTAGCACCTTGAATCAGGTGGTCTTTAAGAAGAAGATATTTAAAAAAAGAAAAAGAAACCTTCTCTTGTAGACCACCAAGCCCTCAGCTCATGCTCAGCCCCCACCTGGTGTATTTTCAGTTATCAGAAAAATACTCTGCTTGAGCAGCCCTTTCTTTCCATAATGAACAGTTCAGTTCAAAAACACCTCCTTGCAGTTTATCAGAAACGTGGGTCCTTGTCACTCCACACACACGCGATGGTTTAGATTCCGGATTGAGGATTACATCTGATCTCTGTTTCACCAGCTCTCACTACAGATATTACAGAAACTTTTTGAAAATTTGAAACAAAAGTAGAGAGAAACTAGAACGAACACTCCTTTCCCATTACCAACTTCAAATAGTTACCAACTCAAGGCCAGTATTCATTTATTGCCCCCTCACTCTGGTTATCTCAAGGCAAATCACACATTTCATTTCATTTCAGCCTTGAGTATTATAGTGTTGGGTTGGTCAAAATGTTTGTTTCAGTTTTTCCGTAAGATATTACAGAAAAACCCTGAGTGAACATTCTAGTCAACCCAATATGTATCTGTAAGGAAAAAATTAACAAGAAAGCCATAATATAATTATCACATGTAAAAAATTAATGATAGTTTCTTTATATTATCAAATATCCAGTACATTTTCAAATTTTCCCTATTGGCTCATAATCTTTTCTTTGTGATTTGAGTCAAGATCCAAATAAGTCTCATGTGTTGATTGGTTGTATACCTCTTCAATCTCTTTTATCCTACAGATCTTTATTTTTTCCTTTGAAAATGTTTAGTTTAAGAATCTAGGTTATTTAGAGCTTCATGTGGTCTAGATTTTACTAACTGCATTCTAGTCCCAATATTATCAGTAAATTAGTAGGCAGTAAAAACTAGAGGCGTGATCAGACTCAAGTTCAGTTTTTACTTTGCTAAGTGTGTGACCACTTACTATCTAGTTGTTATGTGTATGCAGATATGTTGTATCAGGAGGTACAGCCTATCTGCTTGTCGCTCTGTGATATTACCATTACAAAGGTTTACAAAGGATCTACCATTGTGTGAAAGTGAAAGTCACTCAGTCATATCTGATTCTTTGTGACCCCGTGGACTGTACAGTCTATGGAATTCTCTAGGCCAGAATACTGCAGTGGGTAGCTTTTCCCTTCTCCAAGGGATCTTCCCAACCCAGGTCACCCACATTGCAGGCGGATTCTTTACCATTCGCCACAAGGGAAACCCAAGGGAAGCCCAAGAATACTGGAGCGGGTAGTATCCCTTCTCTAGTGGATCCCAACCCAGTAATCAAACCGGGATATCCTGCATTGCAGGCAGATTCTTTACCAACTGAGCTATGAGGGAAGCCCAAACTGGAGTGGGTTGCCATGCCCTTCTCCAGAGGATCTTCCCAACCCAGAGATTGAACCTAGGTCTTCTGCATTGCAGGCGGATAGTTTACCATCTAAGCCATGAGAGAAGCCCGAGAATACTGGAGGGGTGGGTAGTCTATCCCTTTTCCAGGAGATCTTCCCAACCCAGGAACCGAACCGGGGTGTCCTGCATTGCAGGCAGATTCTTTACCAGCTGAACTACAAGGGGAGCCCACCATTGTATAGATCCTTTAATTATTCATTGGGATTTGCAAAGTAGTCTTGAGAGTCCCTTGGACTGCAAGGAGATCCAACCAGTCCATTCTAAAGGAGATCAGTCCTGGGTGTTCATTGGAAGGACTGATTTTGAAGCTGAAACTCCAATACTTTGGCCACCTGATGTGAAAAGCTGACTCATTTGAAAAAGACCCTGATGCTGGGAAAGATTGAGGGCAGAAGGAGAAGGGGACGACAGAGGATGAGATGATTGGATGACATCACTGACTCAATGGACGTAGGTTTGGGTGGACTTTGGGAGTTGGTGATGGACAGGGAGGCCTGGCATGCTGTGGTTCATGGGGTCGCAAAGAGTCGGACATGACTGAGCTACTGAACTGAACTGAATCTTCTCTATCTGTGATTTCTTCTTCACTTACTGGCAGAAATACTTGAATAGACAGAAACTTTGCTATACATTACTTGATACAGTGAGGTACAGTCCCTACAGGAATGATGTTTACAAGAGGTTACTTCTCTAGCATTCACTGAATGCTACCAATGAGTTTTTTTTCCCCTTGCTTCATTACAAGTTCATGGATTTAAATATATTTGATGTATTTTATTTCATTGAAATTATAAATCTTATTCTTAAATTGACCCATCTTTGGTCAGTGAGAAACCATTCAATTTATTTCATAGGTCTTTTGACATGACTTCAGCATTCTTTTTTTCTGTCTTGACAAGATTCCATACTCTTGTATATTTTCTGTTCCAGATATGGAATCAACCATTTCCCCAAAGACCCCCTAGCTCCTTTTTTTAAAAATTGATATTGAAAGACTACTATATGAATGCTGAGACTCTCATTACTATTGGGTTATTCTTCAGGCCTTTTTATTGAACAGAGTTGGAAATATGCATTTTACATGTAAAATGCACAATGAATTTATATAGATATTTCCAGTTTAGAATAAATTCAGCAGAGTTACTTACCTTCATCAGTCTTATATCTGTAACTTTTTCCAAGCTAAAAATCACAGTGATGCCAACAGAATTCCTCCTTGGATTTATCTCCCACTATATGCAACAGTAGCTCAGATTAACAGTAGCTCATATTAAGAGCTTACCCATGACTGTGGTCACTACAGACAGTGAAAACTGCACACATGTCACATGATCAGATTACTTGTTTGAAATTTTGAAATGTTTCTCTTTCTATGAAAAGTTTAAGTGACTTTCATGGTGATCCAGAATCTTCTCAAGGTTAACCATCCTTAGTTCCTTAAAAATAAAATCCTTATATTACATGTTATGTGGTTTCAAGTCTATTCTACCATCATAGTTGCTGTTTTATCAGCATGTTTTAGTTTATTTCACATTCTGTGCTGTTGATGACAGATAAAAGACATTACAGAAGTAAGCAGTCTTCTAGCTTGTGTAGGAATATATAGATGCAGAGGAGCCAAATCATCTGTGCTAGCAACCTGGAAATTCACATTCTATTTTGGAGGGATGACATTAATGCTATTAGGTCTGTGCACAATAGCATATGATCATTTCTCATACTGTACCAGTTTAGAAAAGAATGTGTTAAACTTGCCATTCTTTATTGATACAAAAGATGAGATAAAGCAGGACTAGAAATATTTCTGATTGTGAAAGTTTGCCCAAGAAAATGAAAGATTAAAGACATCTGTAATGATCAAACCTGATACACTCTGGACACGTAAAAGAAATGTGCAGTGAGCAAATCATTAAACTAGTGGTACACACTAATGAACATTGAATTAGTTCTATCCTCCCAGGACTTAAGAACTAGGAGTTACCACAGACTGCTCAATAAAAGCATTAATTCAACATGTAACAGGAGGGAAAATGTCAGAAAGCAACAGGGAATGTAATTCCCATAGAAAAAAAAGTAAATTGGTAATGATTTTATTTATTCAGCAACATGTATTGAGCTCCTCCTACGTATCAGGCATAATTCAAACTGTTGGAGATAACAAATATAAAAAGATTGTGTCATAGGCAAGCTAGGAAATAGCTAACTTTCTGTAATATCTAATAGTGTATTTAAGAATTTTGACGTTGAGTTATAATCTTTGGTTTGAGTACCTGGACCTCAAATTCCTAACATGGAAATTGAAGTGATACTAAAATTAAATGGTGATACATGACAGGATTTCTTGGCAGGCAAATGAATGATTTTCACACAGTTATTACAGAAATTATTTCCCATTGCAACATTACTTCTAAGGATTGTTCGTAGGCATCTCCAAAGTCAAGTGGTTTGGGACATGCTGATATGAGCAGACTTTAAAAAGTTTTTTTTTCTTAATTGCAGAACTTTTCAGAGCCTTTCTTATCTTTGTGAATTGATAGGAAGGGGGGTATAAATGGAAACTAATAGTTGATCTATTTGTCCAAGAGAATACATCTTTAAATGAAATATTCTTTCAATTGACATTGAGTTGAAAGTGATCAGAAAATTCAGTCCAAAGTGGAAGAAGGAAAAGTAAAGTGGGCAAATGGAGGGAATTTATTGGCTCATGTAACTCAGGGTACATTCTGCCACTCAGGGTTGCTCTGATCTCTCCAAATAGTGGTTTCATCCTCAAACAAGCTTTCTATTCATGATTGCAAGATAACAGCCAGCAGTAGTTTCTAGTTGAAATCTAATGGGTTAAAAAAAAATAATAGCCTTTCCTTTAGTATGCTGAGAAAAATCCTTGGGAGACTAGACCTTTTCCATCTCTGCTCACTTCCTTCCCTAGCCTATTCTTGTTTTCTGAACACTGAGCCTCACCTGCCTGTCAAATACCTTTGGGATGAAGTGACTTCTAGGGAGAGTGCGTACTAAGAGGTAGCTGGAATCCACAGAACAGTATGGGGTTTGGGAATGGAGGTCGCCCCACCCCAACAGAAATCCAGGGGTATGGGTGAGCATCCTTGTCATGCAGGTTCCTTGGCAGAGTGAGTGAAGACAGCTGTTGAGAAGCCCTCACCAGATAGCCTGAAGAAGAGATCGTTGGCTCACCGCCTCAGCAAGGGCAGCATGTGGTGTCCAAGGCTAGGGTAGTGGGTGGTCTGTAGACACTGGCTTGGCTTCCACTTGGCTCCTAGTGTGACTAGATGGCAACTGCTTCTTACTGGATCCTCTTGAAGTCTGTCATTATGGCATGAGCTCTGTGCTCTATGCCCTTGGGAAACTAACATTTTGATTTTTTTTTTAATTGTGCCCCAAATTTTTTCACCCCCAGTGTTTTGTTTTGATAAATTTGAAATCTATAGACACATGAAAAGAATAGTAGGAACACATACATTCCGTTCACCTGGATTTAACCAAAATTAATATTTTGCCTCTTTGCACACACACAGTTTACTCCCTGAATATTGAAAGAAACATCCCAGACACTAGAAGTACACCCCTAAATATTTCAGGATGCCTCTCCTAAGAATGGTATTTTTCTATATAACCAAAGTACCATTCTTATTTCTAAGAAAGTTAACAATGGTCTTATCCAATTTACTGTCCATATTCAAACTTCCCCAGTGGTCACAAAAATATTTTTAATAGATTTGTGTCTTTTGATTCAGGACCTAGAATCCTACATTGACATTTGTTCCATCTTTTTATCTCCTTTAATTTGGAAGAGTCTCCCTACCGGGGGTGTGGTGGTGGGGTGGGGAGGTGGGGGGAGAGTTGTGAGGAGTGGTTTTTCATGTTGATGATTGTGATGAGTCCAGGCTGGTAGTTTGTAAAAATAACTCACTCTTTGGGTTTGTTTGATGGTTTTTCAGGACTTTAGAGGGATTAAACATTTCTGGTACAAGAACTACCCAGATGAGATTATACATTTTCAGTGATTCATATTAAGAGGTAGATTGTTAGAAGTCTCATTTTTAGTGATGTTAAATTTTTTTCCTTGGTTGGTTGAGGTATCTACTAGATTTCTCCATTGTAAAGGAGAATTAATTAGCTTTCTAATTAATAAGAAATTTGAGATGTAACAGTTTGAGTCTCGTGAAATACCTTGTTTCCTGTCAACTCTCCCCCAAGGTTTTGTCATCTATTGATGATGCTTGCCTAAATTAATCATTAGATGATGATTGTCTAGTTCTGCAATCCCTCTTTACTCCTCTTATCTTTTAATACCATTATGAGCTCATGAATTCTTTTAAAATGTTATGATTCATTACTGACATTATTTGTTTTTTGATTCTTACATTGCCCCATGTTTGGTGAGTGGGCAACTTTTCACATTGCCCCTGAGTCCTTTCGAGAAGACTACAATCACTTTTTTAGTGCTTAGGGCGGCCTCCTCAATGGCACAACAAAGTGTTCTCCTTGTATTTTCTCTACCTCAGACCTAGAAATAATCCATTTCTCCAAGTAGATGGTTTCTTTTATTGAGGAGTGATACTTAAAAGTCAGGATTCTGGTAGCAAGGACATCCTTGGTTGTAGGCGCTATTTCAGTGGACAGTGATGAGGGTTGTATATCTATAATTATTAGTGTTACCTCCAATTCTAATCCCATAATATGGCTTCATCCTCCTGCTGTTGTTCTTGAGTCACTAAGTCATGTCTCTTTGCAACCCTGTGGACTGCAGTCTGCCAGGCTTCCCTGCCTGGAGTTTGCTCAGATGTATGTCCATTGACTCAGTGATGCTATCTAATGATCTCATCTTCTGCCACCCTCTTCTCCTTTGGCCTTCCATCTTTCCCAGCATAAGGGCTTTTTCCAATGAGTTGGCTCTTTGCATCAAGTGGCCCAAGTATCGGAGCTTCAGCTTCAACATCAGTCCTTCCAATGAGTATTCAGGACTGATTTCCTTTGGGATTGACTAGTTTGATCTCCTTGCAATCCAAGGGAACCTCAAGAGTGTACTCCAGTGCCACAATTTGAAGACATCAATTTTTCAGCACTCAACCTTCTTTATGGTCCAACTCTCACATCCACACGTGACTACTGGAAAAATTATAGCTTTGATTATATGAACCTTGGTCGGCAAAGTGATGTCTCTACTTTTTAATAAACTGTCTAGGTTTGTCATAGCTTTCCTTCCAAGGAGCAAGCATCTTTTAATTTCATGGCTGCAGTCACCATCCACATTGATTTTGGAGCCCAAGAAAATAAAATCAGTCACTGTTTCTACTTTTTCACCATCCATTTGCCATGAAGTGATGGGACCAGATGCCATGATCTTAGTTTTTTGAATGTTGAATTTTAAGTCCGCTTTTTCACTCTCTTCTGTCACCCTCATCAAGAGGCTCTTTAGTTCCCTCTCTGCTTACTGCCGTTAGAGTAGTGTCATCTGCTTATCTGAAGTTGTTGCTATTTCTCTAGGCCGTCTTGATTCCAGGTTGTGATTCTTCCAGTCTGATATTTCACATGATGTACTCTGCTGGAATTTTTCAGTTCATGTACTGCTGAAGCCTAGCTTGAAGGATTTTGAGCATAACCTTACTAGTATGTGAAATGAGTGCAATTGTATGGTAGTTTGTACGTTCTTTGGCACCGCCCTTTTTTAGGATTGGAATGAAAACTGTCCTTTTCCAGTCCTGTGGCCCTGCTGAGTTTTCCAGATTTGCTGAACATATTGAGTGCAGCACTTTCATAGCATCATATTTTAGAATTTGAAATAGCTTAGCTGGAATTGAATCACCTCCACTAGCCTTGTTTGTAGTAATTCTTCCTAAGGATCACTTGACTTCACATTCCAGGATGTCACACTCTAGGAGAATGACCACACTATCGTGATTATTGGGTCATTAATATCTTTTTTGTACAGTTCTTCCGTGTATTCTTGCCATCTCTCTTTAACCTCTTCTGTCCAAAGGACCTAAGGAATGTTAAGTCCTTGCCATTTCTGTCCTTTATTGAGCCCATCCTTTCATGAAATGTTCGTTTGTTATCTCTAATTTTCTTGAAGAGATCTCTAATCTTTCCCATTCTATTTTTTTTCTCTACTTCTTTGCACTGTTCATTTAAGAAGGCTTTCTAATCTCTTCTTGCTATTCTCTGAAATTCTGCATTCATTTGGGTATGTCTTTCCCTTTCTCCCTTGCCTTTTGCTTCTCTTCTTTCCTCAGCTCTTTGTAAAGCCACCTCAGACAACCACTTTGCCTTCTTGCATTTCTTTTGCTTGAGGATGGTTTTGGTCATTGCCTCATGTACAATGTTATGCATGTCCATCCATAGTTCTTCAGACACTATCTATCAGAGCTCATTCCTTGAATTTATTCATCACCTCCACTGTATAATCATAAGAGAATTTATTTAGGGCATACCTGAATGACCTAATGGTTTTCCCTACTTTCTTCAATTTAAGCCTGAAATTTTGCAATAGGGAGTTCATGATCTGAGCCACAGTAAGCTCCTGGTCTTGATTTTGCTGACTTTATAGAGCTTCTCCATCTTTGGCTGCAAAGAATATAATCAGTCTGATTTTGTTATTGACCATCTGATGATGTCCATGTGTAGAGTCATCTCTTGTGTTACTGAAAGAGGTGTTTGCTATGACTAGAGTGTTCTCTTGGCAAAACTCTGTTAGCCTTTGTCCTGCTTCATTTTGTATACCAAGACCAAACTTATCTGTTATTCCAGATATTGCTTGACTGCCTACTTTTGCATTCCAATCTCCTATCATGAAAAGTGCGTCTTTGCAGGGGGGGGTGGCTGTAGGTTCTAAAAGCTCTTGTAGATCTTCATAGAACTGTTCAACTTTAGTTTCTTCAGCATCAATAGTTGAGGCATAGACTTGATTATTGTGATATTGAATGATTTGCCTTGGAAATGAACTGAGATCATTCTGTCATTTTCAAGATTGCTCCCAAGTACTGCATTTCAGACTCTTTTGTTGGCTATGAGGGCTACACTATTTCTTCTAAGGAATTTTGCCCACAGTAGTAGATATAATAGTCATCGGAATTAAATTTGCCCATTCCCATCCATGTTAGTTCACTGATTCCTCCTTTTAGCCCATTTCATACTTCTCTACCCCCTCCCTCCCCCACCAGTGAGAACCATGCTTCTCATCAATATCACTAATGTAGTACTGCACTTACAAAATGTATTGGAATTACCATACCAATGCCACCACCATCCACAAACCTACTCTGGTGAAATTCAAGATTTCTTTTTATTTTTAAAATGTATCCCTGAGGATACATTGAGGCAATACAGTCAGACTACTTGAATTGAAATTTGCTTTAATAAATGCATTTTTCTTCTATGATTATGTCATTATCAACATACAGATTAGTTTGTTTCTGTGCTGTTCAGTTTTAGAGCTCCCTCTCCCATCATTATATATTTAACTCGGTTATTTAATTTTATTTTGGAATATGTAAAACATATATATCAAAGTGAGATACATAAAATACTATAAATGCATTTTTTCTTTTTTGCTTTTATCACTCAATATACCCTGGAAATTACTCCTTGTTAGTTCATAGAGATCCTTATTCTTTGTTTACAGCTGTGTTCTGGTAGACTTACCATAATTTATTTGATTAGACATCAGTGAATGTACAGTTAGGTTGTTTTCTATTTTTTTTTTTAAGTTAGGTTGTTTTCAATATGTTGCTTTTACAAATAACTTAGCATTGAATAACGCTGTGCTATGTTTTTATGTTGTTGGGTGTGTATTTTTAGAGTAAATTCCTAACTGTGGGATTGCTCAATCAAAAGGTAGATGCATATATATTTTTAGTATTAGATCCCCCTCTGTAGGGCCAGACCAGCTTATATTCCCATCAGCCACGCTCAAGAGGACCTGCTCCCCTCACCTCGCTTGTTATCAGTTACTTCATTTTTGGCTGGTTTGATGTGTGAGAAATTGTATTTCTGTGTGTTTCAGCTGATGTCAGAATCACAATGCCTGCTTTTGTGTCATTGGCATTCAAATAACCCTTTATTCTTGGGCATTTGAATGACTCTATTTTAAGAGTTAGATTCTGCCTTGTGAGCCAGTTTTAATGCGTTTTTTTGGAGAGACTTAAGATCATTTACATTTATAGATATAATGAAAAAGTCTCAATTTTGTCATGTTATTGTCACATTATGGTACATATGATTTGTATTGTGTTACATTTACTGTGTTTCATTATGTGGCCTGTTTTGGCTCTATTAAAATAATTTCTTCTGGCTTTGGGGAGGATTTATATCATTATTTGAGTGACCATTAAAAATAACTTAAATGCTCTCAGTTTCTTTTTCCTCACGTAGGCTTCTGTATTTGATATATCAACTTTAAAGCATATCCTTTAACTCTTACCTCACTGACTTCATTAGCTTATTCGGTCTTATCATTTCTATTTCTTTTCCCCGTCCATTTTAAGTTCATTTTTCCTACTTTGTCAGAACACATACCTTATACTTACTCTTCTTCCATCCTTGTTCCCAGCTGTGCTTTTATTCTTAGACTTACAATTAAATATGTATTTCTTGTGCACTCTCAGTTATTTTGCAGGTCATATCTTGATTGCATAGGCTTCCCTGGTGGCTAAGTCAGTATAGAATCCACCTGCAGTTCAGGAGACCCGGGTTAAATCTCTGGGTCAGAAAGATCCCCTGGAGAAGGACATGGCAACCCACTCCAATATTCTTGTCTGGGAAATCCCATGGACAGAAGAGCCTGGAGGGCTTCAGCTAATGGGGTCACAGGAGTCAGACACGACCTGGTGACTAAGCCACATCTTGACTGAATAAAACACATTCTCTACCAGACTACCCTGGAGGGGCTTGCAACAGTGGTTTTCTCTGAGATCTTCTGATGTGAAGAACTGACTCATTTGAAAAGACCCTGATGCTGAGAATGATTGAAGGCAGGAGGAGAAGGGGATGACAGAGGATGAGATGGTTGGATGGCATCACTGACTCAATGGACATGAGCTTGAGTAAGCTCCGGGAGTTGGTGATGGGCAGGGAAGCCTGGAGTGCTCCAGTCCATGGGGTCACAAAGAGTCGGACATGACTGAGCAACTGAACTGAACTGAGATCTTAATTATATTAATGTAATTGTAAAGCCTTGATACTTGAAGGATACCTTGGTTGATTTTTCATTCCTTGAAAGTGACTCTTCTTTCTTTTTCAATCAATTTTCTTTAAGGAGTATTGTTAAAAATTAGATCTTTATGCCTGTTTTCTTTATTAGTTCCTTGCTCTTGGGTCATTTTGACTTCTATTTTTTTGTCCTTTTAATATATTTATGCCTTTTCTCAGTGTTCCTGATTATACTTTCAGTTGAATCAACTCTCTCAATTTTTAATTTCTTCTTTATTTGCAAGATTAGTCAACTCTAGTTTCACATCTCTGTTTTCTGTCTACACATATTTTTAAATCTTTTGTATGAGCTAGTTTAACATCTGCTGGTTTTATTTCATTGTATTTCACTTCGCTTCAGGTGTTATGTTGCAGTTTTTTCCTCTTGTATTTTTGAGCAGAATTTCTATAAACTGGAGTACTTAGATTCACTGTATATTCTATTCTTGTAAAAATATTGAATGAATATTTTTATACTGGTTTCCATTCACTTTGAAATGTTTTATTTTCTTAGCCCATTAGTAGCAGTTGTATATAGAAGGCTGTGGGAATTTGGATGATTTGTTAATAAGTTCCAGAGTTCAGTAGTGCTAGTGTTTTGGTAAAGTTTATTTGTTTTGATCGATGTTTTTGGAGGGAGTTGAAGGAAATTAGTTTGTCTTGATTTTGTGATTTTCTTTTTGTTTCTTTACTTCTACTGTTCGTCTTTCTTATATCCTTCTCTATCACCTCTTCAAGGAGTGTTCCTCTCAGATTGCCCTCTTTCCCCAGAATCTCTTCTCCTTTGCACTACACGATTATTTTATCTGTTCTATCACCACTGGGATTCTGCTCTCTTTATCTCTGCTGAGTCTTCAGCTGACTTTTTTTTTTTTTGCCCCATGTCGTCTCCAGAGTTAATTCTGTAGGGTTTGTGTGTTTTTCTCCCATTAATGTGTAACTTGAAGTTTATTATATTCTTTTTCTCCCATCTATGATATAGATATATTATCAGTATTTTAATATTTTCTCCTATTTGATCTATATTTGTGTATGTGTGGGTTTTTGTTTTGTTTCCTTTTTTTGGCAGAGATTGAGATTTAGGTGGTTTTCATTATCCTACTGGAGCCGGGATTAGATTCTTCAGAGTCTATACTGGATATGAAAAACAGGGAACACTGCGTATTTCCTTCTCTTTAAGTCTCTACTATAGCAATCTTAATTCTTCATTAAGAAACATAGATGCAGTTGGCTAAACTACAAGGCAAATTATCATTTATAAAGAAGTCATCGTTCTGTTGGCCAGTTGTGTCCAGCTCTTTGCATCACCATGGACAGCAGCACACCAGGCCTCCCTGTCCCTCACCATCTCCTGGAGTTTGCCCAAGTTCATGTGCATTGCATCGGTGATGCCGTCCAGCCATCTCATCCTCTGCTGCCCTTTTCTCCTTCTGCCCTCAGTCTTTCCTAGCATGAGGGATTTTTCCAATGAGTCATCTGTTCACATCAGATGAGCAAAATACTGTAACTTTCGCTTCAGCACAGTTCCTTCCAGTGAATATTCAGGGTTGATCTCCCTTAAGATTGACTGGCTTGATCTCCTTGCTGTCCAAGGGACTTTCAGGAGTCTTCTCCCGCACCACAGTTTGAAGGTATCAATTCTTTGGCATTCTGCCTTCTTTACAGTCCACCTCTGAGTGGCCACTGGGAAGAACCATAGCCTTGACTACACGAACCTTTGTTGGCAGAGTAATGTCTCTGCTTTTCAACACACCGTCTAGGTTTGTCATTGCTCCATTTCTTGCCAAGAAACAAGTCTTCTGACTTCATGGCTGCAGTCATCATCCACAGTGATTTTAGAGTCCAAGAAGAGGAAATCTGTCACTACTCCCACCTTTCCCTCTTCTATTTGCCATGCAGTAATGAGACCAGATGCCATGATCCTAGTTTTTTTAATATTTAGTCTTAAGCCGGCTCTTGCACTCTCCTCCTTCACCTTCATCAAGAAGCTCTTTAGCTCCTCTTCACTTGATAAAATTACCTTTTGTTAGATTAGTGGTACTAAGGATTGCCAGAGTTAGTAAATAAAAATAGTGTCCAGTTAAATTTGAATTTCAGATAAACAATGAATAACTTTTTACTATATGTCAAGAAAACATCTACTAATATCGAGGGGCTTCTTCCTCTGTGAGGAAAAGCCTTTTGTGACTTCTTCCTTCCTTCCCAGTTGGGATACTGGTGAGGAATATAATAAGGGCAGTGGTGGCAATTATCTTGCAACCAAGAGGCACTTTCAGACTGCAGTTCACTGGGCTTTCTTTTCTGTAGCTAAAAACATCCCATACTAACACAGACCCTTTCTCACTGAAAAGTAACTTCAGGATTTATAGGTTAAACCCATCTTTTTAAAGGAAGTTTCGTTTTTTGCCTGTTTGCTCCAGTTAGTCTTTTGGATACAGTGATCTGTCACTTTACAGTTCATTGTGTGCCTTCCCTTCTACTGAAAGTAAGGTGCCGTTGAATGAATGGAAGTGGTAGGTTTTCCTGCCATGGTGGGTGATCAGCTCTTTGGATCTGCTCAACATGCATTCTCCATCTTTCAACATCTTTCTCTACTTTTTCCACTTTGGAAATTCCTATCCAAAGGTGTAAACATACCACTGTCAGATGTGGGAGTGTTTTGGGCCATGATGGTCTGTGAAGTATTTATATTAGTTACCCATGAAGAGCTTGCTAATTAGATAGGAAGGACCACAGATGCTTGGAAAGCTATGTTCTAAAATATGTATGTAGTCCTGGTGAATGTGTCTGTGGAATGCTGAAACGTTACTGTTGGATTTAATTGTGTTAACATTACTGCTTTCATTAACAAATGGAAAGCAGTGTGACTTGGGTTGCAAGAATCCTATTTCAGTTTACCCTGAATATGCCATTATGAGAGCTACTATAAAGTTCAGCTATGTTTGTATAGCTACTTTTCTGGAATTGTTGTTTTTCTTTAACAGAAGGAATTCTGTAGGACACTTTTAAAGCTAGTTTCTTGGTTAAATTCTTTAAAGGAGTCAACATTTTTTATTAATAAGGAAAACATTAACAATTACGCTTACTAGTGTAGGATACAAATGACTTCAAATGACTTGGTTTTCTTACTCATTCTACTTTAGGCTCTGGAGAGAGTCTCACCAGTCGAAGAGGCAATCTTCTCTGTAGGTTCCTTTATTGAGTAGCTAATCAAATGCATTATGGAATCCTTAATCTTTTCTGACGCATCTACACTTGTCACAGGAGAAGAAGCACTAGACATATTATTGGTCTGTCCAAGCAAAATGTTTCATTGTCCTTTCAAGCCACTTTGTAGGTTTTATACTCGTTTACATCTTCAAGTGGACAGTGAAAGCAAAGATGTCAGGGAGATTCAGATGATTACTTTTACTTAGTCTAGAAGGACCAATATTAAAGCAGGCTTTTTAGTAGCAATCTGAATTGATTTGGCTGATTGTCAGAGGTGAGATTTTTTTTTTTTTGGCTTTGCAACATAGATTTATTTTTCTGTAGATGCATCATAGTAGTAGCATGTGTCACACTCTTTATTGTTAAAGGTTTGTCTTAGAAAATGTTTTGATTTTACTTTGTTTTTGAAATGTGAAAATATTTTTTGTTTTACTTTTTAAACTTTAAATGATAATAGGCCTGAAATTTCAATTTTGCTCTAACTTACTTTTCTAAGGCTAGGATTTATTGTCTGATACCTATTAACTGTAAACTTGTGAAGAACTTAAGATATAAATTTAATAACACATTTCATTTGTTGCTATCCAAGTTCTCTTTTTTATTTTCTTTGTTGTTGTTCAGTCACTCAGTTGTGTCCAACTCTTTGCAACCCCATGGACTGCAGCACGCCAGGCTTCCCTATCCTTCACCATCTCCCGGAGCTTGCTCAAACTCATGTCCATTGAGTTGGTGATGTCATCCAACCATCTTATCCTCTGTCATCCCCTTCTCCTCCTGCCTTCAATCTTTCCCAACATCAGGATGGAGTTGACTCTTCACATCTATTACCATAATCTCTAATTATATTGTTTATCTCATTTATCTATTATCTGTCTACTCTAACTTGAATGTAAACTTTTTGAAGGCCACACCATGTGTTTTGTCATTCCTTGATGTAAGCTCAGCATCTAGAAATCATTTAATTAGCATTGGAAAATTAAAAACAAACTAATAAAACATAAGTGAACGGATGAAATGTTTTGACACTTAACAAATTTAGAGAAATGTTAATGGATCTGCCATTCATCTAGTTGTTATGGGACAAAAGCATTATATAATAGATATATGTCCTTCAGAAGGACTTGCAGATAACTCAACTGGGACAAGTGTGAATTAATTACTGAATCTTACACAGAAGATTGAAAATTCTCCAGCTGTTCATGTGAATGAATGAGCCGTCTTAAACTTCCATGAGTCAAGCCTGTGTGTAGCCTCAGTGAATATCTGACTGCAACTACATGGGGACCCCAAGGGAGAGCCACCCAGCTGAGCCCTGCCACCCACAGAACTATGCGCCATAATAATTTTTTCAGCCATTCAATTTTGGGATTGTTGGTTTGTACTACACAGGGAAAAGAAAATGTTAACAATATAAACTACATTTGTGGATACTAAGGAATTTCTCTCCAAGCAGTACAATTATTTTTTGATTCATTATAAATATCAGATCTCTTCTTTTATTCTATAAAAACATAAAGACTAGATTATATCTGAGGAATTAATGTTACCAGGAAAAAGGAAAGATTCATGGATGCCCAAGTGGGCTATTGTATCAACAGGAAAGCAAAAGTGAACTCAAATTTTGCCTGCAACTAATCATGATTATGTGAGCTTTGACCACCCTGCCTCTTGTGACATAATCACTTAATTTTAAGAATTTTGACACAATGATAATATTAATCCCTCTTCTCAGTGTTTCTGTACTACAATTATTATAGATTCCTTAGAGAACTAATATATTTGAAATAATGACATGTTAAACAGCATAGTGAAAATCCTTCAAAACCTTCAGGAAGTTGAGTCAATAAATCTCATATATCCAGAGAGAAGCAAACTTAAAATCTTAAAAGACTTTTATATTCTATATCCATTAATTTTTATATGTAAGTCCAACAGACTAACACATCTTTTTTTGTCCTTTTTCAAGTATCAACTTTCATCTCCTTTCTTGAGACAAAAATTAAGGAAACCATTGTTAATATTTAAGATGAAATTTATGCTGCTCTCTATGTTAATTTTAAATACATAGAGAAACTGAAGTTTATGTTCTATTAGGAAAGTTCAAGTGGTTCTTATTCTGGAAAGGGATGGACTGTCTAACAGCTCTGGACATGACTTGACTATGCATAGCTTCACTGTCATGCAGATTTGACCCTCTCCTCCTCTTCCATCCTTCTTTATCCTCTCCCTTATACATATGTTTCATTTTGTGACTTGGTCTTGATTGAAAATATCCTTTTGAAGAATTGACTTAGGGATGTGGAAGTGTTCATAAGTTCTGCAGGATCCTGGAAAGGTACACCTCCTTCAAAAGAAATTTGAAAAAAAAAAGAACATTAAAATATAATAGGCCTTGGAAGGTAACCTGCATGTATTGTCTGTTTGCTTCACTGTCTACCCATTCTTGTCCCTCTGTCTGTCTGTCCATTCACCTGTCCATCCATCCATCTAAGAGAAAATGATTATGTAGTCAAAACCTGATGGCAGAACGCTTGAAGGTTTGGGAAGTTCTTGAACAGGTTTATAGTAGTTCTTCATTATTCTTCTAACTGTAAAATGGATTTTTTCCTTGCCTGAAAAGTAGCTGCCTCTACTATTATGTATCAGAAGAATATTGCCATTTATGAAACAATATAAATGAAGAAATATGACATATTAGTTAGGGTATTTTCCCATATCTTCAAATAATATTCAGATTTTTCCTCCTTGACCTTAAAGGTCTCTAATATTATTTTTAAAAATGTTATCTGTCATTTCTTTTCAAAGCTTCTGTCACTTTGAAAAAATAGAAATATTGGAGCAACTGAGTTCTAAAGTCAGTTGGTTAGGCTTATCTGAAGTATGCAACATCCTACTCATTGTAAAGAAAAGGGAAAGACCTCCAATCTATTGACTTTTCTTCCTGATATCTTGAAAAAAGAAGAGACAGGAGTTTCTGAATCAGATTTCTACATAAAGGAGACAAGAGAGTAAAAGAGTTCTACGCAAGCAGAATTTTGTAAACTGTGTAAACAAAGAAGTTACATTTTAGAAACGAATGAGGTTTGTTTGTTGCTAATGTTTGCATAATTATTAAATAATGCTGAGTTGCTTCTCAAATTCATTTTCTTGAACTCCAGTGTAGGAATTATTTCTTGGCTTTATAGGCTCTTGAGGAAACATTTCAATTGATACCATCCCTAAGCAAACACAATTTACTAATTTACTAATTGCACAGTTTGGACAAAGAATAGTATATTATGAATATTTGGTACTTGATTCATAATCAGGAAGAGCCATTTGGTAACACCAAATGTCTCCTCAACTCATGGAAGAATTTACTCCATGACGTAGACAAAAAATAGTATTAAAATTAAGTCATTGACCAGATACCAGAGAAGGGTCAAGAAGTGTTTACTTAGAAGCATCATACCCTATACTGTTCCAGAGGAAACAGACTTGCATCCCCGAATTCCTTTCCAGCCAGGAGAAACTTCCAAACAGCCTGTGAGGGGATGATGGCTTATGTGTCACAGTGTTGCCTGTCTTCTGACATCTGCCAAGAATGTTGAACATCATTAGTGGGGCATTGTATACTCAGTACCCCGAAATGGATGTCCTTTCTGTTGGAATGTAGTTGTTAGTTTCTGCTGTACAACAGTGTGAATCAGTTATATGTATACATATATCCCCTCCCTCTTAAATTTCCCTCCCACCGCCCCTATCCTATCCCTCTAGGTCGTCATAGAGCACATCATAGGTCACATGAGCTCCCTGTGTTATCCTGCAGCCCCCCACTAGCTAGCTGTTTTACACATGGGAGTGTACACGTGTCAATGCTACTATCTCAGTTCGTCCCACTCCCTCCTTTCCCCCATCCCTGAGTCCACAAATCTGTTCTCTCCATCTCCATCTCTATTCTGCTCTGCAAATAGGTTCATCAGTACCATTTTTTTAGATTTCATATATATGTGTTAATATATATTAATTTATCCCTAGGGCTTCCCCGGTGGCTCAGATGGTAAGGAATCCGCCTGCAATGCAGGAGACCTGGGTTCCATCCCTGGGTTGGGAAGATCCCCTGGAGAAGGGATTCCAGCATTCTGGCCTGGAGAATTCCATAGACAGTATAGTCCATGGGGTCACAAAGAGTTGGACATGACTGAGCGACTTTCACTTCCATATACAATATTTTTTTCTCTCTGACTTTATTTCACTCTGTATGACAGGTTCTAGGTTCAGCCACATCATGGGTGACTCGATTTTGTTGCTTCTTAAGAATGAGGAAATATTTCATTGATGGTCCTTTTTTCTTGTATAATTCCTCGTGAAGGCTTTAGTCCTTGCACATTTCCTATTATTTCTTGAATCTTTTGGTATTTTTTTAACCTTTTGTTGGTAAAGTTGAATAAGCAGATGCCCTATTATGAGCCATGAGCAAAAGAAAAGATTTCTAGATCTTATTTGAACCTTTTCTATTACCTCCATTTATGCCTTACCTATGTAAATTTTCTTCTGCATTTTATCTCAGAATTTACTTCTGCCTTCTCCCTTAAATGAATATCAATTTATACATTGTTGAGTATTTTTACTATGAACTCCAGAAGTTATTAAAATTTGTAATAATGACTTCATTACTGCAAATAGCTTGAAATTTCATTGAGAAGATAAAACCTATATCCCAGGGAACTTGGAATTTGCTTTCAAACTGTATATTTGATACATTAAGTGTTCTTACTGTGCTTCCTCCTTAACTACAAAACCAATTCTTTTTCCCTTCTAGATAAGCTATCAATAGTTCACCTTGATTTGCTGATTTCTCCCCCTTTCTTTCTGGCTTGACTTACTCCCCTCAGATTTATAACTTTATGTGTTAGTTAGTTTTTGCTATATAAAGACCACTCCCAAAATTTTGTAGTGTAAGAGAACAGCTGTTTGTTAGATTTATGATTCTGCATGTCTGAAATTTGGACTGAATTTGACTCGCGGATGCATCTGTGAGCCATTCTAGGTCAGCTGGGGGCTAGCTCGTCTGGCGTGAGTTTAGCCGGAAGAGTTTTATCCGTTTCATATTGTCTCCCAGCTTCTAGCAGGCCACCTTGCCTTGTACACATGGCAACCAGGAAGAATTACAATGAAAGTAGGAAGTATGGGAATGGAGCGCTGTTACTTCTGTACACTCTTTTGACCGAAGCAAGTCACCAGGCCCACCCAGAATCAAAAGGTGAAGAAAAACCCTCTGGATTCATGGGAAGGAGTACATGTGCCATAGGCACAGGGGGTAGTGGAAACTGGGTCCATGTTTGCTGTCAGCCACAGGTGGTAATGACCTTGAATTTGCTAAGGCTGCTAAATTTATACACTATATATATATACACACACACATATATAGCCCTTAGGGAATTCGCACTTGAGGCAACAAATAGCACCAGACAGTGTATGTTCATTGCCAGCTTGTGAAGCAGCTCAGAGGCCAAGATGTTAGTGCTTTATAGATGTGAAATAGATTTGAGGTGGGAAATGACAGTACAATGCCAATATTTAGGAAGAATTCACTCGTGGATCTGGGCAGAAAGAAACTTTAGATCCGCATATCCTATCACTATAGGCGACTCCTGTCTGGATGTTATTTAAATTTCCATGTTTCTAAAACTGAACTCACTATTTTCATTCTCCAGCCAAATTTCCCCCTCTTCCTGTGTTTCTTTTCTCAATAAGCGATCATTTGCTCTGTAGTCCAAGCCAGATATTTGATCTTTCTTGATTCCTCTCTCTTCTCTCACCATATTGATTCACTGTTGTTATCAACAAATCTGTAGAATGCCTGCTGTATATCAAATACTGTGGTTTCTATGGTCCCACTAATCTAGACCTCTGTCATCTCAGTCACTAGTTCTCTCTCCAGGTTTGGTCTCCATGCTTTCCTATATGTTCGAGAAAACCCACAATGACTTCTTAAAACTCAATCTGTTCTTTCAGTTGGTATATACTTATTGAACTTCTGTGTGTTAGACAATGCAAATACAGAAATAAACAAGGCAAAGTGACTGCCTTCATGGAGTGTACACTCCAGTGTGGGAGACAAACAGGAAAGAGACAAATTGATCGACAGTATGGTAGTCAGGAGTGCTGTGAAGAAAAGGAAATCAGAGTCAAGGGCAGAGAATGACACAGAATGTGATCTCAGATAGGTTTACTAGGAAGAGCCTCTCCTAGGAGGTGATATTTGGGCATGAGAGAGGGAGCCTCGCAGATTCTGAGAATAGTAAGTGTCAAGGTCTGAGATGGGAGTAGGATTGGAGAGGGAGAGGAGAGTGCGGTGGAGTGGAGTGAATGGGAACAAGAGGTGTGGGCCAGAAGGTCAGGGAGATGGCTGCCGATCAGGTCACGAGCACTTTATAGGCTGTGGAATAGACAGGGAGTATATTGGAAGCGTGAGGTGAAGTCACTGGGAGTTGTTGGAATATTTATTGAGAATAACTCTGACACAGTTTACAAAGATCACTATTACTACTGTATGCAAAATAGACCTTAGAGGAATAAGAGATGACAGCAGCCATGAGCGGTGGGAAGAGGTCAGGTTCAGTAGCTGTTGGGAAGGATTTGCTGATGCCTGTTTATAGAGAAGGAGAATGTAGATGCCATGCTCTGTTGTGGGGGTGACCGAGAAGCCTGGTCTGAGCAGCTTTGGAGAGGTCAGAGAGGGTGGAGATCAAATGTTTTTCTTGAGAATTAAGCTTGAGATGCACTTTAGGCATCCAAACCATGTCAATCCCTATCTTACAACTCTTGAATGGGCTTTTCATCAAGTTATGATAAAGTTCAAAAATTAGGGGGAAAAAAAACCATGGCCTGTAGGAACGTTTATAGTCTGGCCTCTCCAGTTTCATCTCTTTCCATTTATCTCATCTTCTCCCCACCTCTCACATCTGTATCCTTCAGCTTACTGAATTTTTTTCCATTCGTTGAGCATTTCAGTCTCTTTGATTATTCTATACCCTCATAAACAGTAAACACAAACACTTTTTAAAAATTCATTTTTAATTGGAGGATAATTGCTTTACAAAGTTGTGCTGGTTTGTGCCATACAATGTGAAGTAGCCTTAAGTGTATACATGTTCCCTGCCTCTTGAACCTCCCTCCCTTCCTACCCCTCTAGATTGTCACAGAGCCTCAGGCTGAGCTCCGTGAACACATTCTCTCTGTCCCTTGCTTGCCCTCTGGCTAGTCAACTTATGTTTGGGGGCTTAAATGTCATTTTTCTCTCAGAAGTGGTCTCAGCCTTCCGACACATTCCCCTGACTGGGTTCCATGTTCCCGCAATACCCTGAGAACTCCTGTTACAATACTTGTGTTTTTTTAAAAAGAAAAAAAAGAAAGAAAGAAAGAAAAGTAAGCTCCTGTTTGTCTGTCATACAAACTGGACTTCAAGGACCTGAGTGTAGTAAATTGTTTTAATGCCAGGAGGATAGATTGAAAATCGAGACCGGGTTAAAGATTGAAAGTAGTGGATCAGAACCAATGACCTGAACTGCAAGGTGCTGTGAAAATCAAAGGAAACAGGAGAGAAGGAGGTGTGGCTTAAGATCCAGATTTCCAGATCTGAAATCTGGATCTGGTTTTTAAATCTGAGTTATTTGAGAATAGTGAGAAACCATAGCACATGCAGAGGGCCACATACATAGAGGTAAGCTTGGTCTTAGTGTTGCAAAAATGTGCAGTAAATTTCAGAGATTGGTTACCCTTTATCATCATGGTCAGGTAATATAGCTGAAACCAGTTCTCCAAACAATGACGAGACATGTTGAAATTCCTTAAAGGAAACAAGATTTGTTGTTGTTGCTGTTGTTGGCTTATTGTTTTTGCTTTCTTAAATGTTTTTAGTACTGAAAGTTTCTAATTCAAAATGTGTCAGGCTTGGAAAGATTCAAAGAGGATCACAAAATTTACAAATGAGAGAAAGCCTGTCCACTAAACTAAATTCGTAGATCATTCAGTTACCCTTTGGCTGCTCTGTGAAATTCATTTTCTTTTCTTCTAAAAGACTAATTTTTAAAGACAGGTTTTAACTTCACAGCAAATGGAGAGGAAGGTACAGAGATTGCCCACATACCACCTACCCCGACACATGCACAGCCTCCCTCAGTATCAACATCTCCCTCTAGAGTGGTACATTTGTTACAGTTGATGAACCTGCATTGACACATCACATACCCTAGATCTGTAGTTTACATTAAGATTAACTCTTAGTGTTGTTCATTACGTGGGTTTAGACAAATGTACAGTGACATGTATTCATCATTATAGTTTCATACAGAGCACTTCCACTGCTCTAAAAATCCTTTGTGCTCTCCTATTTGTCCCCTGATCCTCAGTCCCTATCAACCTCTGATCTTTTTACTTACTCCATAATTTTGTCTTTTCCAGAATGCCATATAGTTGGAAATATACGTTTCTTAGCCTTTTCAGATTAACTTCTTTTACTCAGTAATATGCATTTAAGTTTACTCCCAGTCTTTTCATGGCTTGCTAGCACATTTCTTTTTGAGCACCAAATAATATTTCATTTTCTGTGGTACCACAGTTTATCTATCTATTCATCCTGAGACATCTTGGTTGCTCCCAAGTTTGGGCAATTGTGAATAAAGCTGCTATAGCATCCCTTTGCAGGTTTTTATGTGGAACTAAATTTTACTTTAGGTAAATGCCAAGGAACACAATTGTTGGATCCATATGGTTAAGAGTATGTTTGGTTTTCTAAGAAACTTCCAAGCAATCTTCTGAAGTGACTATATGATTTTAATTTCTACCAACAATGAATGAGAGAGTTCCTGTTGCTCTATGTCTTCACCAACATTTGGTGGTGTCAGTGTTCTGGATTTTAGCCATTCTAATAGGTGTTTTAATCTGCATTTCTCTGCTGACAGGTGATTTAGAACATCTTTTCATATGCTTATGTACTTTATGTATATCATCTTTTTCAGCGAGGTGTCTATGAAGGTCCCTGGCTCATTTTTTAACTGAGTTTTTTTCTTCCTGTTGAGTTTGAGAGTACTTTGTACATTTTGAACAACAGTCCTTTTGCAACTACTTTTTCCTGTCCTGTGGTTTGTCCTCTCCTCCTCTTGACAGTGTCTTTCATGGAGCAGAAGTTTTAAATTTTAATGAAGTCCTGCTTTTCAGTAATTTCTTTCATGCATTATGTCCTTAGTGTTGTATCTAAAAACTCATCAACATACACAAGATCATTTAGGTTTTTCTCCTATATTATCTTCTAGGATTTCGTTTTAGTTTTGCATTTCATATTAAAGTCTATGAGCTATTTTGAGTTAATTCTCACAAAAGATGTGATTCTTTTTTTTTTTGTTTGTTTATTCATTTATTTGGATGTGGTGGGTCTTTGTTACTGCTCACAGGCTTTCTGTGTCTTCTGCAACATGTGGACTGCTCATTGTGGTGCCTTCTCTTGGTGCAGATCACCGGTTCTAGGGTGCCCAGGCTTCAGTAGTTGTGACACATGGAATCTAGAACACGGGCTCAGTGGCAGTTGGCATGTGGGCTTAGTTGCTTTGTGGCATGTGGGATCTTCCCAAATCAGAGCTTGAACCTATGTCCCCTGCATTGGCAGGTGGATTCTTAACCCCCGGACCACCAGGGAAGTCCCCTCACTTGTGTTTTTTTGCATGTGGATGTCTAGTTGTTCCATCACCATTTGTTGAAGGGGACTATCTTAGGTCCATTATATTGCCTTCGCTCCTTTGTCAAAGATCCACCGACTATGCTGCCTCAGTTTTTTTTGATTCTCATTCTTCAGTGGAATTTTCTGAACTAGGTTTATTCTCATTATCCTCTATTTGGCACATTTCTTCCAATTTTTTCTATTTAAAAAAAATTTTGGGGGGTATTAAGTGGGACACTTAAAATTTTGTAAGTGAGATATAATTTTCCACCAGTTACATTGTGTTGGCCAAAAAGTTCATTTGGTCAACCCATATTATGTGTGCTTAGTCACTAAGTCATGTCCAACTCTGCAACCCCATAGACTGTAGCCTGCCAGGCTCCTCTGTCCTTGGAATTCCCCAGGCCAGAATACTGGAGTGGGTAGCTGTTTTCTTCTCCAGGGGATCTTCCCAACCCAGGAATCAAATCCAGGTCTCCCACATTGCAGGCAGATTCTTTACTGTCTGACCACCAGGGAAGCCCCAACCCATGCTATGGTGGATGTAATTCATGGTTCCAGCAGAGTTAGCATACTAATATAAATCTGTGAAGTAAAACATGATGATTCATAGGGGGTCATTTGACCAATGTACTAGAAAATAGTTGGACACCATTCTCTCTTCCCACACCCCATTTGTAATCTTCAACCACCAGCTGAGGCCCCAGCCACAAATAAAAACTATTCAGATCATCTTAGCTATCCTTACAAGGATCAATTTCCCTTTCAAGTTTGCCTAACCTAAATCTCAAAATAATGAAGAGAATCATCATTTCATAGTGATCTGTTTCTCCTTAGACTGTAGGACTGCTTGGTTTTGAATCCTAATTCTATGATTGACCAGCTGTTTGACCTCTGAAGGGTTAAAGGCTGATGAAGTCCTGTGTTCTTTAGCTATTAAAAGGAGATAATAAAAGTACCTCTCTCCAGCTGTTCTGAGTCTTACATAAATCTAGTTCATATAAAAGGATTAGTACAACGCTTGACTATGGTAAGAATCTAGATGTCAGTTCTATGTCCGCTTAAAGGAGTAACAATTCTATTTTTTTCCACTTCTTAGAACTCTTAACTCCAGATTTTACAAAGAATTCCAGGTATATTTGCATCTTAATAAGTTAACTAGATATGTTTCTGAGTTTGTCTATAAAATAGATTTTTAAATTTTAACTATTTTTATTGAACTATAGTTGATTTACAATGTTGTGTTAGTTTCTGGTATTCAGAATATATATTTTCTTTTTCTCAGATTATTTTTCATTATAGATTATTATAAGACTTTGAACATTCTATGAACACTCTATTCTGTGTTCTATGCTATACAGTAGGACCTTGTTATTTATCTATTTTATATAAATTAGTGTGTATCTATTAATCCCAAGATCCTAATTTATCCCTCCCTCGCTTCCCCCATTTGGTAACCATAAATTTATTTCCTGGGTCTTTGAGTCTGTTTCTTAAAGCAGATTTTTATATTTAATTCTCCTCTCTTATCATCATTGTATAGTCAGAAATGCAGTCTTATGAACCACTGTATCAATGACAATGAACAACAGATGTTTTCAATGTTAACAGGCTATTGGCAGCATATAAATTGGCAGTTGATTGGAGACCTTAAGAACCTGGAAAAGTTTAAAAACAATGACATTGAGGGTTCCTCCAAACCCCCCAGTCTGAAGAAAATGGTGGTGAGAGCATAACAAAGGTGTTTATTTTGGGTACAGACTGTTCTTTCATTGAGCAAACACTGTGATATGTTTATAAAGACATAAGAGAAGGGGACACACCCAGAGTGGTTTATAAGCAAAATAGCTCATAGCCCTGGTATGGAAGAGGCTGTTTCTAGAACTCACAGAACAATCTAAGATTTCATTCCTGAAAGGAATAAAAGGTTTTAAGGATAAGAGACCTAGATAGTAACCGTTGTTTCTGCAGATATTTGCTGCTTTGTGTCCTTTCTAAATACGTTGCCATCTATGTGTAGACCATCACTGAAACGCAAGACATTTTTCAAAGCTGAAGGTACATCAACTTACTGTAAATACCTATCATACCTATACAGTGCAAATATGTGTTTTTCATCAGCTTCAAATAAGCTGGAAGTTTCTGACCCATCCCTGTTGTGAATACCAGTCTAGGGACTGCATATGTGGTAACAGAATTCCAGAAACTAGTTTTATTAATTCCTCCAGTTCTCAACATGGCAGGCTGAGAATGAGGACGTCATAGTTAATATGTGTTCCTTTGGCCTTTGGGTGATGCTCTAACATAGATTGCTGTCAAATAAATAGAGTCCAATTTAAAGACCATTTTGATCAGGCGGTTAAGGAAATGATTAATTCCTTTTCACTTGGGCCATGTTGAGTGGCATCAATATTTTCTTCAGTCTTTGCTCTTTGGGTACCTTGGGCATATGAAACAACATTAGAAACATGTTTGGAATCCTGGCCCACTCGAAATAGGTATTAAAAATCTAAAGGTCACATTCAGGTTAAAGGGTCCTGATTTAAGGGTCCACTAATCTTATGACTTGCAGAAACACCCCTGGCTCTCGTTATCTTTTTTTCTTTGACATTTCAGCCACCTGAAATAGTAAATTACCCATATGAAAGTATCAATAGGATATTTCCTCTCCTTCCTCTTTCTCCTGTATCATGTTCGCAGATGAAAAGAAAAAGTGGTACAAAAATATTTAATGGTGAAGTCAGATTCAACAGAAGCAGAGGTGGAAGAAAGAAACCTAATTGCTCCACTTTGAACACACATGTTTTCCATACACGGCTGGTTTTCTTCAGTTTTCATAATTACAATTTCAGGCAGCATCCTTCCACTCCAGGATGGTCATCCCATGTGTGGGTGACCCATTTCCTGTACACTTCCTTCCTCCGGCCCACTTCTTGGCCACATTAACATTACTTCATGTCACAAATGATACCACAGGTGGCCAGAACAGGTTTTGGAAAAGGAAAAAATGAAATAGAAACCTGTCAGAGTTGCTTTCTGTTAAATTAAAATATTTGATGAGGTGCGGCCCAAACTGTTGGCCAAAATGAGACTTCCGAAAAACATTGGCATTTTGGAAACCTGCACTCTTTCTTTCGTGATCTATTAACCAAGCATTAGCTGGCTAGGCTATCTCTGACGAGGTCAGCGGAGCAAGCATTTGGCAGTTGTGAACTTGAATATAAAGTGAGAATATGCCCTCACTTTTGGGGTGTAATTGATCAGCTAATATTGACTGCAATCCTAGATTAGCATTGGTTTAATGCATAGTCTTCCAGGGGCTTACAGTCAAAGGAGACAAAATTTACATACAAGTTTCAACAGTCAGTCATAGTGCAGCAGAATTCAATGTGCAGGGGTTAGATTGTGTAGAACAAAATATATGTGCGTGTCTGTCTGTCTCCATTCCTAAGAGAAGAGATAGCCAATTAGGCTGAAGAATGAGGGAAAGCTTTGTCGGAGGAAGTTGTTCCCAAGCTGTACTCCAAAAACTGGGGAGCAGGGGGAGAATGGAAGTTGGGTCAGTGTGTGCAGGGCCTCAAGTGCCAGAAGGAATCAAGAAAGTAACAGAAAGTTGCAAATGTTCATAAAATATATAAGCCTCTATTTTCAACAAAATTGATATTATCTGTGTTGAAAGATGGGTATACCATTTGTTAGAATGAATCCATAAAACTACTCAAGCGTGTTTATAATGTTCAACAAAAGGCAATCTCCTTTGAAGAATAAATTAACAAATTCATGTCAGGAGATACTAGAGGTGTCTACCACTTGTAATCATGTGACCTTGAGGGATGAAATTTGGAAAGAGGTGAGCTTGCATTTTCTTTTTGTTCAGTCACTGAGTCATGTCCGACTGTCACCCCATGGACTGCAGTACACCAGGCTTCCCTGTCCTTCACTATCTCCCAGAGTTTGCTCAGATTCATGTCCATTGAGTTGATGATGCCATTCCATCCTCTGTCACTCACCTTCTCCTCCTGCCTTCAGTCTTTACCAGCATCAGAGACTTTTCCAATGAGTTGGCTCTTCGCTTCAGGTGGCCACAGTATTGGAGCTTCAGCATTAGTCCCTCCAGTGAATATTCAGGGTTGATTTCCTTTTGGATTGACTGGTTTGATCTCCTTCTGTCTAAGGGACTAGACTAGTCCCTCTGTCTAAGGGACTCTCAAGGACTTTCATTTAGGTTGTATTTAAAATAGAAGTCAAGTCATGGCTGCAAAGCCCAGGATGACCTGACTTCTGCTATCCCTTCTAACCTGCTACCTTCTGTGCCATTTCCCCTCACATCCACTAATCTTGCCTGGAAAATCCCACGGACAGAGGAGCCTGGCGAGCTGCAGTCCATGGGGTTGCAAAGAGCTGGACACGACTGAGCTACTAAGCACCTAGTAAGCACAGGCACTACCAAGACGAGCTCTGAGCTCTTGGGCAAGCCAGCTCTTTCTCTTCAGCCATATCTCAACTCAACATTTCACGTTCTCAAAGCTGGAGTCTTTTTTTGACCATCCTTCCGAGAGAGGTGTGTACTCAGTCCCCTCAGTATTGACTGCCATGTCACCCTCTTTACTTCCTTTAAAACATAAGGAGTGCTACAAATGGTCTTCTTTGTTTTCTTTATCATCTGTGTTTCCCGTTTAGCGAGGTCATGAAGACAGGGGACCTCATTGTCCTTGTTCACTGCCATTCCCCAGCGTGTAATAAGTGCTCAGTAAAGTATGTGTCAGATGAATCGGTGTCAGTGGGTCGCCATTATGCCTAGCGCCTACGGAGCACACGTTCTCCTCCGCTCCTGAAGTGCTGAACAGTTACAAAGCGGGAGGAAGACAGTGAATGGTGTGGACCCGGGGTGGCTTGCGTTGCCATGGCAGTAGGCTAGAGTGGCACATCCCTTTTCCTTTGTTCCTCCAACTGAGCCTTAAGAACCTGGAAAACAATACCACTCAGAGGGATATTTCACAGAGATGGACTTTGAAGGAATAATTGTGTGGGCTGGATGAATGCTAGTCAATTGTATTGGGAAGAACTGCTGGTTTAGTTCGTCTCCTGATGTGTTTGTATGTTGTAGCCATGGTGGAATGAAATCACTACACATAATGAGCTAAGGTTCGCTGGCTCTCCAGCCTGCCCTTCAAAGCCCGCACACACGTTTTGCTGTGTCTGTCCCCCTTGTGGACTGTGCACTCTTCTTCCCTCCCTTCTCAAAGTAGTGCTGAATGAGTGTTCACCCCCTGCAAATTATGGTGCAATACTCATTGTTAATTTACTGAAAGAAGTTTGAGGAGATTGTTATTTTTTTCCTCTTTTATGGGTTTCTCACAGCAGTGGCACACCCCTGGCTGACACTGCACAGAAGCTGCTGAGGTTTTTTCTCATTTGTAGCCAGGCTTTACTAGGTGCCTGGTTAAGAAATTATAATGTTCTTTTGTTATCTAGTTGGGGTTTATAAATGAAATGCTGCGAGGCCTTTTTTATGTGTCATTAATACATGCCAACAGTAAAATGGGGCACTCATTGCTCTGCTGTTGAGATACTTTATCATGTTTTTCCAAAGGATCTATGGTATTAGAGCAGGGCAGAACTGGCAGAAGAGATTTCTGTTTCACTTGCCTTACCCACATCTCTCCTTCCTCCCTTCCCCTGTGCTTCTACTTGAACGGACAGTCCACCAAATTCGTTAAGTTAATGTATTGTCTTAAGTAGGTGCTTCTCCCGTCTCCTCTCCGTTTTTGTAATCTGCAATGTCCAATTGTCCCTCTTCCTCCTCTAGCACTGCAGTGACAACACACATCCCTGCCAGTCAGACATGAACATTGAAGGAGCCTGGAAGAGAGGCTACACGGGCAAGAACATCGTGGTCACTATCCTGGACGATGGCATTGAGAGGACCCATCCGGATCTGATGCAAAACTATGTGAGTGTTCACTGTGGTCAGAATGCCTTCCCTCCTGGGCAACAGTGGAACTCATATGAGGATGATGAAAATGGGGGAAAGCATGGAGGTTTCCCCGGCGGCTCAGTGGTAAATATTCCACCTGCTGATGCAGGTGCCATCCCTGGGTCAGAAAGATCCCCTAGAGAAGGAAATGGTAACTGACTCCAGTATTCTTGCCTGGGAAGTCCCATGGACAGAGGAGCCTGCCAGTCCACAGTCCATCTACATACAGTCCATGGGGTCACGAAAGAGTCGGACACAACTTACTTACTAAACAACAACAAAAGGAGGAAAGTCACTGAAAAACAGCTGTTGTGTATTGCTCCCATCTTACAGAAGATTCACTCTCAGAGGACAGGAATCAGGAGATAATGCTATCCACTTTTGTGTGCCTTTGATGTTGTGATGACAAAAAGCAGGTGATAAGGTAGCAGAAACCCCAGCTGCTGCTGACAACAGCTGCTCCTCTGAACAATTCATCCATGCAGCCAGATAACACTCCCACTTCCCTTTATGGAGAAAGTGTACTTATAACTCAAGTTATTCTGTGAGTCTCTTTCTCTCTCTGCCTCTCCCCTTTTAAAGGACAATAATGAATATTCTCCCCATAGTCCTCAGGAATCAGTCAGTTCCCTTGTTTAAGGAAGAACCGTGATTCCAGGACTCAGAACATATGGTGAGCCTGAGATCACAGAGCAAGTGAAAGGGCTGAGACTCAGTACTTTCACTGAAAACCACAGTCGTGATGCCCAGTACTCACTGGACACAGGTCGTTTCTGTCCGTGGGGCCTCTCGGTCCCCTTTACCACCGTGATATTTCCTGCCTGGAAATAGGTCGGTGACGCCTTTGTCCCCTGCTCTCCAAACATATCCCTTCCACCAGCTTCTCCTCACTAAGTTTGGTTACAAGTCTGTAAGTATCTCCCAATATGCCATTCTCTGCGCCAAATGTGTGTTTCCTGACACCTCAGTGTTCTCCCTAAAGTATTTATTTTGTTACTGAAGAGCCTCCAGTGACTCCCTAGTATCTGCAAATGTAGCTCTCTGATTCCTGTCAGGACGCTGCAGAAACTCCTGGTGGAGCCCCCTCACACCAGTGCCTTCCACATTGCCTTCTGACCTCTTTCCTGTTGACGACTATTTCCACTAGAATGCTGGTATTGCCGCAAACCCATCAAGACTTCAGTCACCTTTACCCATGTCCCATTCTATACTTCACAACTTGGTACTTTTAATTCCAAAACTTCGGTGGTGTGAGTTTCCCTATATTGTTTTCATGTTGTTATTGAAAAAAAAAAATTGAAGTTGGTGATTTTCTGTCAGCTTACAAATTTCCTTTCACAGCCTTGAAAAGACAAGCAGCTCTAAATCATGATGAAATCAGGACTCATATTGACCCTTGAGGAGGAAAGTCAGGGGCCAGGATTTGCCCTGTGTTTACAGAAGAGCCCCACAGAAAATTCTAAGCTATAACTCAGAGGACTACGCCTCCTCAGATTTTTTTTTTCTTCTCTCCTATTGGGTTGGCCAAAAGTTTCTTCAGGTTTTCATCTAATATTGTATTGAAAAACCTGAACGAACTTTTGGGTCAACCCAATACATTCATGGTGGTTAAAGGAGCAACGTCAGCAAGCCCAGCCTATCTCACTGTGCCCTGAGCTGGTGGGAGTCCTGAGAGAGCCTTGGCCCACAGGCTCCCTAATCACTTCAGGACAGAGGATTCGCCATTGTCACAGGCCTGCTGCCTTTCTCTCCTCATCGGTCCTCAGTGACTGGTGGACACAGCAGTGGCCCTGAGGAACCTCGTAGAGGATGCACTCAGAATGGACATGGCCTTTTCTTTAAGGCTGAGATTCCAAGAAAAGAATATGATGTCCTCTTGAAATCTGCTATTTCTCTCTCTCTCTCACCATTTATCTTCAGCCTGGGAAGGCGCTTGGTTTCTCCTCACAGTGGAATCACCAGCTGTTTGTCTCTGTTCCCATCTCTCTTCTGCTCTCTCTCTCAAATACTGCTTCAGCTTCACATGAAACCATTCAGGTAAAAATGTCCATATATTTTCTCCAGTGTTTCTTTCTCCTTTGCTTAATATCACTTATTGCATGACCCTTAATCTCAAATTAGTTTTCCTTTTGTCAGTCAAACCTGCAAAGATTATCTTTGCAGATAAAATACTTCCAAGTCACTTCCTTGACACATCAGAAACTACCACTGGCTCACACAGCCCCCCGAATTCCTAACCTATGAAGACCTTCCTTCACTCAGAATCACCCAATATCACCTGATACTTTATCAACTTTAACTACTTTGCCTCTCAGCATTCAATCCTGTTGCCCTTTTTGTTTCAAAAATTCAGCCAAGAAACTTCACAAATCAATTTTTACAATGAAATATTGAAACAGTTTCTCCTAAATTAGATGATTTTCCCTAAGGTTGAAAAAGAGGGAGAGAGAGGAGGAACTGCAAATTCGTTTAGTTCTCATTTGAACCAAACATTTGAGTGGCTGCCCTCCCGCTGCCTCCAAGCACACACAGGTAAACTTCTGTCTCTTCACAGAATAGACTTTTAGAACTTGCAAAGGAACTTTAGTTCAGACTCCTCATTTACAGGGTAGACACTGAGGCCTGAACACTAAAATGAGCTAGCCCAGGTCGAATAAAGAACAGAGCTATGGCTGTGCATGATAAGAAAGACTTCTTATCATATGCAATACAGTTTTTATAGAGCATACCTATTCTCCACTGCATTGAAATTCATCTGATTAAATACAAAGAGCCTTAACCTAAATGTGATCGCATTCTTTACCTTTTTCATTTTTTTTCCTCCCTTGAAAGACAATTCTCTAGAATTTACCTGTGCAGTTAGCAGTACTGGTGCCCTTTTGGTTCTCCTAAAGTCAGAGCTGGTGAAAGTAGAGAAGAACACATTGGGTTAGATGGGATGTCTGGGTTCCAGTCTTCATTCCATAGGCAATTTGTTTCACACCTTTGGCCAAGTTATGTAACCTGTCTCAGCCTCTGTTTCCTTATGAGTAAAATTAGATGACATCACCCTTCGTGCTTGAATGAACACTAAGTTGGGCTACTTTGTATGTTTCTCTGTATGGGACTTAGAGCAGGACTTACTGTCTTTATATGTCATGTGTATTTTACTTACTTCCCCCAAACATTTCAGACTCCCTGTACCTATAGGTTATTTTCAGAAACGAGAGTCTTTGATAAGAAAGCAGAAAGCAAAGAGCATTCACTTTCACTAAAACTGATAACAGAAATCATAAAGCATAAGAAAATTCAAAACATCTTAAATTAGTTCTGTTTACTGTGATATAAATTTGAATGATGGAATAATCCACTAATTTTTTTTCTTAGAAATTTGAATATTTTTCACAATTAGTTAAAAAAGCAAATAAATGAAGTTTTGTTTTCAGAGAAACTTCTGTTTCATTTGAAACCTTGACATAAAGTAAAACTTTATTCTTTTGGTTGGGGCAAAAGCCCATTGGGTATAAATAAGAAGTTTTGAATTGTAGGCCCTCTCATAGTAGATAAAACATCTGAAACCAGACAAATATTGCCTCATAGAGGTCCCAAGATAACCGGATACAGTAGACTTCTAACATTCATTTTTAATTGACTTGCCAGTTATTTGTGAATGATCTTTGTCTCCAGAAATCTCTGAATTGTAGTAATGTATTTGCACACTCAAGAAATAAAGTAAGGAATAGAGAGAGTCTACGAAGACTAAATCACTTTGCTTCTAGGTGGTCTAGCAGTACTTTGCAGAGTAGCTGGTTATTGGGGTGAAGGGTCAATGCGAGGTATGAGGGAACACTGCTGGCAAGGATGGACTGAGCACATCTTTGGTCTGTAGAGAGTATTTCTTCACCTTTATGGGACAAAATATGACACTGATTGTTATCAAACAAGGCATTCTGACACCACTGGACTGTGAGTGTTTTATTTAATCTAATTACTGTCTTGCAGAAATGTGTTTAAGGAGTCATGAGCCTTCAGGTCCATGGCTAATTAATGAACATCTGTATCCTTTCTCTCTCTCCTCTGTGACCACAGGATGCTCTGGCAAGCTATGACGTGAATGGGAATGACCTAGACCCCATGCCCCGCTACGACGCAAGCAACGAGAACAAGTAAGACCCCGGTGGGGTGGCTGGTATGTGGCCCACACAGAGCTTTGTCTTCTGCTCTTGCCAAGGGAAATCTTTCCTTGGAAATCTTTGGTAACAAATGGTCCCTAATTTGCTGTAAGATAAACAAGTGTCTTTCTGCTAAAGCTTCTGGATATAAAAGTGGGTGGTCACCACAGTAAGAATGGTTGCAGAAAGAACCCGGGGGAATAACTTGAGGATGTGGCTGGGGAATATTACTCCTCATGTGGTCACTGGCCTGTGACCCACTTGTTTAGGAATAGGGATGCTCAAGGGAGAGGCAAAACAAAGTGTCCCCTGGACTTTACTCTGTCCAGTTCAACATATTGGGTTGAATGTTGTACTTGAGGTCTCTGCCAGGACTTTCCGGTTTGCTTCTGTTTTCTCTCTTCTGCTCTGCAGTGATTGAATTCCTTACTAACATGCCTGCAATACTTATATGGTTTTTTCATGTATGAAACACATTATCACTCTTATCTTCCAAGTCAGGAGCCTTAGAAGCCCATGTAGCCACATTTATACTTTCCAGTTAGTACAGTAGATTTTTGGAAAGCAAAAGAAATGCACAATAATTTCTTGCTTGTGATGACCCAAATATTTGTCAAAGATTAGTAAATGTTTCTAATCTCTGCTGCTGCTGCTGCTAAGTCTCTTCAGTCATGTCCGACTCTGTGCAACCCCATAGACGGCAGCCCACCAGGCTCCCCCATCCCTGGGATTCTCTAGATCACATTAAATTTTGGGCTTGTACTTCAGAGTTTTTTCAGCATAATGTTGTGATTTAGATACTATCATCTGAATTTTCACTTACCTGTTTTTGTTTGGGATCACAGAAGTTGTAAAGAGAGGTGTTTTTTTCATTTATTATGTACAGTTTCTACCCTGCATTTTTCTTAAGGGAAAATTTTCTCACCTGGTATTATTTGATTAAGTAAGACAATAAATTTAGATAAAACCATGCAGCCTGGATAATTGTGACTGTGCATGGGGTGTTCCCCTCCCCCTTCTTAACCATTTGCAAAGAAGCCTTGAAAAAGTTACCATAAAAAATATGCTATTTGATAATATTAGCAATTGAATCAATGTTATAAATCAGATTCAGTAGTGAAAGCATTAACATACAAATTGATACAGATAGAATTTTCAGAACTTTTGAAACAAAAAAAAGAAAGGGCCCTGGATAGTTTTCCATCAAGCCTGGTCATAACTGTCTAGATTATACTGTTTAAAGTTATAATCAATAATTTGAGACAACGTGAGCTAATTTACTTAACCTAATTTGCAAACTAACATGAAACACTGAAAAAGAAACTGAAGCTTCCATAATTAAAAGGTCCTCTGTGATAAATTTTGCTCTCTAGTGCAGTCTATCGTAGTGCAACATATATGCTCCTAAAAATACTCGCACTCTGCAAAGTCTAAAACCACAGAGAAATAGGAAAATGTAGTTGGAGCTCACACTCAGAAACTTTATCAATGACACGCATGGAAAAATGGTAGGCACCTATTAAAAATAATCGCCCAGTTTTATTCATGTTGAGTGATTAAAAAATATATAAAACTAATCAATGTGGCACTTTATCTTGTATAATAATTCTCCTAGCAGTCCTTAGATGTGAAGCAAAAAAAAAAAGGCTCAGTTAAGTCAAGTGGACAAGGGTTAAACAGGTAGTAAGAGATGGAAATGTTAGGAAGCAAAGAATCCAACTCAAGTGGTTTGTTTACAAGCTCTTGCTCTGTATATTATACACAAGGCTAAGTTCTTAAGGTAATGAAAAGGAAAATGATCCAAGTACCTTTCATTTAAATGAGTTGTGACTAGAGATAATTGGTTTCAATAACAGTAGTTTGAGAGAATGAGAGATTGAATTATTGACCAAAGTAGTTTGATAATACAGAGTGCTGAGCTGACCTTTGACATCTTGTCATAAAGAAGGCTAAAAAGTGTGTGCCAGTCTGGTACTTCAAAATAGAAAGAATATAATTCAGAGAGAGCCAGGTTGGGTTCAGAGTCCCTTTCCATCAGTTTTATACTTGATCTGTGTCTTATCATTATGAAATTAAATTCTAACTAGTTTGTTGGTAATACAGTTCTGTTGTGACACTGACTTCTTAAACTGCAGTTATAGTTTTATAAAAGTTATACTCCATTTACAGTTACTACAAAATACTTATTATGAAGTATTTCCTGTGTTATATAAAACATCTTTGTAGCTTATTTTACAGCCAGTAGTTTGAACCTCCCACTTCCCCAACCCTATACTGCCCCTCCTGTCACTTTATCTTGAATAAGACCTGAAATTGGCTTATGGAAGTGTGTGCCCATTGCCTTTGCTTCTACTCACATGCTTGCCACTCTGTGTGCAAGAGAAAAAGAGGAAGAAAAAATGAGAGAAAGATGAAAAATTTGAAGAACAGAAAATAGAGAGGAAAATAATGAACTAGGCTGGGAGGAAGGGGTACAGTTCAGCAGAGTGGAGGATTCCCTCCAGGATGGTCTTTGGAAGCATGGAAGCTTGCAAGTTATTATGAAGTGGAAGGAGGGTTATCCGAGGTCAAAGAGGAAACACCTGAGGTGTGCAGTTCTGTGTGTTTTGTGTATTCCTACAGTGCTCATTGCAACTTGGTATGTTTTCTACATTCACCTAGAGTTTCTGATACAAAATTGTTCATAAACAAATGCAAATTTCACATTATATTTA
The DNA here is from genome assembly GCF_023699985.2 of Odocoileus virginianus. Lineage (NCBI taxonomy): Eukaryota > Metazoa > Chordata > Mammalia > Artiodactyla > Cervidae > Odocoileus > Odocoileus virginianus. The sequence goes on along the minus strand of NC_069691.1, from coordinate 10,338,602 downwards.
GATCATTCTGTAATATGTCAATGTTATTGAAAATTTTTTTGTTTTCAAGGCAAGCATTATAGTAGAACTGATTATGCCATATCCATTGGCTAAAGTTATCTCATCAACATTTGTGTGTATAGAGGAAAGAGAAACAGGAAAGCTCGAGGAAAGTCAAGATGAAGTTAACACCCTAAGTATCCTTGTACCGAGTGTGAAGGGATGGGGGTGCCGTAGGGTGGGAACTGCAAATGTGTAGTGCCCTGTAGCCAGTTCTGTCTGAATCTAGATGTGGTGAGTTTTATATCAAAACTCAGCGGTAATAGCTATTCTCCTAACGTGTATCTGTCCTGTGACTAACAGTGCTGACCACAAAGCGTGTGTGTGAAGCCAGTTCTTTGAGTGTTGGCTTTGATGGCATTTTTACTAGCCGTCTTTTAAAAACTGTATCCTTTGTGAGGACACCTTTCAAACTTGGCTGCTTGCCAAGACCTTTGTTGAAGAAGAGTAGCTGTCTTCCTGGTCACGCTGGTATATCCTAGTGTGTGCTGTTCTGACCCTAAGTTCTGAGTAGTGCTCTGGTTCATTGACTGTAGTGTGGGTATGAGTGTTAGAGGATGCAGGCATGTTCTGAATGTGTGCTTAGGTTTGTAGCCTTGACAGCGAAATGTGACATTTTCCAGAGTGCAACACCAGCACTCCTACCTCTGTTACGTGAAAATCAGCAGTCACCTGGGAAACAGATGGCCCTATCAGTCCATGCACATCCAAGACACATGTGTGCATGCTTGGTCGTGTCTGACTCATTTGTGACCCCATGGACTGTTGTCCACGAGGCTCCTTTGTCCATGGAATTTTCCAGGCAAGAGTACTGGAATGGGTTGTTATTTCTTACTCCAGGGGATCTTCCTGATCCAGGGATCAAACCCACATCTCTTGTGTCTTCTACATTGGCAGGCATATTCTTTATCACTGCCCACTTGGGAAGCTCACTACTGCTGCCCAATTTTTTCTTGGTTAACCACAAGCATGTATTGGGTTGGCCAAACCCAAATGAACTTTTTGGCCAAATTTAGGCATTTAGGGTTAAAATATCATCTCTGTTCATTAGACCGTAATTATAAATATAACTGATGGATCTGTCTTTAAGAGTGGGTCCTTAGATAGATAATTCTGGATCAGTAGAAGTCACTTGACTTCAGAAAATAAAGAGTGGCTTGTAGTTTGAGAGTTGACTTTAAGCTTTGGTTCACCCTAATAGCTTTATGGTCTTTAGGTTTAACTATTCTGAGCTTTAGTATTTTTAGAAATCTCTGAAATGGGTATAATAATACTTCCAAAGATTAGCAAGAAAGTATGTAAAACAGCAGGCATAGGGCTAACTGTATAATAGCTGCTAGATAATTATAGCTCATTATAATTATGTATTCAGTTCCTACATCCAGTTCTCAATAAATAATCAGTTAAAATTATAATTGTCTCAAAATACATGTGCACATGGACATTCAGTTCAATTCAGTCACTCAGTCATGTCCGACTCTTTGCAACCCCATGAACCACAGCACGCCAGGCCTCCCCATCCATCACCAACTCCTGGAGTTCACCCAAACCCATGTCCATCGAGTCGGTGATGCCATCCAACCATCTCATCCTCTGTCGTCCCCTTCTCCTGCCCTGAGTCTTTCCCAGCATCAGGGTCTTTTCAAATGAGTCAGCTCTTCACATTAGGTGGCCAAGTATTGGAGTTTCAGCTTCAGCATCAGTCCTTCCAATGAACACCCAGGACTGATCTCCTTTAGGATGGACTGGTTGGATCTCTTTGCAGTTCAAGGGACTCTCAAGAGTTTTCTCCAACACCACAGTTATGAACATTATAAATTTCAATTAAGACTTGGAAGCCTTAGTTTATTTCCATGGTTAGAGGTTTAGATGTGCTTTATGCTTCTATCGGGACTGGGAACCATGACTCATTTGGTAGATGGTAAATCTGCTTTTTTGAAAAAATAGTATTTATTTATTTGGCTGTGCTGAGTCTTTTCTTCATTGCAGTATGTGGAATCTTTAGTTGAGGCATGTGGGATCTAGCTCTCTGACCAGTGACTGAACCTGGGCTCCCTATATCAGGAGCACAGAATCTTAGCCACTCAATCACCAGCTAGGAGGAGTGTTAATCTAGGGTAGTGCTCCTCAGTGTGGTCCATGGATGGATGCAGGTCCATGAACTATTTGCTGATGGTGAGCATTATGGTAGAGAGCCTGTGCCTGCGTGCTCGGTCACTAAGTCATGTGTGACTCTTTTGTGACCACACGGATTGTGACCAGTCAGGCTCCCCTGTCCATGGAATTTCCCAGGCAAGAATACTGGAGTGGGTTGCCATTTCCTCTTCCAGGGGATCATCCCAACCCAGGGATTGAACCTGCATCTCCTGCATCTCCTGTGTTGACAGGCAGATTCTTTTCAACTGACCCACCTGGGACCAGGGAAGTCACCAAATCTGCTTCTCTTTAATTCCACCCAGTATTCCATCTCCCTTTACTGGATCATGTGCCTTAAATTTATTTTTTTGTTTTTTAATCAATTAATTTATTTTATTTTATAACATTGCCTTAAATTTAAATGAAGCTATGATTTTTCCAGTAGTTATGTATGGATGTGAGAGTTGGACTATAAAGAAAGCTGAGCACTGAAGAATTGATGCTTTTGGACTGTGGTGTTGGAGAAGACTCTTGAGAATCCCTTGGACGGCAAGGAGATCCAACCAGTCCATCCTACAGAAAATCAGCCCTGAATATTCATTGGAAGGACTGATGCTGAAGCTGAAACTCCAGTACTTTGGCCACCTGATGCAAAGAACTGACTCATTGAAAAAGACCCTGATTCTGGGAAAGATTGAATGTAGGAGAAGGGGATGACAGAGGATGAAATGGTTGGATGGCATCACTGACTCAATGGACATGAGTTTGAATAAACTCTGGGAGTTGGTGATGGACAGGGAGGCCTGGTGTGCTGCAGTCCATGCGAGTTGCAAAGAGTTGGACACAACTGAGCGACTGAACAGAACTGAGTGAGGGGGAGGAATTTCTAAACATCACCTGAAGGCAGTCAAAGCATATGTTGTGCAAGTACCTTACTGTACAATCTGACTGGTAGGCTTCAAAGAATATTTGGAATTATTTGACACCTGGCTGTGTTTGTTCATTCATTCAGTGGATAATCAGTGAAACGCTACCTGTTGAGTGGCTCTGTTGCATGCTTAAAATACAATGATGCAGTAATATAAGCTACTAACTAATTAGGAAATGACTTGGAATCTGTAACCTGGAGAGTTGTAGTCCTATCATTGGCTCTTCCTAGCTGTGCTGTGGAGCCTGAGGGTGTGGACAACTGAGTGTACTGTGTCATTTTATATAAAGGACTTGAGCATCCTTGGAGTTTGGTATCTGCAGGGAGTCCCTGAAACCAATGTCCAGAGGATACCGAGGGATGACTGTACTAACAGACAATGTACCCTCGAAACAATATGCAAATCATCTTTTTCGGGTTTACCTGATTACATTTCTAGCACTAAAGCTTTGGGGTAAAGAAAATCACCTTTGAAGTAAAAAAGTTATCAATGTCCTTTTCTTATCACTTTTTTTCAAGTCCCCAAACAATGGTGTGTCAAACCTAAATAACAGATACTAAAGAAATAGCATGATTGAGAGAGACCATAAAACCTGTTCTCCCATTTCACTTTCCCTCCATTCATGTTAACTTGCAGAATAAAGCTGACTGCATTGTTCTAGGCTTAAAATAGAAAATGCCTCCCTCTAAATGAAACAGTCTCCTGGCATTTCATGCCACTACTCCCATTTCTGATAAATGAATTATTGATGTCTGAGTTAGATTTTTCCTTCCCTAGGTTGCTTCTTTTTAAATGCTCCCTTTGCTTAAAAGTCATAGCAACATATTTAGTGGGAGATGAGACCACATGTTGTATCTTGAATCTGTGCTTTGTGAGCCTAGAATCTAATTCCCTTTCAAAAAAAACCAACTCATAGGTTAAAGACTCATTTTCCAAAAGGAATGGAGTTTTCGTCTTTGTCCCTTATCTCTATTCCCGGGAAGATTTAGCCAGGGTGGATGGAAGTAGATTTCTTTTGGTTCTTTAGTATCCTTTTCACACATCATTTCTGGTTTTAAGAATGTCACCATGTTGTTTGGCCTTTTTATTCTCATCCCTGCAGATGAGGACTGTTGTCAGGAGATGGTATTCAAAAGCAGACCTGATGAATGTAGGCCGTGCTGTCTACCGTTACAGCAACTATTTTATCTCGGCACTGGAGAGAAGACCGCACTTGAAATCTACAATCTTAGCCTGTAGGAGCATCGATTCTTGATACCCAGGATTTAGCCACACATGGTCAGATAAAATTATCCTATAGCTAAGTAGGTCAGACAAAAACCCACTCAAGAGAATTGGGGCCATTAACAGAGACTGATTGTTTTTTTCCAAATATTTTTGAAAAATTTCCTCTCATCCTTTCACAGAATAACACTGTGATATACTCCTGTGTGGGATTCCCTGGTAGCTCAGCTGGTAAAGAATCTGCCTGCAATGCAGGAGACCTGGGTTTGATCCTTGGATTGGGAAGATCCCCTGGAGAAGGGAACAGCTGCCCACTCCAGCATTCTGACCTGGAGAATTCCATGGACTATATAGTCCATGGGGCTGCAGAGAGTCAGACATGACTGAGTAACTTCCACTCTCATACTACTGTATGGAGAAAGAAATGGCAACCCATTCCAATATTCTTGCCTGGGAAATCCCATGGACAGAGGAGACTGGTGGGCTACAGTCCATGGGGTCACAAAAGAGTTGGACATGACTTGGAGACTAAACAACAAAAATCACAACAATCCTACTATATACTTGATCAATGATTAGCACATGAATTTATGTAATGTTGACTACAAATGTATGTACCAGAGGCCAAATGTGTTCAAAAGAGATAGTTGTGAAAAATAATCTGATACTTTCTATATACATGTATAGATTTTTTTTTTGTCCATGAAAGAACCTGCAACAAACATTGTAGAAAATTTGTTTCTATCACATAGGCTCATGATGCAGTATGTTGAAATAACATTTGGGACTATCTTCTAGATTCTGGAAAGTGGTCCATGTCTGGGGCCTCAGAGAAAACTGATTAACAGTAGGAAAACTCTGCTCTCAGACCAGAAGCCAGCCTTCCCACCCCTTCCCTCACCAGCCATTAGTCACAAGTCCTGACCATCCTCACCATTTAAGTCTACCTCTTTATAGTTCTCCAAAGACTGATGCTCGTCTCCCCTGTCCATCCATCCACACTAGCCTTCTGTTAGTCTAATCCCTTCTTCTCACCTGCATCCTTGGAAAATCTCCTAGATGGTCCCCCTGTCTCCAGTCTCACCTCATCCCGCTGCCCAAGTGATATTTTAGAACTAAAATAAGAATACTAAAAACACTTTTAGATACTCAGTCAAAGATAGTATTAGTCACTCGGTCACGTCCAACTCTTTTCGACCCCATGGACTGTGGCCCACCAGGCTCCTCTGTCCGTGGAATTCTCCAGGCAAGAATACTGGCGTGGTTAGCCATTCCCTTCTCCAGGGGATCTTCTTGACTCAGGGATCTAACCGGGTGTCCTACATTGCAGGCAGGTTCTTTACCATCTGAGCCACCAGGGAGATTTAATACCTTGAAATTTTATTAAAATGCAAGATCCTTCATGACCCACCTCTTCCCTCATTATTAAGTCTGTTCTGTGTGTGTCCACCCCTCCCCCACTTTATGTATCAATCCTGCAGGACTTGCATAGTTCCCCGAAGGTGCCACACACATTCAACCTTCCACATCTGCCTCTGTGTAATTCCTCCTTTCCCTTCCACTCACATCACTTCTCCTGGGAAGCCTTCTCTCACCTCCTGCATCTGAGTTGATGCCCTCAAGTGAGTTTTCACAGCATCTGTGAACTTACTTTTTTTTAGTGAATAAAACCTATGCTATTGTAAATGGGGTCACACATACCAAGATAGGGAATAGAGAGGCAAAAACAGATTCTGAGATGAGTTCCAACTTAGTTTGGCATATGAAATGTCTGTTTGGTCAAACAAAAGTTGCACGAGTATCAACCTTGACTGGCTCATCTAGATGAATTAGCAAAGTGTATCTCAAAGTAGTAACTATTAAAGGGTGTTGTATATAATGAACCTTGTACTGGATAGCTTTTACCCTCAACCCAGAAAGCTGACCTCTGAGGACTGCATTAAGGGACTCCCTTGCCCTCTGGCCAGAGAAGGCAATGGCACCCCACTCCAGTACTCTTGCCTGGAAAATCCCATGGACAGAGGAGCCTGGTAGGCTGCAGTCCATGGGGTCGCAAAAAGTCGGACATGACTGAGCGACTTCACTTTCACTTTTCACTTTTATGCATTGGAGAAGGAAATGGCAACCCACTCCAGTGTTCTTGCCTGGAGAATCCCAGGGATGGGGTCGCACAGAGTTGGACACGACTGAAGTGACTTAGCAGTTGCCCTCTGGCTTTCCACTGGGTTTGGCCAGTGGAATATTTAAGCAGGACATCAGTGGGATACAGAAGAGTAAAGAAAGGGTATTTACTTTCTGCCCCCTCCTTGCCAAGCCCTGGGGGGTTAGCTGTGTCCCAGATGATCATATTTCCTCTTAGGTGGCCCTAAGGCTGACTTCCTAAGAACTGCCTTTTGTGGGTTCAGTGACTACTTCCCAAAACTTCTTAGATCCAGGGATTTCCCACTGTTGCTAGTCTAGAATGTTGTAGTCTTCCTCATTGATTTTTCTCAAATCCTGTCTGCTTCTCTATATAAGTCCCTTGAATATACTTTTTAACACCAAGATATAAGTCCTGGAATAAATTTTTATACCCAATACTAAAGAGCTCAGATACCTCTAAGAAAGAAAATAACTATGCCCATAAGAGTTGTCTTGGTGGCTGTTTATTTATTTTTTAATGAGAGCTGAGTAAATGTAGAAAGTAGTTGTCTAACCTCAAATTCCTATAAGCCTAACACCTGAAGTGTTCTTTTTATGAACTACTGTATGAATGATTCCAGGGCTCATAATCATGATGAAACTGCACAGTTTCTGGGCCTTTTGTTGTTTCCTCTGCCAGTTTCAATGTGTTCTCTTCAAGGACTTGGGGCATAGTCTCTTGGGGCCCATGGTACCAGTTCTGATAAAGGGTCTGATTGATGCTATAGGTTACAATGAAGTTTGGGTTTAATTTATGCTTAACAGTGCACTATTGACATGAATAATTGATAGTGGCTTCCATTTAAATTTCTTATTTAAAAAACAAACTCACAGATTCCTAAAGCCTCTAAAGCAGGTGGAAATTGCAGTAAGAGAAAGAGATAAGTATCCTTTTTAAATAATGGATTAAGCATTTGAGCAGGGTTTCCAGACAGGTATATTTATTTATCTTTCTCTTTTCATCTTCTTCTCTAACCTCCACCTTGGATCCTTCTGTTTCTCTTGTTTCCTTATATCCAGAAATATGTACAATTGAGGGCACAGAGACCTTGAGAGGTCAGTGCTAGCACTGTATTGTCTGAATTATTATTACAGAGCGGTGGAGAAGGCACCCAGCACCACTCATGTGTAATCAACCAGTGTCCACAGGCTGAGCAGGAAGCAAACTGAGGAGAAAAACACTATTGTTTTGTTTATTTGACTCCATGTATAGATACCTGAAGAAGAATATGCTGAAAATATAATCGAACTGCAAACTAAGGGCTTATTTTAATATTAAGACATTATTAATATTTAGATATTGGTTGCTTTCTTATTCACATCAAATGCCTTCTAAGATAAGGGACTGAAGTTAGAATTTTGTTTCTACAAGCTAAAGGAGATGTTATGATTTTTTTGTTTTAGCAATTCAGTTAATTACAGTAGAAGCCTATTGTTCCAGTGTACTGAAGATAAATAACTGTGTGTGTGTGTGTGTGTGTAATATCCATGTAGCTAACCTTTTCAAGTATAATCCTTAATAAAAGGTAGAAAGGTAGATAATATGTCTTAGGTCAGGATATACATGCTGATTTCTCTTCTCATAGAATAGGTCACCGAAGAAGGCCAGGTGATAGAGAAAAAAGTGTCCTGATTTTGGGTGAGACCTAGTTAGCAGTCTCCACCTTGCTGTTCATTTTATCTGTGACTTTGGGGAGAAGCGATCTTGGCAAAGCCTCCCCCTGCCACGTCAATATCTCTGTGACCCTGTTTGACTTAAACAGCAACAAATAATCTATATGTCTGTGGGGTTGCTGCTCAGCTGCATTTGAATGCAGTGTAAACAGCTGCTAATACAGTGAGCACGTCAGTGGGTCCTCTCATTTACTGCTCACAACAACCCACTATCCAAGACAGAGACTAGAGAGGTGAAGTAAAGTGGCTATTGTCAGCATGTGGCAGAATCACAATTTGAGCTCATTTGTTCCCATGCCATCTATTCACCTGCATAGTTAATTAACCTGTGGTCAAGTAGATGAGAAATTAATTCCTATGCTGATCACATGCTTCAGTGAGTTTACTACCTTGAAAGAACTGCAATTTCTAATGCCTTACTGCTGTATTCAGTGAAGAACCAAGAGCCTAGCTTTACCAAGTGCTGGTGCTTAGAGCCCTGCTTCTCCGAAGAGAGGAGGTTGGTCCACAAAGATTGCCAACACCTTATGTACACATGACTTTGACCAAATAACAAAAAATCCTTTATTACAGAAAATGACTGTACAGGTCTGACTTCACAGTGGCATTTATTCTGTGGAAATCAATGAAGGCCACCCAAATGATGCTCCGAAAAGCTTTATAGATTTTGGTTTTTCTTTTTAAGGTTGGCTTCAGCTATGGTCTGATCAGAGGGTGCCATGTGGAAGTTAGAGCTTGGGTCTCTGCTCTTAAATAATTCTACTAGTATATATTAATAGCTTTTTAAAAATTTGAATAATTATCAGGTTGGTCATATTGTTAATGTAAATAAATGTTTTGGTAAACTATATAAAATTGCCACAGATATGGATTGTGTTAATATTATTAAGGGTTATAAAAGAGTAATAAGATAAAGTTTTAGTCTGATTCTCAGGTGGCAGGTAGTTAATTTTCTCTGTATGGATATAGGGACTGTTTGAAGTTGGAATCACATAACCTAAGAGACACTTTCCCAATGTTTTTACACATGATTGACAGCCCTTGAGAGTGCTCTGGAAACATGGATTGTGAAAGAATCTCTGTGGGAAAACTGAGACCAATAAGAGCCAGAGGGAATCAGAAACCTCCTGCATGGAGAAGGTTTAGAGTATAGCAGGCATAGAGTCTGAAAGATGTGTCCTGCTTTGGAAAATTGTGAATTATCTTGCCTATAGAACACCTAAAATAACTTAAAGAAATTGAGAAAAACAGTTGACTACTCGTGATTTTCCACCAGATTTCCCTGAATTCCCACTTTCTCTGCCTCATGTTCTCATCACAAGCTGCCATCTCATGAATTTCAGAAAAGACTGACCTTTGCTAGAAGAGTTTACCTCTTCCTATTTTTAGATATCCTTACCACCATCTGCATATCATTTACATATGCTAGTAAATGCATTTGAAATTTGCATGAATTGCAGATAAAGTACCTGTGGCTAGATCCTGGGCTGAGAGTAGCTGACTACTAAAGATTTTGTATGACCTTTATGCTCTTGGCTGATTTTCCCTCTTTCTGAGGTTGATTCTCACTCAATCACCTCCCTCCCACACCTATCCTGATTACCAAATATAGACTTTTATTTTCTCCCCAACCCTCTAACATCTCCCCTCCTCATATCACAGATTTCTCTCTTCCCACCCCCGCCACCCCCCCACCCCAATTCTGGTTAACCTTCCCATAGGCTGTGGCATTATATTGCCATTATGCAGAAGAACACATTTGTCACTCACAACCTCCTGGTCTTGGCACCAGTTTATATAGTTTGTACTGGGTGAATCTGGCTAGAACTTGAGTGATTCAGCAGTTTTAACTGTGACTTGTGTTGTTAATTTCACTGGCTGACTCTTTCATACAGTTTAATTCTTTCCTAGAGGAGGGACAGATCCCTTTCATGCTTCTCAAAGGAGAAAGGAATATTTGAAACAAAAACCCTTGATTGTTTTCTTCTTTCTCTTATCCACCCATCTCACACATCATGGAAGGAGTGCTGTGGGAGACTGGGTAATGGAGCATCTGAGAAAGAACTGGGATTTGAATGGAAAAGAATTAGAGGTCTTGATTTGACTGAAATTTAATTCAAAGGGAGCAAAAGGAATCCCCAAGTGAAGGACCATCTCAGAAGTAGCTCCATGAACAACCATACATTTGCCTCATCTCATCATCTGCACTTTGAAGCATTACCATCTTTGGGACAATGGAGGCCCCAGTTATTGTGACAGTAGTTCTCCCTGACACAGAGGTGCCATAGCAACTGTGGCTTCATTTTTCACTGTGCTGAATTTGTATCAAAATGCTCTACAGAGAGTAATGCTGATGGCATTATAATGGTAGAACCACATTCTACAACATGGAAGTATGGGGCCGAGATCCATTTTGCTGGGGTTCATTCATGTGTAGGAGTGTTTATTCATATTTGTTGAAATGTTTGTAACTCAAATGCAAATCTGAACAGTTATTCAAGTATGCCATTACAAGTTATATGGATATTCTTTCTTTCAGACTGTATGATCATATGTACTGTTTTTATATCAGTTGATGCCATTTATTATCATCCAATTTTCTAATAATGTTTCTATGAGCTTCTGTTAGAATCTCCATTGTAAAACTTATTTCAACTAGGTCTACTAACCCTTGTTTATTCATCCTGGTTGAAACAAAATACCCACAACAACTTCATATCTGTTAATGTTTTTCCCTTGTTTCTTTTTAGGGAAATGTTTTTTCTGATGCTCAGAAAATAGACTTTGCTAACAATGGTACTCATCTTAAATTCACATGTTTTTAAATGCAGAAGCTTCTCAAATCTTTATGAATATAATACACATAGATTTCCTACACATGTATTTGTAGTAAGCCAGGACAATGTGAATGGAGGAGGGAGGCCCAAGTAACTGTTAGATAAGTTGTTAAATAAAATTGAATGATCCTTTTATACACTGAGAGGATGTTTTGATCCATACCCTCTAAAAGCATACCTGTGCTGATAAATGGACAAGCACTTCATGTTGTTCATACTTGAAAATTCACGGCTATGTAATTATGATAATTTTTGAAGCCCAGTATACACAATCTACTTGTTTGGTTTTTCTGTGAACAGTTCTATAGCTTTGATGAGTTTGGTACGTGATTTAGGTGGGGGAGCGGAGAACAACTTTGTCCCGTAAAGAAACCTTGGCTGTTTTTCCCTTGAGCTATAAACTCAGCAAAGTCTAAATAGAGTTCATCAGGGTCATTACATGTTTTCCAAGAGAGATAAGAAAAAAGAGCAGATTTTCTGATTCCCTCACCTGGCATTAGTCCTTCCAAGACATTTCAGATTTCATCTTCTCAAATATAGAGGCACCATCTACCAAGGATAATAACTTATTTAGAACTTTACAGTTCACAAAGCATTTTTACATATATTCTCACTTGACTTGTAAAAATTCATATCAGATATGTAGTAGGTAGTGTTTGGGCCCCCAGTGTCTGCGTTGTTTTTTATGTGTAAGGAATATTCTGTCTTTTGAATCTTGACGGAGAGCCAAGACTGCTCTCCAGTATAGTGGCTAGAATTGCCAGATTCAGTAGTGACTTGCTCATCCTCCCCTGCTCTAGTCTTGGTCAGGGGCCATGTAGTCTAGATGCTAAAGATCGGTAGCTGATGTGCAAGCTGGTGAAAGAGAAGGCCAGGTAAACTCTCCCTCACTTGCTTATGTTCTTTCTCCACAGCCCCTCTTTCTCCCAGCAGGTCCTTCCTCATAGAACAGCCAGGTGTTTTTCTTGATCCTTTGCCTCCATCTTGTTAATTCCATGCTCCCGACCATTCTGATTCTCAGCTTCACTGTGTCTTTTGAACAAACTGCTTTTCTGCTTAACTCAGTTGCAGCAAAGAAACTGAAATGAAGTAACACCGGTGTCCCTGTTTTTCCAGGGGAGGAAAATAAAATTCAAGGCAGGTTCACATAGCTTATGAAAGTGAATCTTCCAAATGTGTGCTCTTTGTATCACATCATGCACTCTAATTTGGAGCATGATACTAGGTGCTGTTTTTGAATACAGTGTTGATAAATAATGAACACTTTTAATTCATGGCAATAATTGTAGTTATTTTTGAGAATCTAGTGCTTATATTATGACATACAGTTTCATTCAGAAAAGACCTTCTGAATACTTACTAGGAGAATAGCACTTAAAAATCAAACTAGTGATATACTTAGAGTATGTAGAAATTTAAGATTTAATCCACCATTTAACTAATACAGTGATCAGTTACTAAACTGATGCAGTAAAAACAAGCTATTAGGCAAGATGCAATTTGGAGACCCTTTGTTTTTTGTGTTTCATGGAAGCCTGGAGCCTGTTGATCAATCTTAATAGGCTCTCTGTCAGTCAGGAGGCTGTGTGGAATGGGTGCATTTCCTTTCCGTCAACTAAACCACTCTCCTTTTTAAAAACCTCATTAAAATCTATTTTACTGGTAGTTTACTCCTAAAAGGCTTCCCTGGTGGCTCAGTGGTAAAGAATCCACCTGCTAATGCAGGAGACACAGGTTCGATCTCCCCTGGAGAAGGAAATGGCAAGCCACTCCAGTATTCTTGCCTGGGAAATCCCATGGCCAGAGGAACCTGATGAGCTGCAGTCCATGGAGTGGCAAAAGAGTGGCAGTAGCAACTGAACAACATTCCTCCTAAAATCAGATTTGAAATAAAGACTTCTATTTATACAGAACCAAATAGACCATTGTAAGCCAGTGCTACAGACCAGAGGAATAAGGTTTAGAAGAGCTGTCACTGGAGGAAGGTAGACGTTATAGTGAAGTCTTCTGGAGCTGTGCCATTTGACCTGAGTCTTGGAAAATGACTGATGAGAGGGAATGATCATTACAAAGAGAATGTGTGGTGGCTGGAAGTGCCTTGGTATTAGTGAGCTCCTTGCAAGCTTTGGAATAAAAAGCATCTTCCTGTTTACCCATTTTGTTTTTTTCTTTTTTGTTAAGAGAAGTCATAAATTTCTTATTTTTCCTAGAGCCTCTTATCTAAATTACAAATCTGAACATGTTTTTACTCTGTCTTCAAGCCCTTTGTGACCGAGTCCAAACTCTTAAGATATGTGCAAAGAATTCATAATGTATCCTCTATTTTTAACTAATATTGCATTATACTCTAGTTTTAACTAAATATTTTTTTACAGCTCTCTGAAAATAGCATGCTTCATTTGTGTTGGACACTGGTGAATAATAGACGTGCAATAAGTGATTATCATTCTGCCATGCTTTGTAGTTGTTAACTCTAAGGTGTAATCTTGATATGCATTAAGATTATTACTAATTTAACACAACTGAAAGCTGAGTTTCCCTACTTCTCTGCTCTGTAGCAAGATCATTGCCCCTTTTTCCCTTGAGAAAACCAGGAGAGGGAAAAAGACCATGAAATGTGGTGAAGAATTTAAAACCAGTGTCAGAAATAAAAGATTTAAATTTATTTTAATTTGTCCTTATTCTAATATTCCAAGTTGTTGAGTAAAATTGCCCTAACAGCCGTTTTTGTTTCTATTTGTCTTTATTGTTCGGTTGCTAAGTCCTGTCCAACTCTTTGTGACCCCATTGACCCCAAGCATGCCAGGTTTCCCTGTCTTTCACTATCTCCTGGAGTTTGCTCAAACTCATGTCCATTGAGTCAATGATGCCATCCAACCATCTCGTCCTATGTCACCCCCTTTTCCTCCTGCCCTCAATCTTCTCCTGCCTCAAGTGACTATAAATAATGAACAGTTTCAGTAAAAGGAGGAAATCTTCCCTTTATATGCATACTTGTTAGTATTTTCCTTAGATAAAATTAAGGAGCTTCATTTCAACTCTAAATAGCAGAGTAAAATTTACATGGAAAGAAAATATTGTAAGTTATGTGGAGCCATGTTTATTAGTATCAATTGATCATTAATTCTTAGCCATCAGAAAATTATAAATTAATTAAACTTTGATTTAAGTTTTTTTTTCTTTCAGATATTATGTGCTGGCTTTTCTTTAAACAAGGAGGTAAATCAAGTAGTATAAGCCTAAAAAATTGTTTTCACAGAGTAATTTTAGTATGAAATGGTAAAAATAGACCATGCACGTTTATTACTGATTAATGGAACTTTTGAAATAATTCCTTTAGAGATTTGAAATCTAGTGAAAATCTATCTTTCCATCTCATTACACTTAAAAATCTTTCTTCTTATTGTCTTCTCTTTTATCAACTACAATGTTGATCTTAAAAATTAAGGTCAAACTGCTTAAATATTTAGCATAACTTGGAAAGAAGCAAATCAGAAATAATTGGACCAACTTAAGGAACAGCTTCAGATTTAGAATTTAGCTGAAAAATTAAAAATAATAATCATACATGAGTTCTTCATGCTTAAAAAATAATAATGATTGAGGTCAGACATTTCCAATTATGTTTATCTTTTACTGATATGAGGAGATTAGATTTAATCTAGAGATTAGGAATTAGACATGGTGATGTTTTTGAACTAGGAATACAAGCTGGAATTAGGAAAGGGTGTCTGAGCAGTGTGACTGTGAATGTAAAAGTCTGATATGGGGAGACACACTAAATGGTTATAGGAATAATTTGGGACAAGTCTTTTTGCCACTGGGGGACTTAATTGTCTCCTATATATAAAATGGAGACAAAAATAGCTCCTTGAAGTTTGCTGTGAGAATTACAGATAATGCATTCTTAATGTTCAGGATACTATAGGCCCTACTAGCCCATGTGATAATGCAGGGTATTAGCACCACTTTACAGGTTTTATCATCAGGAACACTTAGCAACGTAGCTGTGAATGAAATGAATCATTGACACTTTTCCTCCTATTTCTCAGGGGGAAATCACTTCTACCCAGTTTGGAATGTTTATATTCTAAAAGTGGAAACAGTGGGAGTGGTATATGGATTTTAGTGGGACCAGGGGAGGGTGCGAGTCTGAAATTCTCTTGGAAAAACTAAATGGATCCCAGAGCTTAGGGAGTTCATCTACACTCTGTAACAATTGGTTGTTTCAAGAGTCTTTTCAAAGTCAGATTTTCATAGTCAAGTGTCAAAAGATTGAATATCCCTTCTGAATCTGTTCAATAAAACTGATCAGAGTCTAGCCATTCTATGGAAATTACCACATTTCTTTCCTCATGCATTTGCTAGGAGGACATAGGAGAAGAGGAACAATGATCATAAATTTTGAAAGGCATTCTTAGGTTTACTTAATTGCTATAAGGTTATCTTGATTTTTTTAAAGCCCTTAAAAGGTCATTTAATTTTGCATTTTATTATGTGATTTATTTTTTGGAATTACAGCAATCTGTCCTTCAAATAATGACCCAAAAAACTCCTACGAATACAATCATTACTGTGATTATGAAAAGAATTATGACAAAACAGTGGTGAACACGCATCTTGGTGTGTTCCTGAGATTACAATATGCTTTCCATCCCAAGGCAAGAGAAAAGTTTTAAAACAGTGATTATTTCAACATTCTTGTTCAAAAATTTGATCTACCTTGTTTTCACCAGTTGGTGACTGGTTTCCATGGAAATGGAAATGGAATAAGCATTCCTCGTTTTAGATTCTCAGCTGCCCCATGCCAACTGAGAGCTGTAAATGCCATTTGGTTAACAGCAAGGATCCAGAATTCTTCCATTTTAAAGTGGCAGAGAGAGAGGAATAGAAAATGTTTGCCAAGTCATTTTGCTTTTCTCCCTTTGAAAAGGACACAGTTTTATGATTGTCTGAGCTATTGACTGATGGTTATCGAACACATACCACGTCCAAGAGTGCCTCTTCTAACTAATCTGTTTAAATCTCTTTTCCACCCTTCACAAAGTTTCTTACCTCATTGAGATTTAACTGGCCTGTGATTGCCTTCCTGGTTGACCGCCTGCTGTCCCCGTGATGGTCACTGAACAGAAAATGTTGTCAGAAATGTTGGAAGGAGACAGTTCAGTGATTTCAATGACCTGAGACTTGAAGGGGGGAAAAATCTGTTGAAAAAGGGAGTGCTTGGGGACAAGTTAGAAAATGATCACTCTTGAGATGTTTGTTAATTTTGCCACAAAGATTTCCTATTTCTGAGATTGTCACCTCCAGCTACTACATTTTCTAGAACTATTATGGAGGGAAGAAAATGAAGAATACTATAAATAAATGCTTTAACCCCAGATATCTTTCTCAATACAATTGTTTTCTTTTATCTTGTTTTTTTTTTTTTTGGAGTCTAAAGAGTTGAACAGATCTGAATGCTAGAAAAGAACCTAGTAGTAGCATAAACCATGCTGTTTTCTTTTATATTCTAAAATGTTTAGATACTAGACCAAGAAGTTCTTAAATATCACCCAGTGGCGTTCTATGAACTCACTTCTTGTGGGACATAAAGAGTGTCACAGCGTCTAATTTTAATGAAGAAAACCAGACGTAATGACAGCCAGCCACAGACCTTCCCTGTGTCCGCCCATGTGGTCTCACACCTAAGCCGAAGCAAGTAATGTGTGAACTAAGGAAATAGGAACCTCACCCCAAACTTAAGAAACTGCATGACTACTTCAAGGGAAATCTTACCGTTGCTGATCATGTGATTTAGGGCCTGACATTTTCTATTATCACATTGTATTCATGGGGAGTAGCCTTCTCATGATTGTTTTGGTGTAAACAGCTTGTGCATTGCAGTGACAAGAAAAAAGCACTTAGGCTATGGAAACAGACTTGCATAGAATATACAGGGAAGGTCAAGATAACAAGCCAATTCTGGACGTGGCAGTGACTCAAACTCTGTGACTGCTTCTGCACTCTCAAGAGAGGAGAGCAAGTTCCTTACTCTCTTACTTAATCTATAGCCTTCCTGGTTTGGAGAAGCTGTGCATGAGGAACTTAGTACTGAAATAAATGTGTGTTGGGAGGAGAAAATGCTACAAATGAATCCTCTTAAATTGGGGCCAGAGTCTTGTAATGAATGATACAAATGGTGTTTTATTTTAAACAATAAAACTAAAATGATGAAAATACATGTAGTTTATTATCTAACAAAACAGGCAGCTATAGCCATTCTTACATCAAACAAAAATGAATCATGTTTAAAGTTGTAGTTTTTATGTAATATTATGAAATTTGAATTTTAGTAGAGTAATAAACAGACTCAGTTTATAAAAACCTTTATCGGTTTTTCCAAGGGCCATTTGAAATCATTTTATTGACAAATCATTCTCATTTAAAGCCACTGTCATGTCACCAGCCGTGGTCCATTTTTACTAAATCTCGCTCTTCTGGATCCTCTTTCAACAAAAGCTTTCAGAGTGATTAAAGCTATTCTCGAATATTATTTTCATTGATTGTATGAAATCCTGTGTCTTTTGCAAGTTCATTAGGCAGTTGTTTGCTTGATTTGCCTTGTACTGTTTGCATTTTATATTTACGCAGAGATAAAAAGTTTCTAGCACTGAAAAGGCTGGGGCTGCTTGAGTCTGCAGTGATTTTATTAGGGGTAGGATCATTTGTGAATATCATTTTTACTTGCTTAGTTAGGAATCCTAATCATTATGATACCCAATTTAAAAAGAACCTGTGGGCAGTGATCCAAATAGCTTCAAAGGTGTACTTGTGAGCATTCCTCTCAGAAAAAGTCCCAAGTCATTATGACTTTATTGGTTCTGCTGAGTGTATGTGCGCCTGAAGATAGATACATGTTTTTCCATAAATTGATTATGCATTTGCTGTTGTGGAAACACTAGGACTTGATGTCAGGAGATCTGGGTTTAAGTTCTTTTGCAGTAAACTGGCTGGATTACCTCGGTGAAGTCACTTAGCCCATAGCAATCTCCATTTCCTTCCCTATAAGAGGGATAAAAGTACATGCAGTGTAAGGTTATTGGAGAAATCAAATTAAATTAAATTTATGAGAACTTAGTTGAGATTATCTAATAATAAATAAATAAGGGATCCTTACTGTTTGTTGATTTGATGTCTAAACTGCAAATTACATAAAGCATTCTTTCAAATGGAAATTAACCGTTGGATATGAATGATACATAATAGCTATTGAGTTGATGAATTTACATTAAAAAATATTCAGTATTAGTATCAAATCATAGGAAGTGGAGGTAGAAAACACAGAAGCAAGTGTTTTTGGTTACCAAAAAGACATAAATGGCTATGGCTGTATTTACCCTGCATACCTAGAAACCAGAAATTTATCAAACTGTACAATGCAGGTAAATCTGTTAATTTTCTAGCTAAGAATATTTTTCACATTTTCAAAGGGTTAAAAAAAAAAGGATATATGACAGAGACTGTATGTGGCCCTATAAAGCCTGAGATATTTACTATTTGGCCCATTACAGAAAATGTTTGCCAACCCCTGCTCATAAACTCATGCAAATGCCATCATAATAAAGACCTATTCCTTATGTTGTTTCTAAATGAAATATTATTTCTGTGCTAAAATGCTGAACTGATAAGTAGGAATTATGATAAATTATATGTTTTGGAGGGAGGCATTTCTTAATTGTTGGTTTCATACCTCCATAATGTTGAGAACTTTCCAATATGTAAGGAAATAATTCTGATGGACTCTACAGAGAGAACCAAGAATAGCTGTCAATAAACAGAAGGGCTGGCAGGTGCTTGGTGGAGCTGAGCTGAAGTGATGATCACCCAGTGAGAAGAAGGTGTTTGAGTTACTTATCTATATTTTAGGACCTCTTTCTCGAGTTCAGGGGGATGCTGGGACTAAGCACCACCCAGCTCCTCAGACCTTGGGGCCACAGTTTACCTACTGTACAAATAGGATTCTGTAATAGTCATCTATTTTAGATTATTATTCCCTGCAAAGTACAACTCACATCTTTAAAAGTGTTTTGACAGTTCATTCATGATATTGAAGCAGTTTCAAGCAAATTGAAGTCAAATATTTATAAGATCACATTTCTCCATCAATCAATTGTTAAAAGATTTTGAGCAAAACAAATATTTTTAGCCTATTGCACGATGTATAGACACTGAATGGTATCTTTACCTGAATATTTTAGCAAAAGCAAATAAAAGCAGAATGTTAAATAGTTTACTGCTAAATGAACAGAGACTTGTGAATTATTACCTATTATTCAGGATTTCTAAGCCAACAGAATTCATTGAAAATACATTATATCATGGCTTTTTCCCCACTATTTGAATCCTTAGTGACTAGTACATTCCTTAGGATGTATTAGGTACTCAATAAATATTTGCTGAATGAATGACACAGAAAAGTTAATTAATTATGAACCAGGAAATGGGAGTTGTCTCATTACACACACTTCACTAGGTCATTATAATATTTATAAAATGAGAATTTGCCTATATACAGGACCATGGGTAAAATTGAAATAGTCTCTGTGTAAGGTACATTCTAGCATCCTGGTCTCTTATTTTTGCTACTTTAGAAATATTTATATGAAGTGGTTTTCAGTATACATTTGTAGGAGAGAAATATGTATGGAAAGAAATAGACCAGAAAAATCAAAATTATAATTTGATACAGGTCATTATTTCTTTCATTATCTTTATAGATCTTTTTCCAGTCTCCTGGTATACACACTCAGTATATTCTTCATATTTCATGCTTTCATGAGTTCTAATTATGAAATTTTCTTATAATTACGAGGATGCAGAATTACAGGAAAAATCAGTTCAGGTGTAAGGAGGAGACAGTTGTTTAGGCTGCATACCAAACATTTTCACAAACACCAACCTGAAGTCAGAACTCTTAGAGCCGAAATTTCTGTAACACCTTATACATAAACCTTGATTAGTGTGTACCTCAATACTTGGTAATTATTTGCATACATCTTACAACACCCCTGTCAGTGATCTTAGTTCATTGGTTAATTGAAATCACAGGACTCTTTAGGCCACGAGTGGTAATTAGATGGATAGAAATATAATGTTTTTGTAAGGCAGTATTGGCTATGTTTCTTCAGGAGGACTGCTCACCAGCTCCAGGACTATTTTTTACTCTTCCCCTGTCCCCCCACCATGACCCAGGTGACACCAGGAGACAGTGCTGGTGTGCTAGAAAGGAAAGTGTGAGCGGCCCGTTGCCCTAGAAGCCCCATGCTCTTGGGAACAATATTTCTTGCAGTTGCCTATGAACAGAGCTTCCAGGGCCACACACGGAAGGTCACACTCAGTTTCCAGTGTCCTCTCTCAGAAGCCCAAAGCCACAACTCCTCACCGTGTGTTTATTGTTCTGGCCACAGACCTCCCAGTTCATGGTCACTCACTAATTAAAGGTCAGTGCTTTTTTTTTTAAACCATAAATGGTGTTGTTTGGTAGCTGACATTCCACCTTTTTCAGATACCAAGGGAAATAGAGCTAGAATCTTAAAGTAATTTTTCCATAGATAAGGAGAAAATCTTTTGTTAATCCTTTACTCAGACTTTTCCCCACCAAAACTGTGAGTGCCATAACTTTGGATACTTCAACTCCATATGCCCCTTGTTAAGAAGATGCCTGGGACATAGGATGTAGATTATCTGGACTTGAGAAAGGGAGAAGGGCAAATGGAAGGAGGGTGGAAGGAAGAGCTGGGAGGGAGTAATATTGTTGACTAAAAGAATTCTTGGTAAGTACTTTAATAATTTTCAAAAAAATAAAAATAAAATAGCATTCCTGACAGAGTTCATTGCTTACCTAAAAAGAAACTTTACATTTCTCTGTGCTGGAATTGTAGGTAGTAATTATCCTAGTAAAGCAGACAGATGTCCAGTAGAAAAGATGGGCATCATGCTGTCCCTCCAGCTCCAGGGACGAGTTGGAGCCTCCAGATCCACATTTATGAACTTTCTTTTTTTTTTTTCTTTTACATTTATGAACTTTCAAGAGAAGACACTTGACTCTCAGCTCACTAAAAGCACATCTAAAAATAATCAACAGGAATGACTAATTTATGAATATTTGTAGTCAAGGGGTAAGGGAGATAATGTCTCAGGCTCCCATTTGTGGTGAAAAATGAAATCAGACTGTTCCCAAAGCTTTGACTACATGGAGTAAAAACTAGTTTGTGTAATTTTCAGAGACCAAACAGAACCTTTTGATAAGAGCTTAAGGAGCTGGAAGAACAGGGTGGTGGGCTCTTAATAGCTCCAGTGGGGAAGGAATAGCATCACAGAATTACTAGGGGATATAGACAGGCATGTCAATGTGAATTCATAGAAATAAGCTCAAGTAACATGTGGAAATCAGTAAATCAAAATAGTAATCAGTAAAGCAAAAATGAGTTGAAAAGCATGGTGGGGTAAATTTAGAATATCAACCAGGGAGTCAGGTAAAAGGGCCCAATTTAATCATCATGATTAATGAAGTTCATCAGAGGGATCTCTCATTCCCAGAGCTTTGACATTTTCAATGGTGTATACGATAAGGGTGGGAAGAGAGGTAGGCTGATGAAAAGCCTGCCTCTTGGTCAGCCACTATATACAAGCACATGTATAAAAGTGCCTGCTGTAGGCTTTTTAAAATATTGAAGTATTTCTGTTTTTGGACTTCCCAGGTGGCTCAGTGGTAAAGATTCTGCCTGCCAAGTGGGAGATGTGGGTTTGATCCCTGGGCCGGGAAAATTCCCAAGAGAAGGAAATGGCAACCCACTCCAGTATTCTTGCCTGGGAAATCCCATGGACGGGGAGCCTGGCAGGCTCCAGTCCATGGGATCACAAAAAAGTCAGACATGACTTACTAACTAAACAACAAAAACAATGGTTGATTTACAATGTTATGTTAGTTTCAGGTATACAACAAAGTGACTCACACACACACACACACACGCATGCACGCATGCACGCACGCACACGTACATCCATATGAAGTGTTGGTCCCTGAGTCGTATCCAACTCTTTGTAACCCCACGGACTG
The DNA here is from genome assembly GCF_023699985.2 of Odocoileus virginianus. Taxonomy (NCBI): domain Eukaryota; kingdom Metazoa; phylum Chordata; class Mammalia; order Artiodactyla; family Cervidae; genus Odocoileus; species Odocoileus virginianus. Next base: position 10,316,481 of record NC_069691.1, on the reverse strand, counting down.
TAGCCCACCAGGCTCCTCTGTCATGGAATTCTCCAGGCAAGAATGCTGGAATGAGTAGCCATTCTTTTCTCAAGGAGATCCTCCTGACCCGGGGATCAAACCGGTGTCTCCTGTATTGCAGGCAGATTCTTTACATTCTGAGCCACCGAAAAACCCGCATATATATACACAAACAAGTTTTTACTCCATGTAGTGTGTCTGTGTTGCAAATTCTTTCCCCTTATAGATTGTTACAAAATACTGAATATAGTTCTCTTTGCTATACAATAGGGTTATCTTTTATATATATAGAAGTGTGTGTGAGTTGACCTGCTGTGGATTTTATTGTACTTCATCATTCCATGCAACATTATAGTTGAGAAAGCAATAGAAGTGAAGTAAAGAACTAGGTTTTCTAATAAGCCAAGCTATTCATTCTTTCCTTTAAACGTGAGCTAGTATGTTTAACAGTGAATTTATTTAACAACGATTAAGTAATGTTCCTAGACTGGGGAAGTTAAGGAGGAAGGAAAATGGCAGAGGTGAGAAAAAAAATTCTAAAACAGTTTGACCACTTGAGATTTATTTATTTTCAGTATTTTAGGGTCTGACTGAAATATTCTTCTTGGATTACAATCAGTATTATAAATAACTGTACAAATTCTTCAAACCTACAATGATTTTTGAACTTTAAAGTAATTATAAACTCACAGCGAGTTTAAAAAATAGTAACGGTCCCCCATATCCTTCACCTAAATTCGCCCAGTGGTAGCAACATGTGTAATTATAACAAAATATCAAAGCCAGGAAAATGGCATCAATGGAATTTACACACCTTATTCATATATTTTCCAAGTTTTTAGGTGTATTCATGTGTGTGTGTGTCAGATTGACAATAATTTTAACCATCCAAGAGAAATATTCTGCACCTTTTTTTGAATACTTGCTAGTCATTTGCATATTGTATTTCTGATACCAATTCTTAGTAGTATTCTGTTACTATGTAATGCTCTAATGCTGTATTTTTTCATTTTCTTTCCTTGCCTGCAATGTATCTGTTAGGCTTTGGAGCAATTGATGAATGCTTTTATTAATCTCTTCAAATATTGTATATATTACTCCTGAGAGCCAAAAGGAGGATTCATAATGTGCGTTGCTAGGTATAAAAATTGTCATAATTTAAGTTCATGTTTAAATTTCTTTCAATATTAGGCTATCAAAGGCCTGTGAATACAACCATATCTTATGTGCCCTTCACTGTCTTAATTCAGGCTACTGTAACAGAGTAGGCTGGGTGGCTTAGACAGCAAACATTTATTTTTCACAGTTCTGGAGGCTGGGAATTCTGATATTAAGGTGCTGGCGGATTTGGCTTTTGGCTCATAGATGGCTGCCTTCTTCCATGGCAGAGGGAGAGAAGTCAGTTCTCTTGTGTCTTTTCCTATACAGGCACTCATTCCATCCAGATACTACCATTCATTACTGAGTTGTCTCCCCAAGGCCTCATCTCCAAATATCCTCACAATGGGATTAGGGTTTCCATATGTGGCTTGGGATAGGACGGACGGAAACTTTCAATCCATAGCAGTTATGGTGAATGAATTTTCCTAAATTTCTTCCTAGTATATTTAAAAAAAAATTAGTATTATGGAAGCCCCAGCAACTATGTTTAATTGTCATCACATCAGAAGCTATTATCTTAATAGTCTCACAAAAACTAATCATCATAAAGTTGACTATGTGGTTTTTTTCCTCCCTAAAAATTTTCATTTACCCTTCCCCCCCCCACCCCCTCCCTGCTGCCAATATGTTCCTTAAGCTTTTCGCTGGAGATAGAGTGAACATCTATTTTCAGCTATTTCCCATTCTTCTGAAGTTTTCATTTTTAAGATTCTCAGCATTTGCTCCTTATAACTCAAGTTGAATAATTTAGTTTGGAGATTCTCTAAAATATATTGTCAAATATGTTGTTATCAATACTAACGAGGAAATAGTTGCCTCTACCTCACAGAATAAGTAGGGTAGTAGCAAGGAAGTCAAGAAATCTTGGCCATCGTTCAAAGACTTAGGACTATGGACCCCTGTGAGTCTTGCTGCAAGAGTGAAAAGCATTAATTAATCCATGCCCAGGAGACCCAGATCTAGTCATTGCCCCATCACAGTTTACACCTACTAATCACTATGACTGACTACATTTCTCGCCGTGAGAGAAGTAGTGTCTGCCTTGCTTGCTTTGCAGAGTTGAAGTGAGAACCAGATGAGGTTAAAATACTTTGAGAAGTGGAGAGGGTGATATAAGCAAAGTGGTAATATTATCAAGAGCTACATAAGCAATCAGAAAGAAAGGCTCTGCATGATATATTGGAGAATACCTCAAACATATCACTATTCTTGCTCTCCTGTCCCTTTCCAAGGGGGTTTTTGAAGTAAGCTCAGATGGAAGGTTTTCACTCAGATTTAAACAAAATCAAAACATGCCAAGGAGAATGGACTCATCAGATGTCAAAGGGACTAGAAACAGTGGGGCGGGAGCCTGGAGACAGAATCTGTGAACAGCCAAAGATGTTTGTTCTAAGAAAGAAAAGACATGGAAAATAGTCTTTCTCCAACTTGCCACTACTTGATTCCATACAAGTATAATTTCAAGCAGTGTAGTGATCACTAACCAGAGATGGTATGCATGTGTCCTGATGCTTCTGATTCACTGCTGAGCTTGTTCACATCTTACCTTCAGATTCATGGTAAATCTCAAATGAGTTAATATTTCCATCCCTACTAACTCATATGAAATAAAAAAAAATTTATAAAGCAGTGTGACTAGAGTAGGAGAAAGCAAACAAAGGAGTGAAGGCAGTATTTTACGATGTAGCAAGATGTAATAGACTCCACAAATTTATATTCTAGCCTCACTTCACTTGTATGAGTTCACAATATCATAGAAATGAGTTAACAGGCACTCTGATCTGATTTTCCATCTTCTCAATCAGATAGCCAAGGTAAAACTTGAGACCTATAATTACAGTGGTTTCTTGTTGGGAATAGGTAATGTAGCAGATGAGAAAACTTATATTTCTGAGTAAGAAAAAGGGAAAGGACAAAAACAGGTGTGATTTTTAAATCAAGATGCTCCTTAAGAGCCAAAATCATTTAATTCAAGTAAAAATTGCATAATCCGTACTGTTCCATAAGACAACATTTTACACTTACTAGGGCAGACATAAGAATATCCTAAGGGATTCAGAGAACTGATGCATCTTTAATTTCTAGTTTCTCTGCATGTACTTTATTTTAGATGCTATTCAATTTAAGTCCTTGATTTATATGTCCTTATAATTAACATCATTGGGTTATCTTTTAGAGGTCCCAGAAAATATGTTTCTTTGTAATATTGTGAACATATGTAAGAAAGTTAAACAGGTGACTCATTTTCTTTCCAAAGAACATTGTATGCGACTTGGATAGTAAAATTTTTAATTAGGTACATGTGGATCCAAGCTTAATCTAATGAGTATATTGTTTTCTAGACTAAAGTCTACTGTCTTTCTTCTTATGCTAAAAATACTTTAAATGCTCACACTCAGTCATCTCTGAAGAAAACTGCATCTGAAAAGCAGTTTTGTTTGTGTTGTGACTTTCATATTTACTGACATCATGAATATACTTTTTGTTGACCACCCTTTGTTTTTTTGGGAGAAGGAAGAAATTGAGTCATGATCACATACTTGAATAGGTCATGATGATATATCCATTGTTCTATGATCTATTTAAAATCCATGTCAAAACAGAGTCTAACTAAGATACAAAAATAAAAAAGATGACTAGTACTTTACTTGGAATAATGATCATTGTCATCTGAAGAGTGGGCTGTTTAAATGCAGTTGAGCTGCAATTTGGACCCTCAATTACAGTATGCTGAAATATATGATTTAACTGATATTTAAAATATATGTGTCAGCAGTAGAGTATAACTTGCCTGTCTTCTCAAAATAGTCCACATATCATGATGTAGGGCCCTGTACAGAAGAACTGTTTTTATAAGGAAAATATTCACTGTGTTCTTCACCTACAAACATTCACTGTACATGAATGATGCACATAATAGGTACAGGACTTTTAGAAATACAGAACCAAGTTGCTTCTATTTTTTTAGTAATATGGTAGAACAGATATTCAATTAAATCTTTCCTCCCCCAGTATATCTAAAACTCAAGGGAAAATATTGAAGAACTTCTTAGTGCATGGTTGAGCTAATGGGGTGCTAGGGTATTTCTCTGAGAAACCTCAAATCTATAAACTAGATGAGCAACACCAGGCATTTCCCAGGGTGACTAACCAATCCCAATCAGCCTGGAGCTGAATGTTAAAAGTCCAGAGATAGCAGGAGACAAGGCTTTGGTCCAAAGGGCTGAGAGAAGCTTCCTGCATAAAGTGGAATCCCTGAAGTACTGTCTTCAGTGCAATAAACATAGAAAAAGAAATCCTACATGGGAAGTGAAACGATGTGTTTGACTTTCTCTCCCTGGTTAATAGATGGGACAAAGGGATAAATAGATAACTACTTTTGAGAATAACTCACAGTTCTTGTGGAATTTGCTCCTGTAATCCACATTACTCGTATGGCCCACAAATTTAATTTGGTGGAACAGGTCCTGGTTGGTGTGACCCAAGGCATGTGTTAGAAGTGAATTTAAATCAGTTTTAAATGAGTTTTCCATACCATCCTCAAAGAATTTAAAGATAAAAGCCTAAACAGCACGATCTTCTAAATGGACAATTCACCAACTGCATGGAGTAAGCATTGCCGTAAAGACAAGCCAGTGAAAACCACAAATAGCAGAAATAGATTCACCTACTTAGAATTATTATTTATATATAATTTATTTGTATCAAGAAACGAATATTGAAAAGCATTTTTAAGAAAAATTGACTATTCAAATTAACCAGGGGGATTTGAAAAAAGAACTTCAAAAATAAAGCATTCAGTACCTGAAAAGAATAATTCAGTGAATGTATTAAATATCAGGTTAGTCATGGCTAAACACAGGATAAGTGAAATATAGGATTGAGCAAGTTACGGAGAACACAGTCAGGAGAGTAATGTATGTGGGAAGCCTGAAGGTGAGATAAAGATTAAAAAAGTGTGAAAAGGTCTAATGTATGCTTAATTGGTATTCTGATAAGAACCATAGAATGATATAAAGGCATACATCAAGGTACTAGCTGAGACTTCTGAAAATTTAAATGTTAAACTACAGGTTTAGGAATTCCAAGAAAGAGGTTTTTAAAATCCACGCATACAATATCTTAATGAACCTGCAGAATAGAAAAGGCAAAGATCTGAAAAGCATCCAGAGAATTAGATTGCCAGATGGCTGACTTCTCACCAGAAACAAGGGAAGTTAAAAAACGGTGGAATGGCATCTTTGAAGTGCTATTAGTCTAGAATTCTATACCCATTGAAAAAATGCTTCTCTACCTTTTGGCTAAGATTGAGTGTAGTATCTGTTCTTACTATTTTAACTATATCCATTGAAATTAGTTTTTAAGAACAGCAGTAAAGTAAAGTCATTTTCTGAGGCTATCAAAAGTCTCTCTGATGGGTACATTTATAGAATGGTCTTCAGAAAGAAATCAGTGATTCCAAAAGGAAATAAGTGCTACCAAAAAAGAAAAAAAAAAACAAAGCAAGAAATGTAAATCTAAACAAACAGTGATTGTTTAAAGTAGAACAGTAGTGGGTGATTTCTAGTGTTAAAAAAAATCCAATGTGTAACTAGAATTTTGGGAGGATCATGTCAAGAGCTGGATAATCAGATTTAAAACATTCTGACATCTGTACTGTTTGGGAAAAGTTGAAAAAAGTGTCAGTAGCTTTGTGATCTTAGGTATCCATAAATGCTTAGGATAAGCACTAAATAATAGAATGTATAACATCCAAACTATTACAGGGGAAAAATACAGAAATGATTATGTGTATATGAATACTTAGATAATATAAATGGACTAACTCTTGAGTCAAAAACAAAGATTGCCAGGGTTTAAAAAAATTATATTCTATTTATGAGGTATAACTAATATAAACAGAATATTTGAAAGTAAAAGGATCAAGTGGTTTATAACTTAAATACTAACCAGATATCTTTAATTTTATTTAAGAAACATAAAAGTGTTATTACATATTCATAAACAATTTGTTTCACTAGAAAGAATTGATAGTTCCATTCTCAAGGCAATAAAAATCGATAGAACCACAAAGAATATTAACAAATCCACAAAATAATGAACAAGCTTGACATGATGGACTTATCTAGAATAATTGGAAAATATACGTCTTTTCAACCACATAGAACATTTATAAAAATTGATCACATACTTCACCATTTTGTGTGCTCACAAAATTCAAATGATTGCTTCATAAAGATTATATTATTTTATCATAAGTTAATTAAGTTATTGATTATAAAAAATATAACAGCTGCAAATATTCAAAAAATTTAAGTCATACTTCTTAATAACCAACCCATGGGCCTAAGAATAAACCAGGGCAGAATTAAAAACAGATGTCCTTATGCTCCTATAGAACTTGCATTAATTAATAATAGATGCAATGTAGTGTAAAAACAGTAAACTCATAAAGGGAATTTGACATTTGAATAAAAATAACCTACACCAGGAAGTAATATGCAACAAGAGGCTAATAAAAAATCATAGTAAGTAATTGCTATGCTCAGGGGAAAATTAGTAGTTTAGCTTGGGGCTTCCAGAAGAAGTATTTTTTAAAAAAGATATCATTTTTTCTAATGATGAAAGTGGTATAACCAAGTATCAGGGGGCAAGATAATTATGAGTATATCAAGATTAAATATTGTGTGTGACAACTTAAAAATGCCATAAACAAGATTTTCATGTTCCAAATAAAACATTTGGAAACATATTTATAACAGATATGATAGAAAGGCAATGAGTGATTTGGGCAAAAAAGCATGAAGAGGTTATTCACAAGGCAAGACATAGAAATAGCTAATAAATATTTGAAAAGATGCATAGCAACAAACGTAATCATAAGGGATAAAGAGGGAAGTGACGATGAGATAATATTTTTCAACTCAGTTTGGCAAGTATGAAAAAGATTGAAAAACTCATATATAGGGGTTTATGTACACAGAGGTTTGTCTAGATATTTTCTCCATTCTTCCTATTGTCATCCAACTTGGCTTATGGCCTATCTTTTCTTTTTGTCATGCATAACAATTTGGTATTTTGTAGTAATATTTATCAGTCTTGCCATTTTTATGGGGTTCAGTTATACTACTTTCATCTTCTGTTGACATTTTGACAGTATATTCTGTACTCTTTGATCCAGTAAGTCCACTTCTAGTAATTTATCCCAAGATATTTAAAATGTATATACAAGCTATTATTTTTATATTTCATTAATACTAGCGAAAAATGGGTAAATTTCTAGGAATAAAATTATGATTTCTGTGTACACACACATATATAGGTATGTGTATATAGGTTTATGCCATTTTATAGAAATTTAAAAGATTGTAAATAATTGTAACCATTTAAGTGATATATAGATTAATATTTGTGTGAAAAGAGATAGATATATGACATTACTAAGTGGTAAAAGCAGTATATCTCTTGTATAAACTGATGTGTACCTATCAGTTGTAAGCAGCAACTTGTTTATAGTTGCACTTAGTAGTTATATCCCGTGATGACTGCATAGAATATACTGTAAAATAAATGGTACTAAAACAGAATTTGGGGTCCTCAGTTTTAGTCACTGTTGAGCTATTTTTGGCAGATCTCTTTATATCTCAGGGCCTCCTTAGCTCATTTCTCAAAATGTAGGAGAGAAGGTGAGCTTTGGATTTCATCATCATAGAACTACACCACAATGGCTGTCTCCCCCTTCCTGCACCCAGGGCAGGCATTAGTCATCAGTCCTCAACTTCTTTCTCTAGGCTCAACCATACCTTAGAATTATTCTCAGTATACTCTGTATTAGGTCGCCATTTTTAAAAAGCTTGTCGTTTGCACTTGACACTTCTTTGCAATCCTTGGATAAGATCTGAGAAGTCCTTTCAGCTAAATGGTCTTTCTAATCAAAGAACTGTTATCTTGGTAAGAATTAACAAAATGTCTTTCAGAAAAATTTTGTACTTTACTGTCAGTCACATCTTGGTAAAGCAGGAAAAAGGTGGAAACAAACAGGTGAAATAGGTTTTGATAATATATTGTATTGAGTACGATATTTTGACATGTAATTGACATAAAATAAGTGCTAATACATTATTTTATGGTGTCTTTTGACTCAAGGTTTTTGAAATTCTGTTTGTATTTACAGCAGTCCCATTTTAGATGATAAATTTTTATTGGAGATCCTTGATGTGTATTTAAATTTCCAATTTACAAAGTACTTCTTATATTCACATTCTTGAGTTTTCTAATAATTGAGCACCAGTTTTTAATTTTAACTAAAATTAAAATTAATATGCAGTCACACTCGCCACATTTCAGGTATCTGTTAGCCTTACGCAGCGAGTGGTTAACATGTTGGATGTTGAAAGTTCAGAAAATACAAAAAAACATACAATTTGATTTTAGCCTTCAAGGGGATTTTCTAGTTGAGAAAGCAAGATATCAAAAAATAAGCATATAAAAATATAACCCAAAATAGAATAAAGTGCTAAAAGTTTGCTATGGACAGACTAAGTGCTACATGGGTAGGAAGTTCCAGAAACACCCACAGCTTGCTACATCCTTCACCACTTTGAGGTCTGAATGGCAGCAAGGACTTGCTGAGGTTGGGAGAATGAGGTGTCTTCCTTTAGAAAGTGTGTGTGTTCTCCCTGCAGGCACGGGACCCGCTGCGCTGGAGAGGTGGCCGCCGCAGCAAACAACTCTCACTGTACGGTGGGCATTGCTTTCAACGCCAAGATCGGAGGTATGGGACCCAGACTCCCGTGGACGTAGAAATGAGCCAAGAGCTCTCCTGCTAACTGTTTTCAGAACCCTTTCTGAACTAAAGACAAGCATGTGTTTGCATAACAGTGTTCAACTACTGCTGACAGCAAAATGACTGTGTTAACCTATGTTATTAAAACAAAGACTTTGAAGCAGCCCCCTGAAGTGCTGCAAACATAGAAATCTTTCTTTAAATAAAAATGAAAGAAGCTTGTCCAATAGCAAAAATGGAGTCATTAGCGTCTATATGGAACTGTGAAATTGGTACCTAGGTCAGAAATAACTAAAAAGATAAACACCAGGCCAGATTATCTCTACAGAAAAAAGCATTTTGAAATTCTGTCAAACAGAAACTATTCTTTTTTCTTTCCCTTAGGCTTTACAAAAAGTTTCTTTTAATTTCAGTTTAAATAGTAAGATCTCCTTTTGAAAGAGTATAGTAATATGACCATTAGTAATTGCAGATTATAGATAGTATACACACACACACAAACTCAAATATACCTATACTTACTATACTTACCCAATCCAAGCAGTATAAATTCAGATATTAATAGAAGCAAGCTCTCACTTTCCCATGTGCAATCATCTTTGTTAGTATAACCTGGTGCCACAGCCTCACACAAATGGGAAGAAAACATTATAAGAGATATGTAGATCCTGTTGGCTTTGAAAGTATTCACCTAGGCATCTCCTGAAGACTCTCTTAAGATGAAGTTCCTGGAATTAGGGTGACATCCTCATTTCCAGCATAATATTTGTCTCCAAATGGTGAAAGTGAAAGTGTTAGTTGCTCAGTTATGTCCAACTCTTTGTGACCCTATGCACTATAACTCACCAGAGTGCTCTCTTCATGGAATTCTTGAGCAAACATACCGGAATGGGTTGCCGTTCCCTTCTTCAGGGGATCTTCCCGACCCAGGGATCGAACCCGCACTACAGGCAGACTTTTTACCACCTGAACCACCAGACTTAAAAAATAAAAATAATAGACCTTTCTAAAGTAAATGTAGACCTCTTATAGCATGAAATAATTGAGGTATATGATAATGATGCTAAGAAAATGTTTTCTGAGACTATCTTGTCTGTCAGTTGTCAGTAGATTCCGCCTCTTTCTTCTCTTTATTTCACCTGGGTTTCTTAGAGTATGGCAGCTTGGTAACCAGTGATTAGCTATACTCAGAGCATCTGCTGTGTGTCAGGTGAAACGTTCCTAGAGGAGCTATGGAAAGGAGAAAGATGTCCTCCGCAGAGTCGTGAGGCTGCCAGAGGCCGCTGCTCTCTGCAAGTTAATCAGAGAACTACAGTGGCTGTCCAGGCAACGCTCCCTGCAGGCCAGCGCACACGCATTCATACATACAGAGACGTTCTCAGTATTAGTCGCTCAGTCGTGTCCAAGTTTTTGCAGCCCCATGGACTGTAGCCCACCTGGCTCCTCTGTCCATGGGATTCTCTAGGCAAAAATCCTGGAGTGGGTTGCCATTTCCTCCTCCAGGGAGACAGTGTCAGGTCCCTGCCATTACTCTTCCGTGCTAACCCAGCACTTCTGACCTTGAGGAAATGAAGGCATGAACTTCTGAACCTCACAGATAAGCTGCTCACCTAGCTGATAAGACCTAGAAAAATGAATGTATGGCAATGCCTGACGAATGTTCAGTCATCCTGAAAACAAGAACCTTCTAAATTATAAATTTAACCCCTCCAGATCCAAGGCATGAAGTCTTGCACTTAGTTAAATGAAGAATAAGTAACCATTCATCTTTAAACTTGCAAAAATAAACTTCTTATCAATTTTTGGTCAGAAAATTAATATTACCCTGTAGATACAATCTTATCAAGCATGTTTTCATGGACTTCACATGAATTTCATGATGTGGAAACCAAATTCAGATGTGTAGACACTCCCATGTTTAGACATACTGGTTAGATTATTTCAGACCTCCCTGTAGTGGTGAAATAGTTCGGTTTTATGCTTTTAAATAGAAAGTAAGAATATGAAGTAGTTCATCTTACTTGGTGAAAACCATGCAGATGAGTTTTGAATATTCATATCAAATCAAGAGACTCTGATACTGCTGAGGACCCAGTGTGTGCAGAGCATCCTGCTGGGTGATTTTCTCCCACAGAATAAACTGCTGACGGAGTTTTCAAAGTATCTTTTCCATTCCGGTAATTTTTAAAGGGGTCTGTTCAAAACCTTTGTTTTTCACATCACCTATTTTTTAAGTGCGTGTGCTCAGTTGGGTCCCACTCTTTGTGCCCAGATGGTCTGTAGTCACCAGACTCCTCTGTCCATGGGGTTTTCCAGGCAACAATACTGGAATGGGTTGCCATTTCCTCTCCCAAGGGAGCTTCCTGACCCAGGGATCGAACCCCTGTCTCCTGTATCTCCTGTAATGGCAGGTGAATTCTTTACCACAGAGCCCCTGGGAAACCCACCTGTTTATATATAATACATCTCCTTTAAAAATATGCCAGTCTAGAGGAAAAGATAGTCATGAGATACAGTAGCCAAAATCTTTAGGGATGCTTTGGGGAGATTTAAGGTTGAGTGGGTGTTTCTTTCTTTCCTTTTTTGGAAACAATATTAAAGGACAGTGTCATATCTGTCATGTAATTTTAAATGGTTTAGCTTAATATTTATATTTTTGGATAAAGAAAATGTGGCAAAATGTGAACAGTTGTTGAGCCAGGGCTATATCTGGGTTCATTGTCATTCTTTGTGGTTTTCTATGTTAGTAATTTTAAGTTAAACATTTTTAAAAGCACAAAAAATATATATTATTTATATATATTCCTATATATACATCCTTCAAGAATATTTTTTATATTCTACCAGAGTTCCTCAAGCCACATTGCCTCTAAAGCTGCCTGATTTAGAGTTTTATTATTTAATCCTCATTTATTAGTAACCAATAAAACTTGAAATCCTACTAGATAACAACATTTACCTAAGGAGTAAATTTGAGCTATAAAGATACAATTTTAAAATACTGTGATGTCTCAGTGATGGTATATATAGCTTCAGCTGAAGGAAAGATATGTTTACTTAACAATTAGATGTTTCATTGCTATTGTGAGTCTATAAAATTAAAAGAAGAAAGAAAGCTTTGACATAAAATTTATGTTTAAGATTTTAGCCTACTTTAGCAAATTAAGGTTAATAATAAGTTCCTATCTGTCTGGTGGGAATACTTACATGAAGATTAATGACTAAACATTGCCAAAACCCTTTGAGAATTATTTGATGTGTTACATGCACAGAGGGCATTCTCATTTATTATTTGACTTAATAAATAACTTGGCAAAGAAGTCATATATTAAGTTCACATCAGTATTTCAGATTAGGAGATAATGTTAAGTATGGAGGAAATTGGAGCACTCCAACTTGGCAGCTTTCCAAATTTTCGAAGCCTGCCTAGGTTAGAATGTTTTATACCAATTATGAGTACAAGGAACCTAATGAAGAGAAGTTTAGGGAAGATGGATTGCTTGAGGCTCTGTTTGTCAAGTATGCATTTAAGACAGGGATAAAGAGAAGGGAGAGAATGTGGAAACTTAGAAAAAGAGAACAATTGGTAAAGAAGTTTTGATCTTTTACATACAATATAGTTTCCGTTTAAAAATGCTGCAGTTGAAATATATCTTGGTCTGTTTGGGGAAAGCTTCTAATAGAGTTGCTTCTCCTTTCTGTCTTGAAGGAGTTCGAATGCTGGATGGAGATGTCACGGATATGGTTGAAGCAAAATCAGTGAGCTTCAATCCCCAGCATGTGCACATATACAGTGCAAGCTGGGGTCCAGATGATGATGGCAAGACTGTGGATGGACCAGCGCCACTCACCCGGCAAGCCTTCGAAAATGGTGTTCGAATGGTAGGTTTTTTTTCATTTTAATTTTATTGGAGTATTGTTTATTTACAATGCTATGTTAGTTCCAGGTGTCCAGCAAAGTGATTCAACTATACATGTACATATATTCATTCTCTTTTAGATGCTTTTCTCATATAAGTTATTCCAGAATGCTGAGTAGAGTTCCCTGGTAACCATAAGTTTGTTTTCAGTATCTATAAGTCTGTTTCTGTTTTGTCAATAAGCTCATTTGTTTCATTTTTTTAAAAAATTAGATTCCACATATGAGTGAGATTATATGATATTTGCCTTTCTCTGACTTGTTTCATTTAGTATGATAATCTCCAGGTTTATCCCTGTTGTTGCAAATGGCATTATTTCACTTTTTCTGATGGTTCAGTAATATCCTATTATGTATATGTACCACATTTGCTTTATTCTTTCCTTTGTTGGTGGACATTTAGCTTGTTTCTGTGTCTTGGCTATTGTAAACAGTGCTGCAATGAATACTGGGATGCACGTATCCTTTCAGATTATGTTTTTCTCCAGATGGTTTTTCCCAGGAGTGGGATTGCTGGATCATATGATAGTTCAGTATTTAGTTGTTTTGGGAACCTCCATGATCTTATCCACAGTGGTTGTGTCAATTTATATTCCCACCCACAGTGTTGGTGGGGGTGGGGTGGGGTGGGAGGGCAGTATCTCTTTTCCATACCTGCTCCATAATTTATTGTTTGTAGACTTTTTAAAAAATTAATATATTTTTATTGAAGGATAATGACTTTACAGAATTTTGGTGTTTTCTGTCAAACCTCAACATGAATCAGCCATAGGTATACATATATCTCCTCCCTTTTGAAACTCCCTCCCATTTCCCTCCCCATCCCACCCTCTAGTTTGATACAGGGCCCCTGTTTTAGTTTCCTTGGCCATACAGCAAATTTCTGTTGGCTATCTAGTTTACATATAGTAATTTAAGTTTCCATATTGCTCTTTATATACGTCTCACCCTCTCCTCCCCTCTTCCCATATTCACAAGTCTATTCTCTATGCCTGTTTCTCCATTGCTACCCTGTAAGTAAATTCTTCACTACCATTTTTCTAGATTTTATGATATTTATCATTCTCTTTCTGACTTCACTCTGTATAATAGGTTCTAGGTTCATCCACCTCATTAGAACTGACTCAAAGGCATTCCTTTTTATGGCGAGTAATATTCCATTGTGTATATATACCACAACTTCTTTATCCATTCATTTGTCAATGGACATCTAGGTTGCTTCCATATTCTAGCTATTGTAAATAGTGCTGCAATGAACAATGGGATGCATGTATCTTTTTCAGCTTTGGTTCCCTCAGTGTATATGCCTAGGAGTGGAATTGCTGGGTCATATGGTGGTTTTATTCCTAGGAAAGGAAAGAAAGAAAGGAAAGAAAGAAGAGATATGCAAAGTTGATAGAGATAGATAAAGAAGATTTATATACATTAAAGATTAACTGCAAGGAGAAAAGAACAGTAGGAAAGGCAAACAAAGGAATAAATGTAGAAAAAATATGATAGGTTTAAAAAATTAAAAGTTAAAATTATAAAGAAGAGAAAAGAAAAAAAGGAAGAAAAAAAGAAAAAAAGGGGGGGAAAACTTCACAGTACTGCAAAAGCCCAATTTAGAAGCAGAGGTTTATGACAACAATAAAAAGTGTGACTGAATATACACATGTAGATATACACCCATAAACAAATCGAAACAGTCCAACAAAAATAAAGTATAATAGATTGACCCAGTGAACAAAGGAAACCAAAAATTGTATCTACCAGTTAAGAACAAAACCAACTAAAATACAAACTGGGAAGCAAAGCTAAAGCAAGGTGCCAATTGGGGAATAAAGCAATGAAAATAAAACTAACAAGTATGTTCAGAGGAAAGGAAGGAAAGAAAAGAAAGAATAGATATGCAAAGTTAAACAGAGATAGATAAAGAATATTTATGTACATTAAAGATTAGCTGCAAGGGGTAAAGAACAGTAGGAAAAACAAATGAAGGAATAAATGTAGGAAAAAAATAATAGGTTTAAAAATATTAAAGTTAAATTAAAAAAAGAGAAAAGAAAAAAAGGGAAAACTCCACAGAACTGCAAAAGCCCAATGTAGAGGTAGAGGTTTATGATAATAATTAAAAATGTGACTGGGGAAGAAAAAAAAGCTCAAAAGCTTAATTAGATTTTATAATGCCATTAAAATTCACAACTACAACAGAAGGGGAAAAGAAAAGGAAAGAAAAAGAAAAAAGTATCTAAAAGAATCTACAGAACAAGTGAAACATAGGAATAATAAATGTTTTCCTTGAGCCACTGCAGTCAGACTCCTTTCCCTGGGAGTCACAGTCCACCTCACCTCCCTGGGATGCCCTCCACCACTGCGCTGGTCTCTGGCCCTGCTGTGGGGGCAGCTCAGATTCTAATCTGGTCCTGCTCCTCTGTGTTCTTGCCTCCAGTGTCTACAGCTGTCAGAACTAGGGTGTTTTCTTTTGTGGGAGCTCTCAATGTCCTTTTATATATTCCATAGACACAGAGTTCCTGCACAGTTGATTGTGTGGATTTCATCTGCAGCTTGTACAGCTGGTGGGAAGGTTTGGGGTCTTCTTCCTTAGCCACACTGCCCCTGGGTTTCAGTTGCGGTTTTATTTGCACCTCTGAATGTGGGTCGTCCGCTGGGGTTTGCTGCTGAGGCTGCCTTGGAGGACTTGGGTTTGCCTCTGTGAGGGCCAGGGGTGGAGGTGGTGCAGCTGCTTGGGTCTCAGGGGTTCTGGCAGCACCAGGTACTCGGGGAGGTTGGCGGCTAGGGCAGCAGGAAATACAGTGCTCTAGAAGGGTATGCATATTAAAAAGCAGAGACATTACTTTGCTGACAAAGGTCCATCTAGTCAAGGCTATGGTTTTTCCAGTGGTCATATATGGATGTGAGAGTTGGACTATAAAGAAAGCTGAGCACTGAAGAATTGATGCTTTTGAACTGTGGTGCTGGTGAAGATTCTTGAGAGTCCCTCGGACTGCAAGGAGATCCAACCAGTCCATCCTAAAGCAGATAAGTCCTGGGTGTTCATTGGAAGGACTGAGGTTGACACTGAAACTCCAGTACTTTGGCCACCTGATGCGAAGAGCTGACTCATTTGAAAAGACCCTGATGCTGGAAAAGATTGAGGGTGGGAGGAGAAAGGGGCGACAGAGGATGAGATGGTTGGATGGCATCACCGACTCAATGGACATCGGTTTGGGTGGACTCCGGGAGTTGGTGATGGACAGGGAGGCCTGGCGTGCTGCAGTTCATATGGTTGCAAAGAGTTGTACATGACTGAGCAACTGAACTGAGCTGAGAAGGGTACGGTGACCAGTATTGGCCAATACACTCCAGTATTCTTGCCTGAAGAACCCCCGTGACAGAGAAGACTGGCAGACCACAGTCTGCTGCTGCTGCTAAGTCCTGTCAGTCATGTCCAACTCTGTGTGACCCCGTCTACGGGGATGCAAAAAGTTGGACATGACTGAAGCTACCCTGCACGTGTAGATGCAAGATTTTTTTTGCTGGTGGCAGCTCTGCCCCAGTGAGAGTTGAGCATGAAGGTGGCACAGCTGCTTGGCTTGCAGGAACCCTGGCAATACAAAGTGTGCAGGGACACGGACTGCCTCCATGCCAGGAATTATGGCCCTATCTGAGTCTTTTATCGAGCTTCTTGTAGCTGGGGATCAGAAGGCCTCTTTGGCCAGTCTTCTCCGTAGCTCTGCCCATTCAGGCACTTAGAGGGGGGCCCCCATGGCTGGGGTCCTACTCTGTGGTTCGGTGCATCAGGCATTTTAAGGTGCACCCTGGGTGGGGTCCTATTCTGTAGTTTGGTGCATCAGTCACTTAAAGGAGTACCCTGGGTGAGATCCTACTCTAGTTCAGCGCATCATGCGTTTGATGGGCCAGCCTCTCAGTTGCTCAGCTGGGGATGCTGGTGAGCCGGGAGAGAGACTCCCGGTGATGGCCCCACCCCCTACACGTGACTCAGCAGTATCACCTTGCTTCCATGGCTGCCTGGCTTTCCTCCACAGGCATTTCGCACCACAGTCTCCTCCCTCACATCCCCTCAATCCGTCTCTCCAGTCAACAGCAGTCCTCGCCCTGGGATTACTCCACAATCCCTAAATTCCAGCTCCCAGCCGCTGTGCCTTCCAGAGACCCGCATCCCTGTCCAGGCTATGTTTGGCTGTGGCAGGGACTGTCTGATTATCATTCCATTCAGGCTGCCACAGATCAGCTGTTTCACTCTCAGCCTTAAATGTTTCTCCTCTGACTCAGACGGTTGCCCCGCTGTGGGGATCGGACCCCTGCTTCAGTTCCCCCACCCTCGAGGGGAGGTCCAGTCCTACTGATCCTCCTGTTTCTCCCCCTAGTTCCTTTGTCCTACCGAGTTCTGTGTGGTTCTATATATTCTTTTCCACTAGTCAGGTACTCCTGTCTGTTCTTAACTGGTATTCTGCATGCACTTGTGTCTGAAAGTGTATTCCTGATTTATCTGTGGAGAGAGATGTACTCCACGTCCACCTACTCCTCCGCCATCTTGTTCTCCTGTATGTAGACTTTTTAATGATGGCATTGTGACTGGTATGAGGCGATGCCTCGTTCTCTGACAGTTAGTGATGTTGAGCATCTTTTGATGTGCTTTTTGGCCATTTGTATGTCTTCTTTAGAGACATGTCTTTTTTAGATCTTCTGCTCATTTTTTTGATTGGGTTGTTTGGGTTTTTTTGACATAGAGCTGCATGAGCTCTTTGTGTATTTTAAAAGACCTCAGTTCAAACTGTGTTGCTTGGTGATCACAAAGCCTCCTCTGAAATGGGTTTCCAGTTCTCCCCACTAGAGGAATGGATGGAGCTCTAGGCTGAGTCAGTAGACAGGACTGTGTGTCATGTCTGTCCTGCAAATAAGCTAAGGGTTAAAGAGTTGCCTCTGATAAGAACAGAGGTATATTTGGATGCTTAGATTTGTTCAAGGGAAATATTTATTAATATGAATATTAACATCACCATTATTGTTGTTCAGTTGCTTAAGTTGTATGACTCGGTGACCCCATGGATTGCAGCACACCAGGCTTCCTCGTCCTTGATCTCCTGCAGTTTGCTTGGGTTAACGTCCATTGAATCAGTGATGCCATCCAACTATCTCATCCTCTGCTGGTCCCTTCTACTTTTCCCCTCAATCTTTCCCAGCATCAGAGACTTGAGTCAGCTCTTCGTATCAGGTGGCCAAAGTATTGGAGCTTCAGCTTCAGGATCAGTCCTTCCAATGAATAGTCAGGGTTGATTTCCTTTAGGATTGACTGGTTTGATCTCTTTGCTGTCCAAGAGACTCTCAAGAGTCTTCACCAGCACCACAGTTCGAAAGCCTCACTTCTTCAGCACTCAGCCTTCTTTATGGTCCAACCCTCCTATCCATACATGACCACTGCAATCATCATAGTTTTGACTATACAGACCTTTGTTGGTAAAATGATGTCTCTGCTTTTTCATACACTGTCTAGGTTTGTCGTAGCTTTTTTTCAAAGGAGCAAGGGTCTCATAATACTGTGGCTGCAGTCACCAAATGCAGTGATTCTGGAGCCCAAGAAAATAAAATCTGTCACTGTTTCCACTGTTGCCCCATCTATTTACAATGAAGTGATCGAACAAGATGCTATGATCTTCATTTTTGAATGTCGAATTTTAAGGCAGTTTTTTGACTCTCCTCTTTGACTTTCATCAAGAGACCCTAATTTCTCTTCACTTTCTGCCATTAGAGTGGCATCATCTGAATATTTGAGGCTGATGATATCTCTCCTGGCAGTCTTGATTCCAGCTTGTGAGTCATCCAGCTTGGCATTCTGCTTTGTGTACTCTGCATAGAAGTTAAATAAGCACAGTGACAATATACAGCCTTGACGTACTCCTTTGCCAATTTTGAAACAGTCCATTGTTCCATGTCTGGTTCTAACTTGTTCCTTTTTGACCTGCATACACATTTCTCAGGAGGCAGGTAATTTGGTTGGTATTCCCATCTCCATAAGAATTTTTCACAGATTGTTGAGATCCGCACAGTCAAAGGCTTTAGCGTAGTCAATGAAGCAGAAGTAGATGTGTTTTTGAAATTATCTTGCTTTCTCTATGATCCAGTAGATGTCAGCATTTTGATCGCTGGTTCCTCTGCCTTTTCTAAATCCATCTTGTACATCTGGTAGTTCTTGGCTCACATATTGCTGAAGCCTAGCTTGAAGGATTTTTAGCATAATATTGCTAGCATGTGAAATGAGTGCAATTCTGTGGTAGTATGAACATTCTTTGGCATTGCCTTCCTTTGGGATTAGAATGAAAACTTTTTTTCCAGTCCTGTGGCCACTGCTGAGTTTTCCATATTTGTTGACATATTGAGTGCAGCACTTTCAAAGCATCATCTTTTAGGATTTGAAATAGCTCAACTGGAATTCCATCACCTCTACTAGCTTTGTTTGTAGCAATGCTTCCTAAGGCCCAGTTGACTTCACACTCCAGGATGACTGGCTCTAGGGGAGTGACCACACCATCGTGGTTATCTGGATCATTAAGACCTTTTTTAGGTAGTTCTGTGTGTTCTTGTCATCTCTTCTTAATATCATCTGCTTCTGTTAGGGCCTTGCCATTTTTCTTCTTTATTGTGCCTATCTTAGTCTTAAATGTTCCCTGGTATCTCCAGTTTTCTTGAAGAGATCTTTAGTCTTTCCCATTCTATTGTTTTCCTCTTTTTGTTTACATTGTTCACTTAGAGAGCTTTTTTATCTCATCTCACTATTCTCTGGAATTCTGCATTCAGTTGGGTGTATCTTTCCCTGTCTCCTTTGCCTTTCATTTCTCTTCTTTTCTCAGCTATTTGTAAGGCCTCCTCAGACAACCACTTTGCCTTCTTGCATTTTTTTTTTCCCCTTGGGAATGGTTTTGGTCACCACCTCCTATACAGTGTTATGAACCTCTGTCCATAGTTCTTCAGGCACTCTGTCTATCAGATCTAATCACTTGGAATCAATTCATCACCTCCACTGTATAATCATATTGGATTTGACTTAGGTCATACCTGAATGGCCTAGTTGTTTTCCCTATT